>NC_133904.1:5783219-6083219 GCF_964199755.1 Larus michahellis | reverse complement strand
GAAAGTCATGCTCATGATGTGACCGGGGGAGATGGTGGTGTCATCTATGTTGGCGGAAGCTATCATGGAGGAAAAAAGTGGCCCGTTGCAGCAGCGGTAGTCACTGTTCCCACCCCTCCCTGAAAAAGTAGGAAGAGAGTTAATCCAAGAGCCCAGCTCCCATCCACTGCCTCTCTGCTCTTTCCCCTTTCTCCTCCCCTCACCGAGATACAACCTCTCATTTTTGGGGAAACAACTGGATTTGCTTTTGCTTCTGAGATGCGTTGGACCAGCTCGAATATCCCTTTGGAGGGATATATAAAAACAAGAGCTGGAGAGCAGAATTTGCTAGGACGAAGCTGTGAGAGACATTCATTAAAATAAAATGAAAAAGATAGTCAGAAAGTCCTGAATAAGGCTTTGTAATGAACGGACCCAACTAGCGTCTGCCTATGGCTCTCTTGCTAGTCTGGTGACAGTAGTTGAAAGTTATTTATTTGTTTGTAATATACTTTTCCACCGAAACACTTTAGTAATAAAGAGACATGAGGGGAGACACATTAGAAAGCATGCCATACATCAAAATGAAAAGTACCACATAAGCTACATGATAAACGTAGGATAAAATGTACTTTGTTTTCCACAAGACAAAGCAATAAGGAAAATGCTGTGTCTGGACTAATTCTGAGCTTGGAACTTCTGCTGGTTATTTATTTTTATTAAGCAAATATACAACCCTGTAAATGTACCTGGTGCTAACTAAACAAGAACAGCATACAGTCCCGGTTCTGTGAAGTTCACAGCACAACGTGGACAAGACACTGCACAGGACAGACAAAACAAAAGCCTATGACTCAGGGAAGTGTTGAGATGGTTTAGGTGAAAAGAATCAGAATTTATAAAAGAAGCAAATAATGTGGTTATTGAAACTCCACATAATCATTAACAGGTATAAACATACCTCCTCTCCTTCCCATTTATTGATTTATTCCCCAGTGGCACATTGTCTAAATCCCACACGGCGAGTCCCGAAGCAAGGACAGCCTTTGTGTTATTTGTACAGCACTTAGCACCGCTAGGCCCCGATCTTTCACCAGGGTCTTTTCTATCTCTTTTTCCAGCACAGCTAATATAATGAGCAGATCTGCAGACAAGAGTGAGGGAAGAAAAGCATCTGCAAGACAAGAGTCAACAAAATCTGAGGGTGACACCAGGGGACTCCGGTTGGGAACTGTGAGAGGAGGAACAGAGAGCTAAAGCGGGGGCAGAGGCAGTGATTATCTACTTCTCTTACTTATTTGCTTAGGAGCTCTTGCAATTTCACTTGGAAATGCACAAGGAGAAAAGAAAAAAAAAGTTATTTTGACTTACAAAAGCGAGGAAAGGTCATTAGGAAGACTTGAGAACCAATAAAGCTCTTTAAATCCTTCCTACTTGTAATGCATAGAGCAAAGCTTACAGGAAAGCTGCAGCTAAGAAAATTACAAATGGTAATGCTATTATTTGGCATATAGTTGCCAAAGGCATTCAATATAAAGATTTTACAGAGGTGTCAACTGATATATAGCAAACACACAAACAGTCTCCAGCATTGTAACATATGCAAGGAGAGCCGAGGCTAAATATTAAGCATATGAATTATATATTCTTGCAATGTGAGGCTGAGAAAATGCTTGCTGTGCACCATAGTTAAAATGAGCAATAAATACCAGGGTTAATGCTGGCAATGTCTTGTTGTGGAAGGTTCCTCTAAGCCCCCCTCTCCCAAGTTTGGGTTTCAAACCATTTTCTGCTGTGTTGGATAATGAAGTGATTAGACTGCTCCTTTCCGAGACTGTTACATATTTAAAACAGGTTCCACCGCTGCCTCATTTTAAACATCAGAACCTGTTTTGGGCGCCAGAAATGTGAAACATGAACATCAATAGCTTTCCCCTGCCAAGATAAGAGCTTGCTGCAGAGGCCAAACATATGTCTCTCTTTCTTTCCCCGAGGAGGTTTCTGGATAAGGAAGAGGTGTGTCTGTACCTGAGCTGCTTCAAATGACTCAGCCACATATGGGCCTGTTGTAAACTTCCCTTCGCTCTTTCTCCGTGGGGCAGCGAGAGATTTTGGTCTCAAAAAGTTATTGCCGACTGTGTTTGAAAGGCCGGGTCTGCCTGAGGTCAGCCTCCCCAGCAATGGTGGTTTGGGCTGCTGGGCCCTCAGGCCCGTGGGAGGTGCGAGCCCTCACGGAGGTGGCTCTGCAGGGCACGTGGCTTCCTCAGGGAGGGTCATCCCAAGTCCTGCCCTTTGGAAGGAACATCGGGACTGTGGTGATAAAACCCGCAGCGCTGCGTTGCGGCCCGCGTCGGCGCCAGCACAATTCAGGTGAGGCAGGCGATAGCAATGCAAATGCCAAGCGCTGCGGCTGCCTTTCAAAGAAAAGCTCTTGCACCGGGCCAGGAAAATCGGGATCTCGCTTTGCTGGCCAGCCAAGGCGATGCCTTTGCCGCCTGGGAAGCGCTGGAAGGGCTGCCCGTGCCTGACGCGCTGGGCGAGGGCCCGCACAGACAGGTCAGGCAGGCGGGACAACGCGCGGCTTTGTGCTCGGCCTGCTTGGCCAGAAAGGCAAATTAGTTCTCGCAGCTCAGGTTTAATGAACAAAAAGTGCTCGTAGTAACCAGACTCTCGCCTTCCTCAAACAAGGTGGGGTAGTGTCAGGGCAAACTCAGCTGGAGACCTGAAGAAAGATTTTCCTTGTGTTTCGCTCTGCTTGACCGACTCTGTGCGACCGAATGCAGGCCTGGCCCGCCCCTGGCTGCCTTCCCCCGCTGCCTCCGCGGAGAAGAGAGACACCTGAGACAGCCTGGCTGCCGGTGGACCAGGATGCGTGCCCTCCTGCAGTGACTGCCGCCGTGTTTGCCTCTTCTTGGGCATTGGTTTCGTGTCATGCCCTCACAAGGCAAGAGTGACATAGCCTAGTGGCTCCCCACCCTCGGCTTCTGGCTGCCAGCCATGGGTCACTCTCTAAAGAGAAAACTGCAGCCCCTAACCAATGTTTCCCAGCCAAGCCAGCAGCTGAGATTTCTTCCGATGCTTTTGGCTTTACCACGCGGTGTATGCAGAGCTCTGCCCCTTCCAGAGCCATCCCCACACGCTAGAAGCTTGCTCACCGCTTGAAAGCGCAGCCCCAAAAGCGCCAGGAAATAATTCAGGTAACCCCAGGAAATCTGTCTGGGTGTAAAAAGGTCCCTTCCAACCCCTACCATTCTGTGATTCTGTATTTACTTCTTCAAATGTATGTCATTAAAATCAGCACCCCATCAAGCCACCCTTGCTGTAGGGACTCACAGGGATTCACACCTGGGCTGAGGGACGGTGGACGTGAAGCTGCAGGGTACTTTCAGCTTCACCCTTTTACATTTAAAAGGCCTTAAGCATAGTCTGGCCATATGTATACAACAAATCCCTCCCCAAGCACTGAAATGCAGCCGCCTTTAAAGTGGAAACAGCAGTAAGAGAATGTAGACCCGGACAGACACAGGAAAGGGCCCCAAAAATACAGGGAGTTTTGAACCGGGAAAATGATCATTGCTTCATGGGATTTTGGCTCTGGTGAAGAGCCAGGGCTCCTAAATCTTTGGAGTCAGCACCATCCCTTTTTTAAGCAGTTAGGCACTGACAAATAAATGCACCATTTAACAGCCTCTTATTGAAATTAATAGGAATGAATCATCCTGGCATTTTTGAAAAATCTTCCTGTAGCAGCTTAGGTGCCTAAATATCTTTAGCAGCATAGACCTAAGCAACTTTTCAAATACTAGTTAGCTGCTGCTTCCTAATGTGTCTCATAGCACTAAATCACATGGAATAAATGGGGTTTTTAATGAATGTAAGAGGATGGGGCTTCAGCTGCCAAATTCCTCAGCCCCGTGCAATGAGTGGCAGTAGCTGCGAAGCTGTTCTTCCCTCAGACAGCTGAAAGTCAGGCAAAAATCTTGCACCCAGATTCTTCCAGCCTGATTGCTAGGGTAGCACACGTGTCGGTTTTGTAGCAGTGCTGCTCTTGTTGCCCTCAATTCATGAGGTTTCCTGATACTTTTTTTTATTTTTCCTGGGACCCTGAGCAAGCAGAGGCCCCAGCTGCTTTCCAGGGAGGTGGCACCAATGTCTGACATCCTCTATCCTCTACCGTAGCAGCACACAGCAAACAGCAGCCCTGCTTGGCCCCTAAAACCCTGACAGACAAGGTCCTTCTTCACACAGGCTTCCTCCCATTTGTCCCTTCAGCTCCTGAGGAGCTCGAGATGGCCCATTACCTCCATGATAAACAGATGCACAAACTGCACTGCTCTCTCAGAGGCATCTAACCACCAAAAATCCAGACCGCTGCAATCACGGGGGTTGGAGGGAGATGGAGAAGAGCTGTCGGAGGGAGAAGGAACAGCTAAATCGCTGCTGCGGTCATGAGCTTGTTCTCAGCCAAAGACTTTAGTCCATCAGAGTTGCTGTGAGAAGAGAAGTGAAGGGAAGGCATTTGGGAATGCTTTGCATCCCTTTGTGTTAGATTTTGGATGGCTTGGGAGGCACAGCACATTCAGATCCCAATGTCATTGTTTAAGGGGTTGTTTGTTTTCATTCCCCTCCTCCCAACACAGAAAATTAAATTTGGCACACAGAGACCGGGCACTGATGACTCTTCAGGGATAGATTTTTATTACATTTAGGAGACAGTCAAAATAGTTTTTGACATTATTTTATTCTAGGAATTATAACAGAGACCCTAAGGGATGGAGACATGCAAAGCCCACAGTAAAGCAGTGGGAGATGCTGATTGCCCAAGGCTCCTTTGAAATCCCAGATTATGTTATGGATATAGTCACAAAATTGAAAGTGATCCACTTACTGCAATTTAACCAGTTACTGCTTGCCAGATGAGGCGTGGGAACCACTTTCATGGTCTAAGAAAATGTGTTAACTTACAAGTTGTGGTACTTTAAGAACGTGCACGCAGTTGCTGTGGCTCGGTCCATGGGCGGTTGCTGGTGGAGCCACAGTAATTCAACCAGCTCAGTCATGTGCCTGTACCTCGTGGAAAGGATATATCGCTCGTATCAGAACAGCACTTCTAAGCTTCAAGCGTGCGGTGGCCTCAGTGTGTCTGCTGCTGTGTCTGCGGGTACGGTTCACGATGCTGAAATCAAACTATAAAAAACAAATGAAACAAATCAATGGGTGAAGGGCAAAAGGCAGTAATAATACTAGATAGGATGGGTATAGGTAAGTAACATGTGTTTTCGACAAATGTGGATGTCCAGAATTGTGATTCTTTCCTAAATAAGAGGAAGAGGGAGAATTGACCCATTATGGACACACAAACGTGTGTTATTGTAGGATTGCTCATTCAAACTCATTGCAGTTTTATTTTGGGGAGCAAAATGGCGCATGCCCTAATCTTCTCCTCTGTCAGCACGTTGCAACTCTGCCTGAGCAAAAAATCTCCATATGTAAAAAATACAAAAAACTTTCAACGTGAAGATATCTTTCTTTGAGAAACTTGCATTGTTTAATCTAACATTTGGAAAATCTAAAACAAACTCTCCATATTTTTGGACAGGGAACCTCAGCTGGCTACTTGAATTAAACTGGCCAGCTACATCTTTTCCACAGCTCTGTATGCAGTTAATAATAGTACGACTTTGAAGTTAGCCAATTCCTTTCCTCTGACAGTCTCACAGTGCTTTTGAAATGCAGCTAGATGTTTATTATTCCCATGTAGTGGCTCAGAATAAACCGTGAAGAAAGCAAATGCTTTGCTGAAGGCTGCAGAGTAAACTAGTAGTAGAGCCCAGTTTTTCTGTGTCTTAGCCTATTCCTGTAGGTCAGGGACATCCAATTTTGGGGTCCTAAAATGCTATACATTCCCTTAAGGAGGCATTTGAAGGCTATTCACACTGGCTCTTCCTTTATCACATGGCTATTACGGAATTCAGCTGGAGGCATCCCCATCTTACATGGCCACACGGTAGATGCGTGTCCCATGTCATGTTAGATAAGAGCTGCTGTGGGACTCCAAAAAAAAAAGCAGCAGGGATCGACCTGAGCATCGCAAAATCTGGCCCAAGAGCTCACTCCCTGCCCAAATCAAAACATCGGCCAGGAAAGAGGGCTGCAGAGAGCACACTCTGAGTGAGATAAATTGTTGTGATGGGCTGGGAGCTATAGATATGACACTTCTGTTCTTACTAATACACCTGCCATCATTCACTGTGTTCATTATCACAACGGTTCTTGTATTTTTATTCATCAGTGAGAGCAAAATGACCGAGCCTCTTGATGCCTTTGTCTGTGAAACACTTTTGTCTGCTGTTTTTGTATCACCTTTGCCATCGCAGCTATAACAAATCACCTTGTTAATGTTACAGTGCTTGTTCTTGTGGCCCAGGGTGATCCCTTGTAGACTGGTGGGCAATGCTCACATAACTATAATCCGCCACATTTTCATGCAATTAGTATGCGGCAGAATGGTTCTCAGATACTCACACACATACAAAAAGATTAAATAAGACCCATTTAATGTCATGAATTGTCCTGTTAGGAGTTAATGAGGTCTGGTAGGTTGCCAAAGTCCAACACACAGAAAGCTCCGGCAGGCCAGGAGGGAGAAAGGGAGGAGCTGCTGGGTTCAGCCAGATAGACCTTGAAGTGCAACAGCTGTGCCTTGTCTTTGAGGAGAGGATCAAGTAGAGAATATGAGATAGGCAAACGTTGGCTTAAACTTTCTTCTCTCTTTGATTGTCCTTGGACATCTGCCTCATCTCCTGTCAAGAATGTTTGGCAGCTGTGAGCCCAGAATAACACTGCCGCTCAGCCAGGACGCTATCGCAGTCGTCTAATACTTTAAGCCAACTAGTCTCTGCTGTGTGCCTCGACCGGTACTGAACTATGCTAATGCCTTGAGCTAACTAGGCTTTCTAACAGCCCGTGAAATACATAGAAGTGGGGTCTGTGGTTTATTTTCCTCACGTGCTAATTGGCTTTAATTGTTGGCCAATTGGATTTCAAGTTTAGAAAAGGGTGCCCCAGACAAAAGGAAAAGTGTTAACTTAAGACCGTGGGAGAGACGGGCCATTCTGTTCAGTTTCTAATGTAGTAGACTTTATGCAGATGCATAAGTCTGAGGGCAATGGCTGTCCTAGAAAGATTTCTCAAGCATAACCAATGTGGTTTCCTATAAAATATATGCTTCCATACAGGCTGAATGTCATTAACGTTCAGCTATTTGCTGGAGTGTAATTTCCCATCTTTCAGAACCAAAGTGTTTGTGCTCATTTTGCCTCAAAAATAAAGGGTAGGTAAGACATATACCAGACAAATTCTGATGTTTCGGCTGTTTTGGGCAGCGGCTTTATAAGCATAAGTGCTTCTGCAAAAACCAGCCTTCATTTTGCCCCCACAGTCATGGCGAGAGAGTAGGAAGAAGGGCTTCCATCCTATATGTACCTCAACACTGGTCTAAGCCCTTTCTGAATAAGAAGGTCACTCAGGTTCTGCACCCATTCAGCCTCTGAACCGGGTATCACATTATAAGATTCATTCTCTGGTGACACCAGTTTTATTACTGCTGCGTTTCCATTTATTTCAAATGAGTTCATGGGAAGAGAATCAGGCCATGCAAATACACCTGTGAGATCAACCAGCCTAAATGACTTCTGCATAATCTTTAATGTACATATCCTCCCAGCATCCCTGGCAGATAGGGCAGTGCCGTTATCCATCTTTTGCTGCGGGCACAGAGGGGGAAATCCTCAGAGGCAGTTGGGATCATAAATACCGATGAAAATATGTGCTGGAGAGACTAAAGGCCAGCTTTTTAAAACTAAATTAATAGGATTTGGGCACTTAACCTGCTTAAGCACTTATAAGAACTTGTGAAGAACTACTGAAAACCTGATCAGAAGTGATTTGCCTATGTCATATCCTGCTTTTGCAGAGCAGGAATCCATGTCCTAAAATCCTATGATAGGAATTTACTGCCGGTAGGACCCAACCAAGCTCCTGAGCAAAACCTCAAAAAAATCCTCAACGTTATCACTACATAAAACATCTAGAAATAGGAGCAGATTATGGCATCGTGAAGATCTGCTGATTGATCTGCTGATTATAAGTTTTCTGCCCCCTTCATTTTTTGAAGTGTATCCCTTAAACAAAGCTCAGTTCAAGCCATTTTCACTGGCCCATTCAGATGAAGGTAGAGTGATGCTGTTACACAGAAGCAGCAAGTTGTTTTCAAAGCTATAGGACATCCATTACCAGATGTTTATTAATCAGACCTCAACCTTTCTCTTTGACGCAATTTTTCAAATTGTTTTGGAGATCGTTCTGTAGTAAAGGCCAAGATTTTCTTCCATTACTTCTGGTTATTTAGTACTACCCAGACAGTACAAAAAGATGGTGTTTGGCCCTAACAAGCTAATAGAGAATTATTGCCAGTGAGGGGAGTTTTAGCAGAGGTTGGGATTATTGGAGGTGGGCATAGAATATCCTACGCTATTCCAATTTACAAGTAGTCTTTGAAGGGCTATGCCTAGTGATGCTGTGTTTGTCAGACTGGCTAATTTACAGCAGTAGATTGAGGTTAATGCACACGCTTACCAAGAATAAAAAAAAAGCAACTTTTTTGCTGAAGATCCATGCATTTTTTGTGCAAGCTACACCAAAACCAAAGATAGGAAATAAAGGTGTTCAGGCATGTGCTCATTCTTGTACAAAACTTAATGAAGTTTTCTCTGGCCTTTGAGTTCTAGGGCAGCCGGTAGGTCTCCTCTGGTGCCTTTATCTTGGTAGTCCAGGACTGCCTTTTTTGGGGCAAATACAACAATGTTCTTTAAGCCTAGGCCTGATCACATGAACCCTTGGGTCTCAATCTCTGTTGTTGTGGTTCAGTGTTTTGAAAAGTTCAGCTAAGTGTTTCCCACTCAGGTGCATTTTCCTCTCTCACTCCAGATGGGATCGGAGTGGAGTGCCAGACCGGCACAAAAAAATGTCCCAGCAGTAGTTCCAGCTGGGCCGAGAAATAGAACTGTTATAAATCTCATGACTCATTGTCCCAACAGAAGTACGGGTAATTTGGATAAATTCAGACAGTGGGCTGCTTTATCCAAACCAAGCTCGAGCGATGAACATCTTGACCCCTTTCCTTGTAAAAAAGGTTTTCAACAACAAAAAAAGGATTTTAGTTCCATCCTATCTCCTAACCCTATGTAAACTGCTATAATAAAAGCAAAACCAGAGGAACTATGTGGAGGAGTGACAAATTCACCAGATTCCTCTCTGTTAAATCTAATAACTAGTGATAATATCATGCTCTTCTCCATGAAACACAATATTCTCTCCTGGTTTACAAAGCAGCAGGGGGGAACATACTTGCAAAAACTTCCAGCTACAGTTAATCTGACCTGGAGCACTTGTCTTTAGGGGCAAGACCTGACATCAGCCTCCTCAGCAGTTCAGAGACACCATGGGATTAGCATGGAGGGACTATGCTGGCTTCCGCGCAGCCACGTGCGAAACGCTGGGTCAATGCTCCTCCCGGCTGCCCACTGGCCTCTCGCCCTCTCTGCCAGCATTCGTGGGAGGTAGATGCTGCCTGTAGGAACAAACTGCGCAAACTAAATTCTTTGCTTCTCTTTCAAGCCATATCTTCTTCCTCCAAGAGCACCTCAGCCTCCATGATGTGAGGAAAAAGCAGTTGATAGCAGCTCTGGAGATGAGACTATCACAACGTGCTTCCCCTGCCTACCCATTTTCACTTGGGATTGTCCCAGTTTGGCTCCCTTTGTGTCCTAGGCTGCAAGAGATCATAGGGCCATCACCGAGGAAAGCTGGACACTAGACACTTTCTGCAGCTAGTCAACACGTCTCTGGGGTTTGTCAGGAGGGTTAACTGAAGGCTGATGCCAGTCACCTGCTCTGGCGCGGCAGTGAAGTGTGCTGCTTTTCTAGTGCTCAGCGGGTCCCGAGAAGCTGCAAGTGGATGCGAGTGGCAGATGCTAACAGAGAGCAGAGAGCCCGGATGGCCAGCCTCGCCTCTCACTGACAAATTGCATCTTCGCCACAAACATTTCAGCGTGTAACTTATCTCCCCATCGGAGCGCTGGCCGCTCCTCTTCGCGGAGGCAGTGCCCTTCCAGGTGGATTATTTTCCACTCAAAGACTGATGCCTGCAACAGCAATCTTGAAAGTCTCCTGCTATCTGCTTCTCACTCTTCACAAGACAAGACAAGACCACCCAGTGATTCGCCTGAAGAAATATTACACCAGTCTGTGGGCCGGCATGCCTGAAATTGGCCCAGGGAGCATATCGGCAACGAGTTACCCAGCTTAGAAAACACAAGGGGATTAATAACTTGGACAGTGTGCTGGATAAAACTAAACTCAGAAACAATTCCCCATCCAAACCCCATCAGAATTTTAATCTTTACAGACTTTTAGCTCCATAGCCCAATAAATCCTTTCCATAGTGACTCATTGTTAGCCTGATCTTCCTTATAAAACACACGGTGGAAACAGTGTAACATTTTCCTTTCTTATTGCTCTCCTTTGTAAAACCATCTTTCCTTGTATCTCGCTGCCATTTGCCTGTTAGTCATGGGCTTCACTCCTGAATGAGCCACTTAAGAAATGTTACACTGATGTCAAATTGATACATGTCTTGTGAATACTTTATACTTTCCCTTTATTGAATGTGAAAGGACAGTGTTCGGGACTGATCAAAAATTGGGGACTTTTCAGAGCAAAGTTTCAAACAAAATGCAATCTTTCAGTTCAAAAAGAAAAATAACCCTTAGCAGAAATCAGAATACAAGAGCTCGCCCAAGGCCACAAACATTTTGTGTATCAGATTTTTCTTTTCTTTTGTCCCCCTTGGAGAAATTGAAATTCCTCGTAGAGGACATTATTTACATTTCTTAAGAAGCCCTCAAAACACATTTTCAAAATAATTCTGTTGCCAGATCTGGTGAGCTGCAACTGCAAATCAGGAGGTTTTACCTGTGAACTCCAGCCTGGCGAAGTGTTTCCCAGATATTTCAAATCTGTGAGTCCAGATCTATAAATCAGCCCCTGAGGAAGGATGACCAGATTTTATACAAGATCTGAGCAGGCAGAGTGGCAACAATAGGAATGAAGAACAAAAATAGTGTTGTCCTGTGAATTAGCTATCTATCTCAGCCTGTTCCCTTCCCTTCCACGGGACAGCAATAGCAATAGCCACATCCACAGAGGACTTCATGAAGGCCCTTTCTCTAGTATACGTTGCCTTTTCAGGATCAACATGCCATTGACGGTGATGTCATGGTAAGTGAATCTCAAATTCATTCACGCTTCTAATTTTTTAATTGAGTGAGAACATGAAGACATCGTTGGAGTGCCCTAGAGCAATGCAGAGAAGAAACTGAAGTCCTTGTTGAAGCAGAGTTGCAAGGTGTGTAGCCCTGAGCACATGGGCAGCCTTATGAACTACCATATCATTCCCCATAAGCTTTAAGCAGTCAGCTTACGGTTAGAAATTCAGCCTTCAACACATAACAGAGTCCTTGACCACCCTCCTGTAGAAAACAAAATCCTGCTTATTTTGGCAGATGTTCGTTTTTTCCTTTAAAGCACACTATTCTATCTTCTTTCTGACTGTTTAAGGTATTTTTTCTGAGCACAACGTTATTGTGGGCTTAGCCTGAGACATGAGTCAATCCCCTCCTTTAAAGCAAACTGATTTCTCCACTCCTTTCCCTGTGATATCTATTTTGGAGGCTCTCAACTCCCTGGTGGGCCAGTGGGACATCCCGCAGCCTCTTTATGGCTGGTGGTCTGCAGGAGGGAATAGGATTACATCTCTCAGCAGCCAATGGTGCTGCCTGTAGGTTCAATAAACGGGCTTAAAAAAAAAAACAAAACACACACACACAGCATGTCCTTCTTACTCTGCTTTGCGTGGTGTGACTGAACCTGCAGAGCCAGTGGGAGCGAGTTCTATAGTGATAACGGTAACCGTTGACTTTCCCTTTCCTGATTTCACCTCTTTCATTATGTTGGAGAGCTTTGTTCCAGACTAGGAGATTATGCAATGGGCTGAGGAGGAGATGTGACTTCAGTGAGATATAGCACACAAAAAAGTGTGACAAATTGCAATGACAGGGGCTCCGATGGTAGCTTGTGATGGAGTGAAATTAAATCCCCGACCAAACAATGCAGCATTATGCTATGTTCTATAGGCACCCTTGTTGAGGGTAGATTGAGAGAAAAAGAGACGGGCAAAAAGAAAGATGCACACATACTTTCCCCATCCATGTTCCCAGCTAGCCCTTTTCTCCGGCGTCAGCTTGGGAGTAAGCAAAAAAAAAAATCCTTAATGCTTTGGGCCCAGATGTAAGAGATGTGTGACTTAGGGAGACGTGTAACACATTGAAGAGATGCCCAGCGAACACCCGCAGATTGCTGTGCCATCCCCTCCTCTGCTCGGGCAGCAGTGCTCCCTCCCAGGAGTGGTGGCTGGGACCGCCTGTCCCCATACCCTGTCCCCATACCTCCACACACTGCAGCGTCCCAAGTAATTTGCCCTCCTTCCTAATTAAAGTGCTCCCCGAGGAGCGCTGGAAGAGAAGGATGTGTGTACACCTTTGTACTCAGCTGCTCCAAACTTCCTTGGGCAATACCGCAGGGTGAGCCTGATGGCTTTTTTCATGCTAAATAACTGACCTAGACGGCCTTACTGCCCCATTCATCTCTCCTACATAAACAAACTATTCATTCTCCAAGGAATAGGTGCATCTGTTCGCTCAGGCCCAGCTCCTGAGGGAAGCCAACAAGAGACATGACACTATTTAAGGAAGACGGGAGCTGTTAGAGTATCTTTGCTGTCCCGGGGCCATCCAGGTGTTAAATCACTCACTGGCCTCTAAAGGGTCCCAAGCCAAACACTGAAACAAAAGGCAAAGATGGGGAAGGAGAGCACCAGATGACACAGCTCAGGCTCCTCGTGCTTCTCTTTTCCTTGCTAGGGTTTTCAGGAGCAGTATATTGACGGGACGGAAAATGAAGTTGACTCTAGGAGGCTAGGAGCACTCAACACGGCTGCAAACTTTATGAGCTGGTCAGCATTACTAATGTTCTCAGAGTAACAGTCTTGCGGGACTCCTGAGCTTAGTTTCCACTGGAAAGAAACAATAGTTCAAGCTGTGAAATGTTTTACATTCAACTTCCACCTCTCCCCCCCTCTTCAGCGGAGTTGCCATGAGCCCAGACTTTAAAAACATTTCAGACTTAAAAGGTTAAGATTTAAGTGCTGCTGATTTTATCTGGGCTTTTAACTAACATAGGCAGGTGGATTAGAGATATGTGTACAATCTCCACTCTAGACACTTGGGTAAATATGCACAAGTGCTGAGTGAGCCAAGGAAGGAATCTGATGTTATTGTCTATTAATTTGAAAGCAGAGATTAAAGAAAGTGCAGAAATCAGTAGTGTAAATATCAAAAAGGATTTCCATTTATATGTAAGAACATTACTCTAGCAGTCTGGCTATTTCAAATAACATGAAAGCTTTTTTTCTGAGGAAAAAGAACTGTGAATTTGTTTAAATTTACATATTTTCCTCTCTCTTTGTTTGCAGGGGTGGTCGCCGTGCTTGCAGCTAGGAAGCAGTTTGCTCGGCAGGGCTGGGTTTTGTTCAGAGCCTGCGTTTGGCTGGAGGACCTAAAACCGGCAAAAGTATTTCACAAAGTTACATGACAGGCAACCGGGTTGGGATGTCCTCCTCCTTGCGTTCTTTTTTTTCCAATAATATTTGGGATGATTTTTTTTCCTGTTTTATTTTCACCGCACAACAGCTTGAAAACAGATTCCGATTTTCTACTAACGCTTTTGTTATTCAGAAGTGGTCACAAAAACTTGGCAGAAATAATACGCAGGTGATGGGGCATTCAAAACCATTTTGGCTGTGGCTACTGGTCGAGTCAGCGATGTGACTGCCTACCCAGCTCATATGCTACCACTTCTCCTTCGATGCCTACAACCAATTTTTTTAACGAATGATTGATAGTAAATAGTGAACGCCCTCAAAACAAATGAAGAGGTTGCACTTCCTCCGAGGGAAGAACAAAGAAATTGTATCTACTCCATGAATATGGCCTATGTTTTTAATGCTGGAGGAAACAATGTTTTCTCCAGAATTGGAATTAAGTTCTGCCTGAACGTGATAGCTGCTCTTGAAAAACATACTTTGGGCTAAAATATCAAGGAATTCTCTACTTTTATGAAAGCTTTACAAATTCCTGGAGGTCATCTGAATACTCAAAAATAATGCATAATATGACCCCATGAATCAAATAGGCCAAGCTCAGCACTTTTTATTAGCAGAAATATTCATGAATCTTTTATCCTGCTCCTTAGTCCACCAGCATTTTTTTTCACCCTGTTCTCTCCTTAATGCAACATTTCATAGGAATGCCAAGAAAAAGGAACCCAGCTTCAGGTTTAATTGCTAATATTTCTAAATTTAGTCAGCGTAAAATCCATCTGAGGCTCCAAAGATTTTCCCTGTAATCTGCAGAACCTGAGTTTGAATCTAGCCCAAGAGAGCACCACAGCAAATAAATACCATCTGATCTCTACAGAAATCTGACAAGAGTTCAACTGTTTCCCACCTTGCTACAAGTATATCAGAGTTGATTTCCCAATGCAATGCTGTAGGGGAAAAAGTCAATTAAAATGCAACTGTCCCAATTTCAGTGAAAGTTACTGATCAGCAGGAATCACTATACATGTGGTTATTATATTTTTTTCTTTTGTATTAAACAGGCCAATACCATTTTTTAACGCTGGCTTGCTTTATTGCTTCTGTAACGCTGGACAAGCAGCAGCAAGTATGAGCCAAACGACCCCAGTTTTCCACACAACTATATGGCAATTGCTGGACAGGGCTCATTCCTCCCATCTTTCTCACCTGCTTCTGTGACCATTGTGGATATCACAGTTAAACTCTGCAATATTTGGCTGAAGGCACACGGTACGGGATTGCCAGCTTTGTTACGTACCAGCACTTTCCCTATCAGCGTAGCTGAAAGGGGATGAGGCTAGACAGAAAGGAACCAATTCTTTAGGCTGGAAACCATCCAGCTTTGGTTATCATTTCATTCTTTACTTTGGACCACGTAAGTGTCTTATGGAAGATTTCAAGTTTTAACAACCAAAGAGAAAGGGTAGTTTTTCCAGTTCTCTTTCTCTAGCAGCTGGTATCACAGATCTGACTATGTAGGTTATTAGCCTCAGTAAGTTGTCCCAACTATTGCTGTCATTATATAAAAGTAGACAACCTTATCTGATTGAAGATGGGATTTGCCCATTTTTATGCAGCAGCTAGATGCTTTAAATAGAAAGTTTTCAATATTTCAGTGAGAAAGCCTCAGTTCCAACAATGATTCAGTTTGGAGTGAGTTTGGCTCAAGATTACAAATTTTTGTTTGTCAGATCATTTTGCAACAAACATTTGGAAATTTTAACATGGAGAAAACCTCTAGTTTCCACCCAGTTCTAATGTTAAATGTCGGTAAAACATAGAGGAATCTCCCCAGTGAAGTACTTAAGGTATCAGGTCCTCCTAATCCAGTAAGATTAATTATCATGTATAAGTAAATAGGAATTGTTTTTAATTCATTTCCAGATGTAGGAAGACTAGGCCTGCAAATTGGTTTGCTCCAATCCTGAATATTGAGACTACATCAATAATTACTGAATAAAAAACTGAGCCCTGGGTTTTGGGCTCCCCTGTATAGTTTGGATCAAGAGTTCATTCAGATTATGTTACGGATAACAGCTCCACACAACGTTTGGCTCCGGTTCAGTTTCTTTGAGTCTGAGGCCAGGATAGACCTTCAGTTCATCTCCTTCAACGCTCTTTCTAGCCCACGCAATTATATTTCACTCACATACTTCTAAGCTGAGCCCAGTGACATTAATTAAATGAGAGCATTTCAGAAATCAAGAGACAAAATTGTTGCCTGCTCTAGGCAGAGAGCGGGAGAGAAAAGTGACACCAGGCCTCTGCCATGGCAAAGAGCTGATAAAGGTGACTGCGCCTGGGATTTGTCTCCTGTAACTTTACATGTCTATAAGGTAGATGTCTACATTTGATGTCATCACGCTTGTACTCCACTGCAGTCAGTGGAGAGAAAGGGCATTTCTAGAGCACAACTCATCTGCTCTGCCTCCTTCAGGACGAGACCTAGCGCCCCGTTTCTGTTCACTGAAGGGTGACCACCTCAGGTGTGGACAGCTGTGGTACAGATATCTGAGTCACGTAAGAACATCCTCACCTTTCATGACCACACCACAAGCTCTAAATAAAAGGACAGCTCTCAGCTCTTTAGGGATCCCTGATGGTTTAACCAAGCAAAGTTTCAAGACTATCATTGCCTCCAAAAGCAGGAGAGCATACAGGTTGCTATTTCCAGTTTGGGCTTGCATCTACTGCAAAGGAGAGCTGTCTATCATGCAACAGTATCTTCAAGGCTAAGATGGGGCTGACTGCATTCTTGTTATGAAGGTGAGAACTGATATTATTGTCCTTTTACTTTCATCAGAGACACTTAATTTGAAAAGAGGCCTTGAATTTTGTTAAACATTATCAGTTTCTATTTTATTGTGGATTATTATGTAGATTAGGCAATGCCTGGCACTCAAAATTTAATATAACTAACTAACACAAAATAAGAATAAATTAAAAAACCGCGAGGTGTCCTGGCTACTGTAGCTTTCGTTGTAATATTCCTAATACTACATGACTAGAGGTGCTGGTTAGAAGAATTCAGTTTGATCCCTATGGAAATGTGGCAAGGAGGAAAAGAAACTACAGAAAATGTGAATTCGGGAATTAAAAGTCCTCTAAACCATTGTCTTCTGCTTATCTAGCCAGGATTAGAAAATGCAGACCAGTGCAGAGCAATCTTTTCCAATGTTTCATCTCAGCCATCACGTGTTTCGACTCCCTTCTGAAAGAATAGCCTCTAGGAAGAGGGCTGAGTGCAAAATTCACAGCACATAAATTAGCCTCTTTCTCCAGCTAGTGGGGTATTGAGAGGAGATTGGAATTGCTTTGTTACTCAAATGTATTTGACATACTCTTTTGCCATTTTTTTAAACTCTCTTGGCTATTAAATGTTTTGCCCTGAATAGTTGTGCTCCCCATTTAAAGGTGAATTGCTTTCCTTAAATCTAATAAATGAGCAAGTTGGCTTGTGTGAGCAAACGTAGCCGTCTCCACAAGAACTTGCATCCACACTGGTGATATAGCCATTTGAAAGCGAGAGTATGAGCAATCACATAAAATTAATGGAAAATTGGAACAAAAGAGGGGCAGGCAGGGTGAAAGCGAATTCTTTAGAAAATCTGAATGTCTGTGCATTACTTAAGCTCAGCTCCCAACCTTCACGTAGGTGCAACGCGTCCTGTAGCCCATTGGAGAATCTCAACGCGTTACACATGCGGCATGCAAGACACATTAAGAAACTCGATATTAGGTTTCCCACTGAGTTCTGAGTGAGTGGATGTGCGGTTGACTGTCTGCCTTTCCCCTTTTCCCAGCACGCCTGGATACCTAGTTTTGCTGTCATCAGTCCAAACACATGCTCTATTTTCCCCTCTTTCTAAGCAAAATTCTTACTCCCTCTCCCCCCTCTCAGTACATTACTCTTTCCTGTCTCTTGTTGCTCCAAAGCAGTAGTGCCTGCCAGAAATCTGAGAGATTCAGTGCGTGTGTAGAGCAGCCTGGGAAAGGGGCAAACAGGACAGAATTGCCCAGCTTTGGCCAAAAACTTGAGGTTTTCAAGCTCTTTTAGTCCCTTGAAAAATCAGGAAATCAGAGGAAGAGAAGAAAGTGGTTTGCTTGGCTAGTGCATGTGTCAGTGCATGTGTATGTGTGCACGCTTTAACCTGGAACCTATACCAGTGATTAAATGGTCTTTAAATCAAAGCCAATAGATAAATAAGGGAACTATTCCAAAACCAAGGGGGTTAAAAAACACTCTGCATGCACCTGCTGGAGACGCTGTGCTGCTGGCTCTACATTTCAACTCTAACCTGTATTTGATATGGTGTTGTTGCAGCTGTGGGTTGGGGTGGTTTATTTAAGTGGCTCCAAATGCTTGTCAGTGTGGCAACCAGCTGAATACATAAAACAGGCTCTCCAAACCCTTTATGGCCCAGGGTCAGAGTAAATGGAATAATAAAATCCAAATGCTTTTGTCTCATTTTCCATCACCCAAGCCTTCCGCATAAATCTACAGCTTTGCAATGACCTTCGCATTCAGTGTCGGGGATGAGGCCGCAGGTCTGAGATACATTTGGTCTTCATCTTAGGTCTTTAAAAGCTTTTTCCAATTAATTTTAACTGACTTCCATAAGGATCAAGTACAGTTTCCTCCTCCCAGCCCCCTCGCTCCACAACCCGCTCCCTTTCTCTCCTGCCCAGCGTCTTCTTCAACGAGTCAATTGGGGGAACGCTAGAGGATAACACTATTGATCACGTTATATGTGGTAGCACCAACAGCAAAGACATTTACAGAATGAGTGATTTAGCAAATAGGAAGAGAGAGATTTCTTTAAGGAGTTTTAATTTGATGTCTTCCTCGCTGCTGGGTGTCTGGTTTTCTTTATTTCTCTAGTGCCACATTATCCCTGCTCAGATGTCATCGTGGGGACCCAGAGTCTCCTGTGAGCATGTTTACAAAGGGTAGGTCACTATTAAACTCAAATATATATGTTTGGGTTTAGTGAATCAAAAATCACCTTGTCTGGAATTAACTTCTGAGGGCTGCTCCTTCCCCCCTCCCCATCTGATCTAAATTAGATGTAAAGTCACTTCTATGTGCTTCAATTATAGTTGAGCAACACAAAACTCTATCAGAAAGAAGTCCTCAGGACCCTTCCAAATGTCTTGACTTTAAGAACCCATGGATCTCCCCTCCAAATTCCCAAACAGGATTTTAACAACCAGCTAATAAACTGGTGCCTTAAAAAATGCTCGCTCCTACTTTTTGCAGCTCCTACTTTTTGAAGCTGGGCCAGACTTTGAGAGCCGTAGTGAGCATTAGGGGACACATTCACAGCCCAGAGTTTCCACACTTATTGTGGCTCCGTTGACTTTTGTAGAGCTGCACAGGTCTACATGACCAGAAGACTTGGCCCAGACTGTGCAGATAAAGTCAATAAAACCAACAGTCAGGTACCTTGCTACTGGGGACTGGGCTCAAATGATCTTAGACAAAACAAGGGACAAACGTATCCATAAGATGGCTGCATTCCTGTGGCCTGCCCAAAGGAAAACAACTACTAACAGGGATCTCCAAAGAAAACCCATATTTCTTGAGATTTCCTGTCCAAAATTTTAAACAAGGTAAAAATTAAGGAATTTCTGATCGTGTGTGAGCAGCACCGACAGTACCTAATCAAATCAAGGACTCCTATCTGATGCCTTATGGGATCGCATCACTAGTGCGAACTTCTTTTTCAGCTCTGAAAAGAACATCAGCAAAGTTTTGAGACACAAGACTTAAAATAATAAAATCCTTCACTACGTGATGATGTATGGCAAGGAGACGCACCTTCTCATAAGAACTGGTTGTCTTATTAATGACAATATGACTCAGTAAGGCCTCTAATCCTTGAAGTTCCTGGGGTTTCACCCCTTTATGTGTTGAGAAAATGAGGCTCTTCCATTGGAGTCAGCTTCCCCATTTTTTTCTTGCGTTGGTGAAACTGTCCTACCAAGCAACAAATAGGCCAGCAGTTAACAGAATATGGGCAACTTGGTTTCCCATGGCATCAAAGGCTGTCCTTGGAGTCTCTGGTGTCCACGAAGCTGGAAATATCAGCTGAAGCTTTGCCTGTGAGAAGAGCATTGGCAATGTTTCCCAGATGTGGGTTCTCTGACAGATGAGTACTGACCACAGATCGTGGTCTTTCCCTCAATGGATGCATTTCTAGAGCCTCTCATCTCTGTCCAGCTGTTCTCACCAAACTTTAATAATTTGGTCTTTTAAATCTGGCTGAAATTTCCTGACAGACTCTGAATTACCAATAGTGGAGAGGCAGAGGAGCAGGAATGTCCATGCAACCATGTACGTAGAGGGAGATCAGGTGAAAGTCACTCCTGTAGGAAACCAAGCTAAGCAGGAGAATTGAACTATCGGGTTTTTTTCTCCTCCAAAAATTAGAAGACAGGAAATGATACACCTGACCACAGAAGTGAGGCAAGGAAGGACAGAATCATTCCTTCTTGGAGACTACGGGATTAAATGCATCTACTAAAAGTTCACTCCTGTAGCCTGAAAATGGGATCTTTATGTTAATTAATTTGAATGTGTGGATTAGAGACCCTGATTTTTCCATCCCAACTCATGTTAAGTGAGTCCACAAATGTCCAGCTTTATATTTGCTATGTGTGCAAACTATCCATGACCATATCAAAAAGTCCTGAACAGATTAAAAAAAAAAAAAAGATACAAAACTCAACCAGTTAGAGAACTGTAAGCAAAAAAAAAAAAAAAAAAAAAAAAGAAGGAAAAAACAAACAAACACAGAGCAGGTGTTTAGCCAGTCAATTAATTTATATGGCTTCTAGCACGGCACAGGGCATTAACACCACCCCGGCACTGCACACAGGTGGCAGGGTGCATGTCTGGGAGGCGGGCAGGCAGCAAGACATACTGTGAATTTTCTCCCTGAGCAACGCGATTACAGAAACAACTGCAAATAACTTTGTGCTGATCCCCAGCGATGCATTCAGCAGTCCCTAATCTTCCAAACGTCTGCCTATGTGATGGTATGAAAACTATGGCATTCCTTCAGCCCTCACCTATGGAGACACATCTGGGCTTTTCTATTGATTCTTTATTTATGGGTTTCTGTCTGAGCATATTGAAAAGGGAGTCAAACGAAGATCACTAATGCAATCCTGAGAACGCAAGAAGACACGGAAATGCTGGCAGAATGTACCAAGAAAAGACACACTGCACAGATTTCCACCTGGAGTTTTTAAAAGTGCTTTTGAAGCATGCACATTTACAAGAGAAGGAAACTGAGGCACAAGGTGAAACAATTTGACCATGCCATGTAGCAGGGGCAACAATTGCACTCAGATCTCCTGCCTCAATTCTCCACGTGAGCTCCAGGAGCCTCCACGTCCTGGTTTCACATGTGAAACTCTAAAAGCTTAATTGAGAGGCTGCGTTTCCCCTGGAGTGGAATCAAATGAAACACTCAAGCTAGACACTCAAGTAGGCTTACTGGTTTAATTTAAAAGCAAGGGGGACTGGTAGCAGGGAGTTCCCGGTCAGGGGTCATTTGTTGTGGAATATACTTCTCACCTTTGTGTTCCTCAGAGCTGGGCTCTGGCAAACTTAATGACATTTGGCATGTCCACCTGCTCTATCAGTTTATTCTCGAATTAGACAGCTCAGTCTAGAGCGGCTTGAGAGCGTCTTTGGGTCTTGAGATTTATTATTTTTAGTTGGTTTTTTTTTTAAGAAATCTTTGGCTTTTTAGGGTTGGATTAGTAGCAATAGGAGGAGGAGGAGGAGGAGAAGGAAGACCCCACGATGTATAAGGGGAAAAAAATCAATGCAATGCATGATGCAGTTTGCCTGGAGGAATGACGTTAATTTGGAGCACTCAGCTTTGCCCCGGCGTCTGCGTTGTGATTATACAAAAATAGGAATTTCACAGGATCGTGATCCAGGAGATGAAGCTGACTTCATTCCTTTTTAAGACTTAGGATTTCAGACCAAACATCTGTTTGAAACTTGAGATGGAATTCACATGATTTAGACACAAAGCCATGAGTCAATTAGATGTCCAGCATGCATGGTCAAGATCCTTGGCTCTGATCCTCTGAAAAATTAGCACGTAAGTAATTTTATACACATAAGAAGGCCCAGTACATTCAATGGGATTACTCTGGGTTATTAAGCGTTTTCCCAGGGCAGGGTTCTCAGTTGGAACCAAACCACAAACCACATCAAGCTCATACAGTTCTCGTACAAACATTTGGCACTTCTGAAACCGGAATGATTTTCTCTCCAGGACTCTGCAATCACCACTCAGCAGTGGGGAGCGATCAGGAGTATCCTGATGCAGATCTCGGACTCCATCAGAAGAGGACGATGGGCCGAGAGGTGCCAAATTTCCCAGCCAGTGCCCCTCTGGTTTGCACCTCACTAACCTGGTGATAAAATCTACAATTAAGGGACAGCCAAGGCATGTCACTGTTGGAGTTAAACTCTTTCCTGACAGAATGTTCTTTTCCCCAAAAGCCGTTAAATGTCATCAATAGCTTTTCCATGGCATCAAGGGCGATTTCTTCCCCTCTCCCCCTTCTGGTATCAAGAAAAGAAGTCCCATTTGGTTTCTAGAGGGTGGCCTGATCATCTCCATGAGCTATGGGGATGTTTGGAGAGGAGGACCGCCCTCTTAAATTATAAATTCTTGTCAGACTCGGTGGGTGAGAGACCCACGTGCCCTCATCTGGTCACAGAGCACAGCACACTGGCACATTAGCTTCTGAAGCTGCCTTTTCAGTGCTGACCTTTATATTAATGCTAATAGGGTTTGGAGAAATAAAATGTAAATTTGTCTCTAAATGGATTAGTCTAGGCTGGGGGTGGGAAAGAAGGGTGCAGGAGGGGGGACTGCTAGGAGCATTCGCACTAAAATTAAAACATTTATGTTCCAACACTTAATTTTATTAGTGGCACATTGAAGTTGCCTGAATGCGTAATACATTTCTCAAGTCCACTCCGTTCTCGCTCAGACTCTAAGTGTGTGTGCATGCACGCACTGCCTTGCCAGAGTCATACACTAGATTTACCTAATTGATGTCCTTTTCCTCTCGCAAAGCTCGCGGTTTGCCATCAGGGTTGTTTGTCGGTTGTCGCATCCCAGATTCACCGGGGAAGGAAATAAACAGTCTTGAAAGCTTCAGCTCTGACCCGGGAACCGTGAAACTACAATCTGGGCCCAAAATAAACCCTTTTTTTTGGTTGTTTTTTTTTTTTTTTTATCTGCATAACAGTATGGGCGCCCACTTCTTCACATCAGCAGTGTGTTTACACACAGGAATTGGGTAATAAGGTTAATTGGTGCTCACAAGTGCTTTACCTAAGCAGAGACCTTAAGAAAGGTGAGTAAACAGCCGTATTCCCACTTTTTAGATAGGGAAATTGAGCCATAATTGGCAAAGTGAAACTTGGTTGGGATGGCTGGGAAGGAAAAGCAAAGAGGGCGATGTTAACCTTAAAAAGTACAGTTTCACATTTATTAAAACATTAAAGCATCCTTCTTGCTCTGCTTGAACCTCAGGAGCCGACTCTCTGCAAGCAAACAGGGGAGGGTTGGGGTTCATTTACATCAACTGGGATAACTCCCTCTCCAGCAGGAACAGTCGGGGGCCCACTCACACGGTACAATTTATTTTTCTTTTTTTTTTTACAAAATAATTATTCAGTGGAAACGGTACAGTTTCATTAAAATCAAAACATTTTCTTAGGAGTAGATCAGCTGTGGCAGAAAACATTGGTGAGAAGTAGTTATGATATCTCATTTCACCAGCATCAAAACAGTTCTGTTAATTTCAGTTCAATGTTTATATTAAAATATGAATTTTCATGTTCTGTGTTTATATATTTTTCTTAAATTGGCACCTAGCTGTTATCTAATGTTTTAATACAGTACGCATTTTTCAGAGCACCTTTTTTGGCTTGGAAAATGTAAAAATTTCAGCTATTCTTTCTAACAGGGACCCAGGTTTTCCGAAATGTCAGCATTTCTTTGGAATAGAAACTCTGGGTCGTAGCCAGGTCTAAGTCCTTCTTATTGTAAATGAGGCCGTATTCATTAGACATCCAGCCATGGCACACTTATCTTGGGGGAACATATATCTACAGCATCATGGCTGGGCCAATGCAGAAATCAGACTTGGCGTATGGGGCTGACATAGATTCATTCCTAATGAAACGCTTCTATGTAAAAGTGATTAAGCCAGCAGCATGCCAGCAAAATCACTCTAAAATCTATTGTTTTCACTGAAGATCCGATCTCTGGAGTCGTATTTAAAACCACTCGTAGGATTCTACAGGCTGATGTGGCTCCTATAGAGTGTGTCCCTGCCTGGGGCAGGCGGGATGGAACAAGAGGATCTTTAAGGTCCCTTCCAACCCAGGCCATTCTGTGATTCCATGACATAAAGCCTTTCTTTTTGTATGGAGTCCTATAGGATTTTTCCATAAGTAGATAACCCCCAGGTTAAGTTAAGTTAACAAGCAGTTCAGCACAGAAACAGGCAAAATTCAGGCCGGGGGAGTGGGGAGAAGGAATCAGAGAAACAGCGATTCAGGCTTCTTGTCACTGCCTAAGCTGGCATTAGTCGCTGTGCATTAGATACGGCTTAAAACACGGTGCAGATGTGAAGCGCAGAGGTACTGGATATATACACACACAGGGTCCCATAAGGTGAAAAAAGAGGGGGGTGTGGGGGGGGAAAGAGCAGATCATTCAGTAGTGGAAAAGTATCTGATTGCCTAATGTAAACTGTGATTAGTGGCTCGGTGCCTGGACAGTGAGTACTTCGCAGGCCCCCAAATACGGTCCCCAAATCAGCGTGTGCGCTGCCAATCTGTCAGGCAGTCCAGCTGTAACACTTTCTGGCATTGCAATGTCTTCAGCTGGTTTGTGTCAGAGCCGGCCAGTGCGGGGGGAGGTTTTCCAGAAGTTGGCTATTGAGTGTCTGTCTGCCTGGATCAAGGGTGTTGCCAGTTTAACATCCCAGCAAGGGGCCACCACATCTGGCCGCGGAGCCATTAGGAAAAGGGAAGGGTGGGGGGATGCCGGGGAGGGGGGAGGTGGGGGGGGCAGCCCCGCAGGATTCAGAGCTGGGAGATACTCCCGTCAACGGTAAAGGTCTGAAAACACAGGACTTTTGGAGAAAGTTGAGACCACTGCATGGAGGAAGGTTTTGAAGTAGTCCGAGCACAGCCCAAAATTCACAAGTGGCATTTAAACTCCCAAGTCAAATTGGGTCTCAAAGCCCCGAGCATGCAGACCTCTCGCCGAGCCTTTTCCTCCCTGTTACAAATTGATATTTTATTAGCTCAAAGCCAGATGCTTCTCCTTAAAACAGATTAATCTCCAGTTCACCATATCACTCGAGACCGAGCGAGGCGAGGGGTAGCAGCGAGGCCAAACATGTGTGAAGCGAACAAGACCCCCAGGTACTGCAGGGGCACAAGGGAAAGGATTCTTTTATTTATTTTTTTTTATAAAGCACCCATCCATTTTGATTTGGTAGTTTTTTCCCAGTGCAACGTATAGGTGGTCACTGCTGCCCCAGCAATCCTAAAGGATAAAGCGGTTCCCATCCGAGGGGCACGGCAGCGATGCAACGAAGCAGGGGAGGAGAAGAGGGCCCGGAATAGGATTCTTTAAGAGGATCTTGAATCAAGGGTTAATTGTTTCCAAATGACCACTGTGTGGGAGACTATTATGGGATGGGACCCATTCAGGATTGGTTTAAAGCTGCTGGTTAGATACCTTAAAAGAGGGCTAAGCAGCAGCAGCTGTTTTACATTTAAAGTGACTGAAGTGAGTAGTGAATTACTGTGGGAGACAAATGAGCCCATGACATGATTGGACCTGGGACGGCTCTCCCAAGTGGCCACTTGTTTCATGAGAACTCCCACCCCCGGGCTCAGCATTCGAGTATCAAAGGCACAAATAGCACCAATTAATTCAGATTAGCCCAAGAGAGAGAGGGACGGCCAGGTTAGCTGCCTGTTTCTGGATGCAAGAACCCCAATTGCTGTCATCTCCCCTGTCTTTGGGGCGCCCCTCTGTACTCCCAGGTCTGGTTTCATCTTGTTATTCCAGGTTGTTTCTCGAGGGAACCGCGGAGACTATCAGTGTGAAATCAGAAGCCAGCAAGGCCGGTGGAGTTGTGTTGGCGTGAACTACTCATTAGCAATAAGAGCAAGAAACGAGGCACCGAGCTGTGGACCTTGTGTTTTCTGCCCTAGAGTGGAGGGTGAGCGCGGGCCTTGACACAGTTCACGTCAGTATGTCTAATAAGCACACAATCATCAGCCTCGACTTTTCCTGGGGACCCCCCTGCCCCACAGCATAAGGAAAACATAAGTTAGATCAGAATTAAGAGTCTACAGATGGGATAAACTCTCTGGACTATGTTTTACCAGTCACAAATTTCAAACCAAAATTCAGTTTCCAACAGCTTTGCAAGACGTGCAGAACTTCCCTTTAACCACATGTCCTTTGTCTCCTTTTATTTTTGATTTTTTTCCCCTTATCAGCCTCCATTTGTAGTATTCAGGTAGGGATTTTGCTACCTCCCACCTGAACCTTTTCTCTCACCGCTAACACGGAGCCCTCTGAGCCACCCGCTTGGGCATTCGACACTCAGGTCCGTGACTTCCTGGTGATACCAAGGGCTTGCGTCAGCCTTCCCAGAATCGAAAGGAAGAAACGGTCCTGTGTGCTATTTACCAAACCGCATTAGTCAAAATACTGCATTTTAAAAACCCCTTAAGTTGTTATACATCATCATATAAGTCATCACAAAATAGTGAGTATGAATTCCTAAGAATTATGTTGACATGGAAATTGTCAGCAGAAGTGCTGGGAAATTTACATCTCCTCATATATCTGTACTCGTATCCTCCATAGAAATTAACATATTATAACGCTAATATTTCAAGGTAATGTTTTCTCATGAGGATGCCATATTTTATCAGTTAATATCATCTGCGTAAAAACTGTTCAATTACAGTATCAAGCAACGTGTGATTAATACTAATATCACCAATGTAATGGCAACTTTGTAAGGTGTCATCATCGCTGTTCAGGCAGCTGAAAATGGCAGTAGCGGGAAAAAAAATCATTCTTTTTAATTAAAAAAAGAAAAGTTTGATGTCCATGAAAACAAATGGCCAGTGATATCTGGAGTGCGGTCCTACCCTGCCTGCAGGGTGTAAGTTGAGCCACGGATCGTAGTGGGACAAGGATTTCACTCCTCAGTCTTCATCCTGATGTACTCAGCCTCGAGCTCCATCCCTCAGATCCATACGGCGTTATTAGATGTAAGCATGGGAGGGAGTTAAGTCTTTTCCCAACCAGCAAGATAGCCACTCCTGAATTTTATTTTTTTTTTAAATCATTATTTCACAGGTGCTGTTGAAAAGTCATTGGATGCTCATTTCTCTCTGCTTTTAGCTACAGCCAGAAGATCAGCACTGCAGGTATGATGGGCCTTGGGCAGAAAACTGCATTTGTACAAGGGATTATCAATGTGGGAAGAAATCTGAGCTACAACTACAGTCTTTCCTAGCAAAGGAAACAAAATTCTTTTAAAAGAGCAATAACCCTGCTTCATCCCTCTGGATGCTGAGTCCTGTGAAGAACAGGGGCTCTCAAGAGGAAGAATCCTGCAGGAGCCCACAGAAGAAATGAAGAAAATGGCAGGATATTATCAACTGGCCAGAAAGCCAAAGCATCCAGATTTGAAAAAGGTTGTAACACACCATTGCAGCTAGAATAGCTCCCCTTCGCCCTTAACCTGCAGATTTGTTGCCAAAGCTGAGTAGTTCTGTAATGAATAATTTATTCCAAATCGTTTCCCCCTTCATGAATTGTCAGAAGGGCATCGTGAATTTTTTTTTTTTTTTTAATGTAGACGTTGTACGTACATCTGATACTGTCCGGGGAGGGGGGCGCTTATAGTAAAGCCGTGGGACTTGCATCTCACATGAGCCAAGTTTTGAGAGCTTTCTCCCAGCCTTTTGCCCAAGGGTGAATCGCAGTCTATTCAGATAGCTATGTCATATCATCGCGTGAATCATTTTGGGTCTGTAACTCATCCACATGCATATTCACAATTTCAAATTCAAGCTGTCTTGACAAGATGCTTAGGTCACATGGGCCATATCTGTTCCCAAATTGGAAATGGGTAATTTGGAATCAGCTTCCCAGCGCCCCCACCCCCACCATCCAAAATCCTCTTCCCGCAGAAAAATCTCCGGCATATTCCTGAAGTTCACTCTTCCAGCCACGCTTCTGTCCATGTACCTCTAGGAGAGGATTCATGGAAGTGCTGCAAACCTGGCACCAGTGAATTGGTTTGAATGCTAGAATGGTACAAAAAATGGTTTTGGCACCATTCCCCTAATTTATTTCACCAATTTAGGCAGATTTTACAAAGGCAGCTAAGCACAAAATGAAAAGGGGACTCTAACAATTCTGAATCGTAAACACATTTTGAGCAGATTGTGCAAAGCAATTCAACTAAAATTAGATTATGAAAAGTACACTAAGTAAAACTGTATTATGGAAATGTTATGAAATTAATTAATCTAAGAAGCAGCATTGCCACCAGCATGTGCTGGCCCTGTAAACTCATGAGTGCATTTGTTCCACTCTTAGCTTTCATTCCAGATGAAGTTAACACGAGTCAGAGATGTGACATTTCTAGGTCTGTGATCCCAGTGAATATTGTGACCCATTACGGTTTTTCATTTGATCCTTAATTTGAGTTTGGCCAGTGACACTTACATCCGCTAAGAATTGCTCTGGTGACCACAGAGTGACAGCTAGTTACAATCAGTACGGCATTTGTTTAATAGGTTTAGTTACCAGTGTGGGTTGTTACTCGGCTAAGCCAATAAATAATGTATTTTCAATTAATAGACAAATCTTAGAAGGATTTGTACGATATGTATGACTAAATGAAGAAACACATTATAATTATACGGTAATTTGTTAAAATGCTCATTAATACTTCTGATGTTAATTATCTAATGGCAAAAAATTGCAGCGGGTACAAGTAATTTGCCCTTTGTAATTGCTTATTAGGTTGTAGGATAATTATTTTGTTTTCTTTGCATAGCGCCATTTACTGCATTTTTCTTCCGACAGGAGCTGAAGTGGATGTGAGGTCAAAAGTTATCGGACACTTTTCTTAAGAAATGAGACCACATTTTTGGTGGAAGTTCAACAGAGGACATCCAACCATGATTGCTACGTGCAGCCTTCACGTGAAAAAAAAATGGGGAAGTCCACAATAGAAAGGGCAAATTGCACTTTTGGTGGTAGACTGTATGCTCATATTTAGGTAAAACAACCGTTTTCGAGCGGTTACTGCACATTGCAGTAACCAAATGCGTTATGCTTGTACTCCTGGTTCTGCCAGTGATGTGCTGTATGGCTTTGGGTTAAATACACGACATTTTCTGTAGTTCATCACAGCTGCGTACGTGACTTCCAAAAAAGAGCTTAAGTGCCAAAAATTATTACGGATTTTATTGGCCTTCACCCCTGTTCATTTTTCCTACCTTAAGGGTGAGTAAATGATTCCTCAAATACACAGGCTCTGATTCACCTCTTTCCTCATGTTAATCAAGAGTAGATTTTAAAGGCATTTTTTTTCTGAGAAACATATTCGCAGAATATGCGTTAAACTCTGTGAATAACTTATTGGGAGGCGTGGAAAGAAAAAGTTGGAATGTTTTGGTTTAATGTGCTTGAAACAAATCATTTCATTTTTTATTTCGGAAGGACATTTTTAGAACAAATTTAGACAAACTTAATTACATTTTTAAAGTTAAAAAAAAGAATACCTGTCAACTAAATGAAACATCTCATGTGCTGCAAGACTTTTTTTTTTCTTCTTCTTCTTTTTTTTCCCCCAGATTTAATTTCAGTCAGAAAACTGAAATTTCCCTTCAGGCTGACCCAAGCAATTTCTTTTCTTTCTACTTTTCAAAGAGCAAAAAAAAAAGAAAAATCGGTTTGCGTGGGTTTTTGCATATACTGGGCATTCCTTAAAAAACGCTGGCACTTGAGAAACCATATGGGGATGTATTTTCACAAACCACCCAGAATCAGAGGTGAAGAGGGCAGGGCAGAACCCAAAGTAGGGAGGAATCCGAAGCATGGGGGACTTGGGGGTAAAGGAAGCAAATGGGAGAGGAATTAGAGGCAACGGGGCTACTGGGAAAGAGGGGGCCCCAGCATAAACTTCCCCTCGCATTACTTACATATGTGTATAAACCACACTGCTGACGAATCACAGTTTTTATAGATAATCCGTGGGTGATACATAGGAAAATATGGTATTCATCAAATTCTGATCAGAAACAATTCCACTGAAGTCAATGGGATTGCACAGGCATGAAACAGATGTGAAGGAAGGAAGAGTCAGAATCAGGCCCGCTGCACATGCACGCAGGCTGACAAGCACATAGTATTTTGATACCAGTTTGGGAAAGGATCCTCCATTTAAACCTGGAGTTAAAGTTGAGTTAATAATGAGAACTGTAAATATGGAAGTTGTCATCGGCAAAGCTCAACTAGTATGTTTCCAGGTGAAGACTGATGTCTTGTAAGGGTTAGGAGCGAATCTTCATCCAGCAAAGCATCACACGTTGGCCATCATGACGGCAGATTTTCTTGCAGAACGATGCCCAAATGGAAGTTATTACGTGGAGTGTAGTGGGAAGCAATAAGGCCATTCACACATAATCACAGAATAGATGTAGCGGAGATGGGTGTCAGCCAACGTCCTGGATCCAAGCATATTTGGATGTGAGAGAAGTTCAGATCTTGATCCAAACTTTGTTGTTCAGACCTGCCTCTCGCTGTCAGGAGGTGGCTTCTGGCCAACCCCATCTTCCACGAGTGATTCCACTTCACCAAATGACAGGTGGGATGTCCATTTAACTTAACAGGCGGGGGGGGGGGAAAAAAAATTCCCTGTCCTTAAGTAGATGCTATTTTTGGTGGTCTTTAATAGGCATGCGAGGGGAATAGGAAGGTAATTAGCCCTTTTTACGCCGCTTGTCCCCGTACACCTCGATTTTCAGACATGCTCCCTTTTTCTGCGGCGGTCCCCCCACGAACCGTTCGGAGGGATGTTGACAGTCTCCCTGTTAAACGCTCAGCCTTTTGAAAGGTTTGTGCTCTCTGCAGGCTGAGCTGTCTGGCACACAGCCATCGGCAGCGAGCTGGAGTTTGCTCTTAAGTCCCAGTGCAATCATGCACTGTCTGCTGCCTGCTGTTGCACGGTGCTGCAGGAGCTTAAAAAAGACTCCTCCGGTCCTGTCAAAAAGACAACCGAATTATTAAAGCAACAGCTATCCAGGTGATCAGAAGAGCTGAGGGAAGCAGGGGCAGAAACTGATGTAGAGGACTGAGCTGCCGCTTACGCTGAAATCACAGAATCACAGAATGGTTCGGGTTGGAAGGGACCGTAAAGATCATCTAGTTCCAACCCCCCTGCCCCAGGCAGGGACACCTCCCACCAGCCCAGCTTGCTCCAAGCCCTGTCCACCCTGGCCTTGAACACCTCCAGGGATGGGGCAGCCACAGCTTCTCTGGGCAACCTGTGCCAGCGCCTCACCACCCTCACAGTAATGAATTTCTTCCTGATATCTAATCTAAATCTCCCCTCTTTCAGTTTGAAACCGTTACCCCTTGTCCTGTCATTACGCTCCCTGATCAAGAGTCCCTCCCCATCCTTCCTGTGTCCCCCTTTAGGTACTGGAAGGGGCTGTAAGGTCTCCCTGGAGCCTTCTCTTCTCCAGCCTGAACAACCCCAACTCTCTCAGCCTGTCCTCATAGCAGAGGTGCTATGCAGCGGGGTAGGAGGGATGTGGGTGGTGCAGGGAAAAAAGGGCCAAATATCGCCGTCTGAATGATGTCACTAAAATATTTGCATGGAATTAGGTCCCCTATATTCCTTGCTGAGGTGGCTTTGGGCTATCCAAGTTTTAAAAGCATCCCGTCCTAGCCTGAGTGTCTAGCCTCTCTCTTTTCCACAGATCCAGGAAAATGCGGGTAATCCTCAGAGGGATCCACAATGAATAAAAAACAGCATGGGAGAATCCGTCTTCTGCAGTCCGACCCTGTGAGATGGAAGCAAATGGCAGCATCCATAAGCAGCAATTTGAAAATCACCTGGCCCCCAGAGATCCCCAAGCCACTTTGGCAAGGTTGGGAGCCTCCTGTGGGAGCAAAGTTAGTGTGTGACTCCTGTTAATGGCAGAGTGAGAAGAAGGACAAAGGTCCCTTGGCCACGTGCCTGTTCCACCTCTCCCACCCTGTTTCTCTATAACTCAAAACTCATTAATATTTGCTTGTTATTAAGCATTAACATATCTTAACCTTAGCATAACTTCATACCCTGCTGATCCCTGAACACTCACACTAATTCCGTATTTGTCGAAATACCGGTGATTTCAAGCAATTGCCTTTATGGCTACCCATTTTCTGAACTCTGAGAAGACTTTCTATGCGGAAGACAGCTAGCCTGCATTTTTCCAAAAGTCAGACCCTAAATTAAGAACCAAAAACACAAACCAGCCTCGAAAACTTTGGCTTACTTCATCCCTAGGCATGTCGTTGCCTAGAAATGACTTAGTCGCAGCAATTTCTAGATCGCTAGGCTTCCTACTGTCTAGTTTCTTGGCTAAGGCACCAGACTTCTCGTGTTAACAACTTCTGGAGCGCTGCTTCATCGATACGGGAGCATCCTCTGTTAAGGTGCTGACATAACCATACGCTCGCCTTCTTTTTTCGGGGGCTGGGGGGGAGAGGATGCTTCTAGTGCCTGCACGAACAGCTTCCTTCAGCCCTCACAGCTTCCTCAGCCCCCCTGTGCTGCCCTGCCTGACTCCGGGCTTCCTATTAAGCCAGCGGCTTGGCTTAAAAAAAAAAAAAGCAAGTCAGCATTTTGCTTGCAAGACGTATTATTTTATTAATAAGAAATATAAACTCTTGCAAGCCTGCGGTGGGAAAGACAGTAGAGGAAGCTAAGTTGAGGCGCAGCACTCTTTCCCCACCTCCAAACAAGCTTGCTAAGGATGTGCGGCAACATATCCCGCATTATCCGGCAGCCTTCTGAATGAACACTTTCCGCCCTGTGACAGAACGTAAACTACTTTAGCCTTATTCTCCTCCTGACAGACCTTCTAATTATCTCAGCTGTTTACAGCGCTCAGGCCCTCTGCTACCAATTTCTCCATTATTCTGACAGTCAACAAACTAGACCTATTAGAGCACAGCACAATTCTTGCCCAAGGCAGGAACTTTGTGAGACCACAAATCGTCTCGGTATTAAAAGTCGGTGCATAAGAACTGCCCTCAGCTTTAGCGCTAAATTGCTGGTTTGGAGACATTCATTGCTGTATATTGTATTTCCACTATATTCCGCTTTAATAGACTTCGTGCTGAAGTGTGTAAGAAGAGTTTTAAAGCCTGAGGTGGCAAGTAGACCCTTTTTCTTTTTCTTTTTTTTTCCACTTTATATATTTTTCCATCTTTTTTGTTTGTCACCTTATATTGCAGGGTTGGTTCACATACATAAAATGACACTGCAGTCACACGAGAATATCTAACAGTTAGTGGGAGGCACAGATTTTGCCATTATAAGTTAAACAACAAGGTTTGGGCAATACAAGGTCTGTTACTCTTTGATTTGTACGGGGCTTTGGCCTTAAAATTATTTCTTTTGTGCTTTGGAACATTTTATTTTCCTATTTGTCAAAGCTAACCTGTTTTGTTCTTCTAATCTTCTGCTATCGAAGTAGTTAGGGCCAAATAAGAATAACAGACAGAGAGGGAAATTACAGTTTCTATTACTAATTTGCATACATTTGTTTAAGCCATGTTTATTCAAGGTTCAGAAAGCTCTTAGAAAATTGTATTTATTAATTAGTGTACACAACAGTCTATGAAGTATTTACGTATGGCCTATCTCCGGACTTCTCTTAGACTGGGTTTGTGCAGACCCGGGGATTTATTTTGGCTAAACACATAGGAGTCACCTGAGCCAGGTACGCTTATATCTGAGACCTGCACTAATTTTCAATGTTATCTTAAGTTCCAGGTGTCTACAGGTACGTATTAGGATATCTCAGGTAACCAACCTACCAAGGTGTAGAAATAATTCCAGGTGTCTGAGACACACGTTATTATCAAGCTGATATTAATGACTAATCCCACCAATTAGCCCAAACAGCAAAGGCTCCAAAACCTATTTTCTTGAGCCATTCAATTGATTCTGACTCCGTGCGCTCGCGGCAAATTTCATTCAGCCCTCTATTTGCCGAGGAAAAGTGGTTACATTTATGAAAAATTAAAGCTTGTAAATTGAAAAAATCTTTTAAATACGAAACCGAAGAGAAAATACATGAAATGTACACACCATTTCAGCTAAGCGGCAAGTTGGAAGCAACGTGTGCTTTCGCTGAACTGTGTTACCTCTGCCCGGTGGAATGCTGGAATATAAAATGACATGCTATATTAGATTCCACTGAATTTAAATTCTTCCTTCCAGGCATTTATAGCGAAATAAAATATTTTCCAATGAAGACTCTTTGAAAAGTGACATTGCTTTCAGCAAAACCTTCCTGAAGACAACTTCCAGTTTAGTGACATAGGGCTGGGTGAATTGCTACCCAGCCTATCACAAGAAATCATGTACTGGACATGCACATCAGGGAACAACAGAGAGAAAGCCTTAGCACAGGATTTGTGGTAAAGGCTGTTGCATTCCTGGGAAATCAGTGTCAGTACTGAGGCGTATTTAACTCAAAAGCTGACCACTTAATAGCTTTAAAGTGTTCAAAGTTCTTAAGTTCTTCCAAAGGCGGCTTTGAAAGAGAACTGTGCCTGTGTGGCGCTGTGATTTTACGTTTCGTCTTGCAGGATATATTAATTTGGGCTAAATACTGCTGTGACTTTGTAAAACGAAAAATAAACCAAATCGTTGGGCCGCGTTGCTCTAAACCCGGAGAACTTCAGGAGCACTATGTGAGATTTGAAGTTCTGCTACCGAGATTAGGAGCTGCTCTACTGATTTCCACGGAACTTGCGTGAAATGGAAATTAGCGCAGGCTATAGTCATTTGTCATCCTTTTCTTATTTGTTTCCAAAATTTGATATCCTGTTCAGAAGAAGGGCATGTTCCTGGGTCAAAGCCAAGCCAAAAGTAATCGGACTCTGGATGGCACTTTTAATTGGCTTTGGATCAGACTCTCCAACTGGGGTACCCTGGATTACTGCCTGCCTGAGGACTTTTTCTCGGCACAGAAGACTTATGGCCACAGTCTTAACCATGTCTGAGTAATACAAAGGTAACAGTGGGGTTTTTTCTGTAAGCTGCCAGAAAATACTGCTTTCTGCTATCATAACCAAGAATGAGTCAGAATACAAAATGGAGACATCAGAACTCCTTGGACCATGCTGGAACTGGTGTCATGCAAAGGGAAATAAATAGGACGGTTGAACTTAAACGTGGACACAATGACAATTGGTTAATATTATTTTTAGGGGACCTGTATGTAAATAAATACATATAAATATTTTTTTAAATGGTATATCAGATGTTGCTCTTTTATGTTTGCTTATTTTTTAATCTGAGAGAAAACACATTGATGGAGCGTATGAGTCTCTTTTTTACACTGACCTTAATGAACGAGTTTACTGGTAAGTATTTTCAGAGCATGTTTTAAGTAAATAAAACATAAAGTAATCGAAAGAGAATTTCAAGCTTGCAACCACAAGTATTTGTAGCGTCGACCGAAGTCCAAGCTTTGGGTTCATCCCATTATGGTATCACATCGTTACCACACATACGATCGGCTCAGAGGGCGTGGGATGACGGTCAACACATCAGCCAGCGTATCTGTAGGCATGTCATTATGCACGGCGGTCTTTTCAGCTCTCACAAACTAAGCAGGAATTGTTTGCGAATCTTGGCAGAACAGACGAGCTGCTTAGTAACATCATTTGGTTATTCGAGATATAATGCGCCTTCCTCTGAGACCATGCAGAGCATCGGGGAAGTGCTGGCGTTAGAGGCTGTTTCAGACACAACCCGTCTTAACTGTTGCTCCAGCCTCCGTGGCGCTTTTCACAGTAAAAATATCCATTTCGGTCACCCAGCCAGTGGTATATTCAGGAAATTGTAGTTTTCCTATATAAAACTGCTGCTCCAAAATATAACTGGAAAATATATTAATTCTTCCCTATCGCATGCCGTAGACTACTGAGAGGCGGTTTCAGCTTTATGATTTCTGATCTGGACCCCTCTCTAGCTCCTAAATTAATTAATCCAAACCAGTGGGATAGACTTAAATTCACGTTGGCTTCAGGAAAAAAAAGTAACCCTTGTCTACCATGGGAGGCTGGCGGCAACAGATCACAGATTTAGGAAGCCTTGTTCCTGGTCGTTTCTACAGCTTCGTTAAAAAGATATGCACGCTAATCGTGGAAATGGGAGGCAACCTAGAAAAAAAGATGTATTATTATGAGAGGCTGGGACATTGTATTTGTGCGTACAGCAGGGAAAACTTTATCGAAATGACTGCTAAAAACAGCCCAAGAGCAACGTGGGGAACGACAAGGAGGAAAATCCAGAGCCGGTGCCTCGTAAGGGGAGCAGCGGAGTTGGAGTCAGAGATGCAGAAAGGAGAACAGGTGAGGGTCAGAAAGATAGAAAGGAGAGAGAGCAGCACTGGGAGAAGACATGAGAAATTAGATCAGAATCTAAAAGCACTCAGGAGAGCAGGGGAAAAGGCAGAAATTAGAACAGGAGCTAAGAGGAGAGCCGAAGAGGCAATAAAAACTCAAGGAGGAGAAAGAAAAACTGAGAGATGAAGAGAGGAGGACGAGAAAAAAAGGACAGGAGATAAATATGAGGCAACGTAAAAGGGCCTTGACCTCCAGTTTGTAAAGGTGGCGTGATCTTTGGTGTGAAAGAAAAGAAATACTTTGCATTTTTTTTAAATGGCCATGAAGAAAGGACCAGGCTACATCTCAGAAATCAATATCACATTTTATGCCTGCTGCACCCTTCACGAAGAATCAAGACAACATTGATTCAAGTAAGTAATATTTCATTGAGAACTGATCTTTGATTGCATAGCTGCGAGGGACTGACTCCGAAAGTCCCTCTGTGGTGTCTGTGCCGAACAGGTGTCGTTTTCGGGATTGTGTTAGAAGTGATGTGGCTTCATTCCCGGTCCGCGGAGCACGTGGAGAGCAGAGGACACGTCACTTTAGTCTTTGAGAGCAGATGATGCTGCATCAGAAGAGCTGGCTTGCTCTCTAGGGTCATTAGTCTGTGTCTGTTAGTGTGCGGTGAACAGTCTGGAAGGTTTGCTTTGTGGCTGTATTCATTTCAAGTGGTTAAACGATTATTTTAAGATAATTAGAAAAGCCTTAGACTGATATTTTAAATCTGCTTTCCTGATCAATTGTAGCAGTGTTAGAGCTGGTGTGCAGTCATGAGGCAAAGGACCGTCTCCCTGGGCTGTAAGGCCAGGCTCCGCTAATGGTATTAACTGTTTCCGACACTTTTTCCCAGTGTTTGAGAGTGCAAAACCTCCCCTTGATTTTATTTCCCTGGCCACTAATTCCCTTGGGAAAACAGATTCACGGTTTCACTGTTTATTTTGCTAGCAGATCTTCATGTGTCTCAGCCTCCTCATACCAGGAAGGGTGACGGTGAAGCAATTTATAGCAAAACCTGTGTTGGAATTCCCTTCTGGAAAATCACTTCCTTATCTCGATAAAATCGTAGCAATTGTGGGTGCGAGGATACTCTGATCAGGAGGGGGCAGAGATGGTTTTTGAACACAAACCTCTGTGTATCTCTCTGCAGGCTGGCTTGGCCCACTCAGAATGTTTAACCGTTTGAATTAACCAAGAGTACTAACGCGGTACAGACTTCCCACCGAGCCATGCCACATCCCGTTAGAGGCCTCACACAACGCAGGGACACGGCGGGAGATGTACTTCTGCCATTTTGCTTAGCTCTTTGGGACAAATGGGGCCTTAAGCTTCCCGCTTACAAATCCCAGGAGGTAATTTACCTCCAGGGAAAACTGCAGAGCAGGATTTTATTGTCACAAAATGAAGCAGTCGTGGCCATTTCAGTGAAGCCAAACCAGGCAATTCTGTTTCAACTATGTCAAAATGTTTTGTTCCAATTGAAAATGCGTAAACAAAATATTTCCGCACCTTTTCAAACTGCCATTGAGGAAACGAGGACTCCCCATCCCAACTGGGGATGAAAGCAAATGTTGAGAGGCAGACTGTGGCTCCATAAATCAGTTCTTCTGTTAACTCAGTCCTCCATTGGTGCAGTACCTTCTTACTGCAGAAATATGACAACTGCAGACTCATTTTGAGTATCAATGAAAATAAAACCCCACTAAGGGCTTGATACGTAGCTGCTGAGAGGCCTGTGAACCAGCTCGTGAAGATGAGCTTACATTCATGAGTCCTATTTCTACCAAAGGTGGTCTAATGGAAGACATACATAGTCTTGGCCTTTGTAGGGAACATCCACACCTATTTTGAGAAGCTGTTTTGAACGCAACACTCAAGCAAAGCTGAGGTATGTGCTACAGTATGACTGAAAAACAGTCACAGGAGTTACTGATAGTGAATCTAGACTCTGAACACCTATCACCACAGTCAAGAGAGCAATATAATATAGGAGAACATGTTATTGCGAATGAGACAGATGATTGCCTCTGATGGTATGAGTGAGGATAATGGTGAAGGTTCACTATAATTAGATGGCCATCCTCAGCCAGAGGCTTAGGAAAGCAAAGGTCCTCATGTCTGAGCAATTTCAATGGGCAAAGGGTGCAAAGAACTTCCAGTAGAGCAGTCCTGGAGTTCCCTTGTCTCAGTAGCCACCAGCGACCACTTTGAGGAAGCCTGGCTTCTTAACAATAGGGGATCCTGAACCACCACCTCTTCATACCAAACTTTTTCTCCCCAGGCGTGGAATATGCTAGGACTTCTCAAGTTTGTGTATGGTCAGAAGCTAGTCAGAGTGTGGTGCCTCTTTAAATATGTCACCCCACAGGACAGGTAATCTGCATTTCAAGTAAAATCTTGAGTGTCGCACAATTTCTCTCAAACTAAAGACAAAGTGATGGTAATATATACATGTATTTACAAATAATGCAATTTTTTCCTCATGTATGCATGCCCCCTGCACCCTTCCACTCTTCCCAGAGAAAGGTAAAAATCCCATTTGGGGTGTTTTCCTGGTATTCAGTCAAAGTGCAACTTCACGGATGTAGCAGCTAAGACACAATGAATGAGCTCCAATTCCACAGTAACACTGTATTAGAAACAGAACAAAATATAGTCATATTCAGGATATTATGGTTTTCTGACAAATATAACTGTACTCCATCTAATTTGCTCTAGGACTTGGGGATTGTTCAGCAACCAGAACCGGTAGCTCTTAAAAATTAATACCAATGTCAAGTCAGATCTTTTGAACATAGTTTCAAGACAATGTCAAAAATTAATGTATAGTTATCGTTCAGTAATCAGACCAAAAATCGTTACAGACATATTTTGAAAACAAGCGAATGAGGAGGACTCTTTGCAGTTTTAAAAGCAACACAAATGACTCGTGGCCTAAGAAAAAAAAAATACCACTTAAAATGATTCTGCATATATGTGTACATTCACGTGTGCGTGTCTGTATATACATTAAAGAGACAAAAAAATAACAATGATTGCAAATCAACAAATAACGGAAAAAAATGCAAGGCCTATTTGTCATGAATATAGGCTACCGATGAAAAGCGTTCATCATATTTCTGCCTTGCCTAAGCCTAATACAAATGTGGAGAAAGTGGCATGACCCGTTGAGCTGACATTAAAAGCTTTAAATTGAATTACGTTGGCAGAAACCTTCAAAAATTGTCTTGGGAGGAGAAAAAAAATTCATGACAGAGCATAACAGATGTATGAAATTAAGAGCATTTAGGAAACATTATCTTTGCTGTATGATGGGAAATGTTTGTAATTGCACTCACAGGGTGCCTTTAAGATGTGCTGGTTTTATTTAAGAAATGTTCTTTATGACCTATTATGGATTTTCAGCAGAAATGTATAGGCAAAAGAATAAAACGCATATTGAGATACATGTTTTTTGGAACAGTCAACTCATCCATTTTCCTTGTTCAATGAAACAAACTGTAAAGGCAAAGTTATTGAATCCATAGGAGTAGGATGAAAAGAAGGAATCTTACTGGCTAATGAGGAAACCGTACCGTACTGATGGATGTAATACTCCAGTGCTCATGGATGGTCTTGTATCTCATACCACAATCGGCCCGTGTGGATTTCCCGGTACATCTGCACCTTACTTTATGTTAAATGTTACTGCTGTTCTTTTCCTGGCTACTGGATGCTAATTAAATCCAGTAATTGAGATGCAATAGGAAATACCGTATGTGAATTTCAGCATTATTAATAATGCCTGTGCTGCAAGGCTTTCCCGAGCAGCACTCAGTGTTCAAAGTCCTCTTCAGCACATAGGGAAAACTAGATAAAAATGCAATGGAATTTCTTTTCTTGCATATTGCAGAATCTCAATTAGTTCCTGCTGTGTCATGGATTCCCGTAGATTTAATATGTATCGAGTCAAATTTCAATAAGAGGTATCTTCTAAAATTACACTTCCCTTTTGTGTTTACCAAGAGGTTCACAAATGAAGTTTTTCTAATGAGTAAATACAGTGTTCCGGGGGTTTTTGCTGCTTTTGCTGCTTCCAATGGGAGTCACCAGTTTAAGGACAAATGCCGTAGACTTGCAGCATTGAGTTTAGACCTTGTCAGTTCCTTTTCACTCCATACTTTACCGGATGTCCATTATGATAGGACTTCTCTGTTTCGTTTTTGCTATACAAAGGGAAAAGTTCATACGTACACACGCACTTAAAATAAACCAAACATTACAAGGAATCTGTTCAAATTGGAATATAGGCAGAGAAATGAATTCCCTTGTCGCCAGTGGGGATTAGAATCAAACTGATGGATTCATTCTATTCGGAAATTCTGCATTTACGGCATGTTTGCCATCTATAACCAGAATCTCTGAAATTTATGTAGTTCAGTGACACTACAGTCAATTTCATGGGATCTGAAAAAGAAGCAGCAAGATCCTGCTTGAGAGGCTGGAGTCGTTAACAGTGGTGGAAAGAACTTCTCCCAGGCAGTTGGTTTGCAGTTGAGGTGTTTTTTGGTTTTTTTTCTTCAAAAATGACTAATTAAACTGTGTAACTCATAACCAAGAGAGGTTGTGGAGACCAAGAGTGTGGAAGAGCTTATAAGAAAGTTTGGACCATATTCTGGAGAGCAGGTCTATCACCCAACTATCTGAGAGGAAGGTCATATGTTTGTACACAGAACTGCATGTTTGCACATGGGACTCACTGTGAGGCTGCCCAGAGTGGTGGGGTCTCCTTCTCTGGAGACATTCCAAACCCGCCTGGATGCGTTCCTGTGCAACCTGCTCTGGGTGACCCTGCTCTGGCAGGGGGTTGGACTGGATTACCTCCAGAGGTCCCTTCCAACCCCCACCATTCCGTGATTCTGTGAGTGATCTATTGAGTATTGGAATTTGATATAATTTATCAAAATCACACTTTCGGAAAAGATCCTGATACTTTCTACTTGCATGTCACTTTGCATATTGAAAACATTCTGCAAACACGCCTCCATTATCTTTGCTTGGTATTTAGCATCTTTACCTCAGAAGTGGAAAATATCTAGTGCAGTGATTTTTCTGGTGACCTCATAGATTTGTTCCTTAACACAGACCATGAATCAAGAGTTACACTATAAAAGCCACGTCAATTCATTTAAACAAAATATTCAAAACCACATTGCATCTGATAGCCTTAGAGGGAAATAGAATAAACTATTTCTTTGTTGTACACACCAGAAAATAAAATGTTTACTAATATCAGAACTGGTTGAGCCTGTTAATAGTGAAAACTGACAAGATCCGGATGATTATCCCTGGCATAAATTTGAGCAGGAAAAGGATTTGTAGCAATGGAAACTCTTGCTAATGGAATAAAAATGACCCGAGTTGTCTGACGGATGTCAAACTCCATGGAGTCCGGGATGACTTAGAACCGTTCAGTCTGCATCAGAGAAAACAAATTGGCTGAACGAAATAACCTCTCGTTCAGTTCTATATTTTTTGTCACCAGCAGTAAAAATAAATGAACACAATGGCACAAAAACCCTTTCCCAACTTTCCCCAAATGAAATCGTCCGACTGTGTAAGCATGCTTCAAGTTCATCGCTCATACTCAGAAAGGGGGGAAAATCAATAAAAAAAAGAAGTTACATGAACTAACTCCGAATTAGGATTATTGTGTTGCAGTCACATAACCTGCATTGTAAAGTTTGCATTTTCACTTCTTTCTGGGAGGATGTCCACCAGTAAACTGAATATGCAATGAGCGCATAACCCACCGAATCTTGTATGCGTAAAAGACAAGGAAAACAAAAATTCTTTGGAATGCAAAATTGGTTTCAACAGCGGTAGTCGAGAGGAACCGATAAATAAAAACTTAGACAGAAAATTGAGAGCAGAAGCACAACAGGGGAAAGGCTGGCTAGGAACAGAGATCTGATTGCTCACGGTACCAAACAACATACGTAGCTCTGAACGGAGTTGTGAGGAGCCGTCGGGAAAACCAGAGGAAGAGTGAAAGTCATGATCCGGAAAAATCATCCCAGCGTCCTGCAAATGGCCCAGCAGCTGTAGGTGGGGGAACACAGGGCTAGTTTAGGACTTAATGGCTTCATGAAGGCTGCACAAGGTGTTAATACATTGGACCCGAGAAATCTAGGCCCAGATTTGCCTTTTATGAGTACTTACCCAAGAACTGCTTTGTATTCAACATGATTTAAGAGTATAGCTTTTCAAACGGAATATTCGTTTCACGATAAAAAATGAAAACGACAGGATTGATTATTTTCAATTAAATAGTTTTATCTTTGAATCAGGGAAATCATGAGATCTGTTGGAAAAAAAGAAAAAACAAATATTATGTGCTGTAGTTCTATATAATATATACTTTAGTGTAAATAGTCATTTGGCCCTGATAGAGCAAGAATGAATCAGTGTGCCAGCACGTAGCGAATGAAATCCTCCTCATTCTTTGAAAAAATCCCTTTCAGAGTTGTTATTTCAATAAACCATTAATTTCTGGGTTAGACTATGTGTTAAAGTGCCAAAAAACACTTTGAAAAGGATGATATATTTCATTCAAAACAAGTAAACTTAGCAAAAAAACCCAGCCTACCTTTAGCCTGAAGAAATCTTTAAGAAATCTTTATAGCGCTTGCTTTGGAATCCCTTTAGTTAGAAGATTAATGCTTTTTATCTGACATGTTGCATTTTAGAAGAGAGCGGACAAAACCACTGAAAATATTTCCGTCTACATCAGTGGTTTAAGAGAAGTCACTGAATGTAAGAAGAATCCTCCTAATCCTTCATTCGCACCAAGCCTTCTGGTGTGCGCTTAGTGCCGGCCATGAGCACGGCCATTAAAGGGATTCTCTGGTCCCCTCCAAGTGTCACCAGCCCCGTCGTGGTGTTGGAAACTGAGGCGCAAAGACCTTGGGCTGTGCGGGAGCAATGAGAGAGGCAGAGTTTTACGAGCAATGCCCTCGCGTCTCACAGACACCGCTGCCAGCACAAATAATTAAGGTCTGGTTCTCCGTCGGGTTCAGCCAGATTCCCCCTCGCAGTGCAGTCCTGCTGCCTTCTGGAGCAAGTAGCAAGGAACCCCAAATTTTTGGAGAAGAGTCTCAGACCACAAGCCAAGAGAAAATGTATCCTCCTTAAGTGTACAAACAGGCACCAACCGCTGAAATGAATAGTTCACTGAATTCTGAATTATATATTTTTAAGTCTGAAATATAGAGATTTATTTCATACTGAAATATAAAGAGGATTTTTTTTTTTTTTTAAACTGTTTCCCCAGATTACACGCGCGCGTGTTTGACACTAGCACTAAAGCAGTGCATTATGTTACCTGGTATGTCGTCTCCCCCCCACCCCACCCCCCTTAAAATATAAAGCATTCGCCTCCTGTGGAGAAGTCTCCCACCACTCCTGTGGAGCTGGCAGCTAATGAAGCCAAAAAATATCGGGGTTCATTAAGCATGCAAGCACTCTGGTAAAATCAAAGATCACCCTGGAACCCCCACGAACACATTATAGTTACCATTAAAATCATCATCATAGTATTTGAGGTTAGTAAAACATATTGCTTAGGCTATAAAACATTCTAAACTAGTATCCCAAATGTCTTGCCTCGAGCAAGCACTTAAATTAAAGTTTCAGACAGCTGGCACTGGAATCAAAATAACAGTTTTGCACAAAGAGATTGGATAAACATGATTATTGTTTTCATAATTTATTTTGTCAACGTGCAGTATTGCGCCTTGATCCATCCATTGTGCTTGGGCATGATTTCTTCCACTTTTCAACAGGTAACTATATTTCACTGCGGATTTTTACAGAAAGCAATCCTAATTGATGTGCTGCTCTTGAATAATCTAATCCCTAATTAGTCGAGTCTGAACATTGAGAAAGGCAGCATTGTGTGCTTTAATTAATTTCCATAATCTGGAATTTTTGTCGACTTGCCTTTATAAGATCCTTTGTTTCTCAAGGAGGGGCAAACATAACAATATCACTGCTTAGTGTATGAAAAAGGGGGCAGCGTTCTGGATATTTGATACAGCGTGATTGCAACAGCTACGAACGCCTCGTTCTTAATTAAGACTAAACCCATTTCCTATTTACCTGGAGTAACAGTTTTAAGGAGATGTTCTTCCTGCGTTTATTCCTGCCTCTTCGATGCTGTGACGATACGCCCTTCATTAAGTTTCTCATTAGCCCAGACCTCCCAACCAAGTAGCATGTGGAAACGTACAGAAATGAAGTGCCAGAAATCTACCGCAGCGATCTCTTAAGCAAACACATATTTTCAGAGACTGATCCCCAAACATTTTATATTTCATACCCTCTTCCAAAGCCAAAATGTGGCTTCTGGAACAAATCTCAAAAAGATTTCGTCATGCTTTTACCCAAGCGGTTAGCCGGCAAAAGGTCTTCCCCCAAAACGCAAACCTTCATCCGACGATGACACACACAGTTAGAAAAGAAGAACTAAGGGAAGCTCCTGCTTTGCAGGCAGAGGAATGTGTTTGGACAGTAGAGTGAAAAAGCCTTCTTTTGATTCACGTTGCTCTTTTGTATTGCTTTATAGCCAATTCTTAAAGAAACATTCTTAAATGATAAAAAACATTCTAATCTTGGTAAATACCTTTCTTGTAGGCCCCTTTGAATATTTTCATCATAGATCTTTCACTCAAATGGGAAATTAAACTACCACATTGTCAGGAGCTGAACTCTCCTGCCTCAGTTTACACAACCGTAAATTAGAGATATATAAATATATTTTATATATACAGCATTCACCTGCTTCACAGGGATGTTACTGAGCTTAAGAAGACTTGCAAATTACTTTGAGTCATTCTGTTGAAGCGGGCAAAAGGCAGCTCTCTCACAAATATAAACTGGGAATTACCCCCGTGGAATTTAGTGGGATCAGTGTAAATTTATTGCACGTAAGGGACTAGGAGCAAAACTCGTCTCTGTTTATGCAAACTAGTTGTACAGTTTTTGCTAGCGTGAAAAATGGTCAGTCGTTCTCGCATTTGTGAAAAAGATTTATCAAGCCAGCACAGACCCAACAGGTGCTGTTCAAGCTTGCCCTTTGCTTTCCACACCTGCAGTAAAATAACCTTTGCTTCTCTGATGATGGGAAGTCCACATGGAACTGTGACCACCGGGTCACCCAAAGATATAACTAACCTTTCAGCTCTGGGAGGCAACCCATTTACCGTCACCTGTGCCCTTAAACAGACCTTGAGTGGACTCAGGTCCCCAGGGGTCAGTGTGTTAAGACATTGCACCAAGGCACGCAAAAATTTGGACACTGATCAAGGGAAGAAAGAGATGTTGAAAATCTAAGAAAATTGCCTATACTGATGTTCAGCCCTTTTCTTTCCTTCTTTGGATGTGTCTCTGTTGCTTTTAATTAAGCTCTTAGATTCATAGCTTGGAGATCTTTAATATCTACAGAAAGTGCTTACGAGGCAAATTTTTCACTTCTAAGAAGGATCCTTATAATAAATGTTACCTTCTAATTTATAGGTAAACTTAACCTGATTTTACCTTTACAGTAATATATTGCGTGGCCATTTGTGTGCAACAGACTGATGACACAAAAGATTTTAACTTTTAATAAATGGCAAAAATGTTGGATCACATGCCTCCAACACACTGTAAGCATAGTGCCTACTGATGAATTAATCTAATTAACAAAGGTGAAGGTTTATAATTGGGGTTAACTAGAATTTAACCGGTCATTGTTCATACCCCCCACTGCATTGTCCCCTAAGTAACTCACTCTGGTAGCCCTCCACGGTCCCTCAACCCCAGCATCAAACTCAGGGATCAACCAGCTTCAAGGAAAAGTAGATACAGTCATATTTCCAAGACTGTAATAACAGCAGAACTTAATGGTGTGATATTTTTATACTGTTTGGGAAAGAGACCCTATTTTTTCTTACTCATAAGCCCAGAGTATTTTTAAATAGTTCAAGTCCCTGTAGTACTTCACAGTTTGCAGCGCAGTTTAAAAAGTAATACATCTTTTCTTAGATGTACCCCAGATTCTGCCTTTTAATAGACATGATAATGAGATTCTGTGTCTTCATTTCCCAGTGTGCAGAAAGCTCAAATAAATCTTTGATTGTTCACAACCCTGGAGAAGGCTCCCAAGCCCAGGAATGTAATGATGTTTCTCTAAACAATCATTGCTAATGAAATTTAAGTGTATTTAAAATATATAGATGCGCGTGTGTATATATATTAGTACTATCAAAATTGGGTTTTATTCATTTTGCTTTGTAAATTTGAATCTGATCGCAGTAAACTTAGCTCTCAAGAGATTCATTTCTAGGAGAAGGAATGTCCTGAGTTATTTCTCTGACCTGCAAGACACATATTGAGCTTCTGCTTTTGCGTGAACTCCCTCTAATCAGGAAATGAAGGGATGTTTAAAAGAGCCATTCAGCGACTTCTTCATAAGATTAGAGACCATGTCCCCAGACCGCTGCTGAAAGCGTCATGCAGATCACTGCAGTCAAATCGCTCCAACAACTTTGAAAGTACAGGGGTGTCCGAGTAACCCGAAGTAACACTAAAGGGCAAAACAGACAGAGGGGGCACAGGAATGGGTAATAAAGGGTTAAGAGATGGTCAGGGTTAAAATGCTTCGGAATGAAATAAAGGGTGAAGATGCTTCAGAATGAAAACAGTGAGGTTTTAATAGTTTTTATTACCTAAGCAGCAGTTTAACCTTTTTAAGTGGAGCCTCAGTCAAAAAAGTCTTTCCGGATCAGCAATCTTTTTAAGGATTATACGTAAAATGTCCCACAGATGGCCTCTTCTCTCTGTGTCCACGCTACTAGCCATTACTACCTGCCAGGGTGTCACACACACACACACACTCAGACTTGTGCGGAGTCCCTTGCACCCACAGCTGATGAGGTACCTGTTGGGAATTCCTCCTCAGCAAAAGCATGGGGAGCCCAAAAGAGTTAATCCTCAGCCTTAAGGCAACAGTCCTAAAACAATAACGAGAAGAAACAGCACTCAAGACCAACCTATGGCAGCCAGGGTTAGCTTGGTGGCTTATTATAAAATCCAGACATGGCAAGGTTCAGTGGAACGTTACTCAATATCAGTCAAAAGCACAAAGGAACTTGGGCTTTGCTGTATGTGATCTGGGCACCTCTAAACCTGTTTGTCAAGAGAGATGCAAGACCATGGTTTCCTTTGGCTACTTCAGACTTGTGGCTAACTGCATTCCAAGATAAAACCTGTAGGGAACCTTTTTATAGGAAGGGAAGCTGAAGAGGCAGCAGCATTCGCCTGTTGAGTCGTCATTCTGCGTAGTTTGATGCAGGTTGTTGAATACAATTATCGATGTTCAGCAAAGACACACAAAAGGTGCTTGTCCTCAGGAAAAAATGTGAATGACTGACACCCTGGGTAGTTGTTACACTTGTTCTACAGGGAATTCTGTCTTAATGCCATCGCTTTTTTTACTTCAGGACTCCAATTTGCCAACAAAACTTCCAGTTTATTTCCATTCCTTTTGTCTTTGTGCATATCCCAGTCATTTTCAGGAAACAAAATGATGATGCACATTCCCAATTTTTCCCCAAAACTGACACTTTTCAGAAATGCCGCAGGAAAAGCATTTTAATTGTAATGCTCTCCGTGTCCTAAAGAAGCCTGATAGGACTTTGGGCATCACTGACTTCTAAAGATTATAGCATAGAGAGGCTCACAGAAGACAGCAACTCGCAAAGCCATAGGGAGGATAGACATCTCGTTCCTAGGCAGAAGAACCCCTTGGGCATGAAGGGTGGGAGGAAAAGGTGACAGCAGAGCAGCCACAGCCTTCCCTCCCCCTGAGATCCATGCGAATCCCAAGTAGCATCCACCTGGGACACTCCACCTGCTCACAGATTCTCAGAGGATCTCTGGTGGAGATTAGTAGCCTAAAAGAATTAATTAGCCCCATCTCCATTCAGATTTCAACTTTTTTTTTTTCCCTCCCCTTTCCACCTTTGACTGCAATCTTTAAAAATCTTACCAACAAACATTTGCCTGATCTGAAAAGAATTCCCTCTGCCCCACGGATTTAAGTACGTGTTGTATGGCAGCATCAGTATGTTCTCGTAAATACGTTTTTCTTTCGAAGAAAAGAAAAAAACACCAAATGTTTTTTTTTTCCCCCCGACTACAGGTTGGAGCACCGAGCTGTTGGTGCTTGGTTCTGATGTGAAAAATAAAGAACTAGACCCTTAGTGGTGGTAAGCGAGCATTACCCTATTGACTGCGTTACACTTCACATATGATGAGGCTGTGTTTGGCTCACCGAGCTATCTTTTGTATAATTTTGGCATAAATCATGTCTCCTGCTTAAACATCACAGGAGAAGCTGATATCTCTAAGGGCCAAGATTCAATAGGATCAAATCAAGGTAGATTTTATAACAAAAGTTCATAAAGAAGAGTGAAGTTACCTATTAACCAGAAAAATTCAATAATGACACAACCATGCATTACTCAACCTAGGAGGAGGTTTCTCTCAATTCTCGATGTCTTTCTTCTGCATATGGCCAGGAAGTGAATCAGAGAAAGGCAATCAGAAAAAAAGAAGAAGGGGAAAAAAAAAACAAAAACAGAGAAAGAATAAATACCCTCAAAGCCAGTTAATTATAGGAGTGGTGCTGGGTAATCAAGAGCTGTGGCTGACTATTGTTTACAAAGCCAAGATGGCCTGAGACTCTTGAACTCAGCTACGCCAAGACAGCAAAGTTAAGACCTGGTCCTCTCTGGCAAACAGCTGCAACCTCTTTTTAATTAACAGCATATTCCTGACTTGGTTCAGCTTGTATGGATGGAAAGGTGTTTCCCAAGGAAATCAGAGCAGGGACAGAATAGGGAAAAAGGGCGGGGGGGGGGAAAAAGAGGGGAAAAAAAGGTGAGTTCAGGAGGGCAATGAGGCGGGGGTTAACAACGCTGCTTAAGATCAAGGGCTGAAGTGCTGAGATGCTGCCAGACTTGAAAACTTTAATTTACTGTCACTGTTAGCCCCCTTTGAGGTTTATGGTGGTATTTATACACACAGCATCAATCACATGAAACAAGGAGGGGATTTATAGTTTGTTTTAAAGACTGCAAATGCAATGTAATGCAAATAGCATGCCTCATGGGCATTTACATTTAATGGGAAAATTACAGATGCAAAAGATTGGTAGAACAAATTTTAAATTGACTTTATTACATCTAGTGCTTTTCAGAGAATACTATTAAAAAAAAAACACGAGGAGATATGGTAATGGAGTTCTACACTGTAGCTTGACAGCTTAAATTCCACTTAACTGACTTTGCTTGCATCTTTCTGTTTACATTACTTCTTCCAATAAGTTTGGCTGGCAAAATCTCTGTATCATAAACTGATTAGAAGCTTTGATTCTGTTTTGTTTCCTTTTTGGGGTTGGAATATTTAATGCGTAAAGCTGATTGTATCTCAATAACTGTTTTTAACTAAGGTTCATCATCAGAATTGCTTAATCTAGACACAGTCAGGAACAGCTCTTTGAATCTTTTATTGCCTTAATATGTGACCATACACGCATCCTCCTTAATTTGTAAAAGCTTCCCATATCTCCCCTATATCTCTGTAGATACAAGAGAAAAAGATGGCTGCGTTTCATTGTTCACTGATGGAGGGAACATTCAGAAGTAATCACAGCTATTTGCAGAAAGCCCATTCTTTCTCGAAACAGGTTTATTTCCCAGTATTCCCGCGTGGCTCCGAAAACTTCTTCTGGAATGAGGATTGTTTGCTGTTGGGGTTGAAGGTTGTTATCATCAGTTGTTGACTTATGGTAGATCCATCTGAAAGGTGTTGGTGGGCCTCAAACTCACCTTCAGCAGACCAGATGAAGCCCTGGTTCAAACAGGTGCAACTCCATTTGCTTCAGGGAAGCTGTGCCCAATTACATGAGGGCTGATTTGTTTTTAACACCCTGTAATGATTGCTATATTCCCCTCCCATTCAGGCCTCAAATGAGCAAATAATTTAAGGTGGTTTTTAAGCCTATTCCTATTGTGAGAAGACTGAAGCACACATGTTGGTTTTTGGTCTGCTTTAAAGCCAACAGCACGGCAGCCCCTCCATGTGTGGAGACCTGCGTTTCTCTGGCAGAAGCCTTCCACCCTTTGTTTTGTCACGTTTCCAAATCTTTGCTGTCACACAACATACCACCCTTGAAACGTCTTTCTAGACCTGCTTATCATACTGTATTTTAGCCGCAGTATAAGCCAAAGATGACCTGACCTTCAAAGAACATAAAACACCAAGGTGTCAAAGGTTACTAGACCTTTGCCTATTAGGGTTGTGTCTTTCCAAGATTTCAAGCAGAACCTTTGTGAAATGCCATCATCTGTCTTTGTTTCTATTCATCATGATACGTACACATACGCCCTTAAGATACTCTTTAAGCTTGTTATCACCAAAAAGCCATGATTAAGAAAGGAGAAGGAGACAATTTGCCACTTGTTAGTGACTCAACTAATTCTACTGAACTCAGCGGAATAGTTATCATCATCATCATCTACATATACCCCTTTGGAACTTTCTTCTGTGTCCCAATTTTCAGTTCCTGTAGGTCTCTCCTTCATCTAATAGGGTAATACCTATAGGAAGACTAATAACAGTGTGGCATCTCCGTGCATTTATTAGTGAGGAACTGAGTCCGACCCATGTTTATTCTTTGTCCAGTTCTGAAAGACATACTCTCCAGGTGTTGTCACCCATAACAAATACATAATGGCAGAGGGCCGTCTATATTAACATTTGAGCTAATACAAACATGCACTGTTTAAGCAATTCACCTGAGATTGAGTGCCTTGCTGTCGTGACTTTTGTTTAAGGTTGGAATCCCATGTGATGACATTCTCTTGTGTAGAAGCAGTACGTTAGCACCAGGCTTGGCAATGTCACGATGATGAGGAAACCATAGACTCAGGAAGCAAGAGCAGAAGGGAAACAAACTTTCACACTCAGGAACCATTAATGAAGTAAACACACTCGAATGTTGACAGGTTACTCACAAAGCCACCTACAAGTCGTGTTCCAAATTGAACCAACGCTTACAAAAAAAAGCAAACCTATCTGTAAGCAAAATTTAGAATCATTTTAAAGTTAGATTATCCTGTGATAGCCATGTAAATAATGCCTGGGCAGACACGACGACTTCAAAACAGGGAGGGAAAAGGCCTCTTTTCCTCCTGTGCGGAAGGCTGTGCTTCCGTTTTATATCTATTTCTGATGATCCATAAAGAAACTGAATTTACTGCAAGGGTGCACATCGTAATGCAGAATCCTAATCCTACAACACTGCTGAATGTCGTTACATTACCTTTAGGCACTACAAGTATCACTGTTTTCAATAAACTACCCACCAATTTTAGCTATACCTGGAAGAATTTGGAGTGCTTAAGCGAACATTGCGGTACTTGGGAACACAAACACACACATATGTCTATGCAACGATGGGTAAATCCATGTGTTCGTGTGTGATTAGTTACCAGAGTCGCACAAAACTAGTGAACTGTTTCTTGCTGTGAAAGGCTATCGAGAGAAACATGCACAAATCACAATATTTGGACCAGTTTCACAACCCACAAATGACACATTTCTACAGAATTTACTGAAATGACAATTTAAATCCCCCCCAAACAGTCTTTCATTGAGAATTAACGTTTCTTCTGGAGCTAAAAAATAACCCTGACAAGATGTGTACCAAGACGGAAAATTAAAATATTAAACCCCTTAAGTTTTGAGTAATTTTGTATTTCTTGGTAAACATTTTCCACATCTCCAAAAGCTAACGTTATTCAGAGTTTAGCCCAAGCTTCAGAAAGACACCGATTGCATTAGGACTGTCATGTGAATTTACAGACAAATACTGTCCAGAGAGCACATACCAGCTGCCGGTTACTATGTAGTAGGGTATTCCCTCCCCTTCTGTTTTAGTTTTATGAAAGATTGTTTTCTTTTAAAATGGCAGGTTCCCTCCATTCCTTCTCTTCTGCTCACAGTGAGACGTGTCACCCGATCCTAATTTGTACTTGCTTTGTGTTTTGACTTAATTTGATTAATACCTATATCCTTTAATGGCAGTGTGACTTAACAATACGCTATTGTGTTGGTGCACTGCACTTCGGCATCTAGGAGCAATTCGTCTGCATCACAGCAACATTCTGAAACTAATGCAAAGAGGCATTATTCCGTACCTCTTTACCACAGGGTAGAGGTCTGCCCTTCTACTGGAATTGCCGGCTTAGAGCTGCAGGCCAAATCTGCGTTGCATTTATCCAAAGACTTTCCTTAGCACTCACATTCCAGCCTGAATATCTATACAATTGTTTTACCCCTTTTCTCACCCTCATATTATTGATCGTCTTTCATGTCCTTTTTTTTTTTTTTTTAAGTTCCCTAACGCATTTGTATTTTAGATATTTTAAAGAGTTTAGGAGTACAATACTTCGGGCAATGACAAAAATGTATCAGTATTGCAAGACTTTATCGCGGAGCTTACAAATACACACACGCAAAGAAGATCCTATGAAAGAGACAGAGAAAGGAAGACAGAGAGAAAGAGCAAGCAAGAAAGAAAGAATTTATCACACCCCAAATTACAAATATAACTGAACTTTATGGGGTCTTAAGAGATAACATATGTTTTCTGTTGTATGAGATGGAACTAGTAAATAAGGTTTAACGTGCCCGTGGGGAGGCAGGGAAACCCAGTGAATTCCCAGCAGCTCCAGATAAACTCAGGAGAAGGTGTAGTTGCACACAGCCAAATGCGGCTTATCATCATCAACACCAGGAAGAACCTCATGGAAAAAAAAGGGAATGCCAAAGCTTAATCTAGGGCAGTGGTAGGTTCTTCTTGCTTAGGCTGTTGAAAAGGTTCCATTCCTTAAGGAGAAGGAGGATACATAGCTGGGGGAAAAATAAAAAAGGGAGAGGTCTCTAAAAAGATTTCGGGTCTTAGGGAATGGAACTACTGGAAACATGCCAGAGAAGCCAGCGTTTGGGAGAAAGAGGAGCAGAGTCAGGCAGAAAAGGGGTGTATCGGAGTTGAATTTCCCTATTGCTGACCTGGAGCCGGTAAGTGCTGTTCAGGATTCTTCCTTCTGTAAAAGAAAGATTTAAAGTAACACCCATGGTACCACAAAGCAAACCTGTCTGAGTACTGAGGCAATTAAAGGATCAAACATATTTAAAAAAAAAAAAAAAGTAATTGCCCTTACAGTGGAAACAATGGCAGTAAAGTTTATACACGATGGTTTCCTTTGTATTAGACCAATGCTTGCCACATGCCAAAACATAAACCAGATTGCATAATATGTAGGTTTTTCATAATTTCCTCAGATTAGGTTTTTATTAATGCCTGTCAACAGCAAATGATAGGCATGTGTTGCATTAACAGCCGCTATACGCCATGCCGGTACTGACTTCTCTGCAAATTGAAAGCCTGAAGGAAGCTTAAAAGCCCATTGATTGAAGAGGAATCAACCCCATTTGCATTAAATTTCTGAGGTTTTTACCTTCTCTTTTTTTTTTAACCAACTATTAGTTGCTTTTACATTTTCACTAATAATAGTCAATAATTACAGGGTTATTAACAATCATCTGGAATAAACGGATCTGATTATCTTCTCCAAGGTGTTCCAGCCATCTTTGGTTATTTTTAAACTTCCTGACTTAGATCATCTTGAGAAATTATTTTCTTTCTGTTTCTCTGTCTGAATAGTAAAAAATAACTCCCTAGCTCCAGGCCTCCACCCTCTACTCCTCCGATTTATGATAATCTGTAAAATATGCTCAGAGTAAAGCAAAGTAGCAGAAAGAAAATAGAGTCCGTATCAGTAACTGGTATGAGCTAGACCTGAGAGATACGATTTCTCCAGTTTTAGAGTCCACAAGAGTGCATAGTTTATAGATTGGAAAAGGACTCAAAGCTTTTAATGTTTCCATTTCTTGAATAGCAGAAAAAAACATGGTTTACAAACGCTTAAAGGAAAAATGAGGCTAAAATTTTTAAATGGGAAATTACTTGTAAAACACTATTGTCCAGTTGGTGAAATAAAGGAGTTCAGATTTGCTTTTTCTATTAGGCAATATTCCCAGCATAAAATACAAATGCTGTAAAAGTTTGCAAAATTCTCACATTAAAAATGGACACACTATGTTCTTCGGTGTTTTTTTCACATCATCAGATAACCACTTAAATCTCTCGAATTTAAACATCCACCAGGCCAAAATGAATGAATCTAAAAAAAATGCTAGTCGGAATATCTGGGGTTAGAAGAACATCCCAAACATTGATAACATGGTATTCAGGGAATTTATTAGTTAGGTCTACAGCTGTTGGCCTGCTATTCAGCTGAGCTGTATATTGCTCATATACATTTCATGGCAGGAGCATTTCATTTTGATGAGTGGAAAGTCCAGGAGAGTTTGGCCCAGACGGCACAAATGTAAAACAGAACTCCTCTGTGTTGGGCTGCATATTTCTGGATTCAGCTTAATTAACGTTGCTGACACAAATCCAAGCTTTCGGTGAATGTCCATCAACCTCAGTGGAATTTCATCCAAGGACAAGAACAGAATTAAGGCAAACAGATATGGGTCGGCTTTAGGAAAGACCTATTATTTGTGCATGTGCCACTCTTCATCAGACAGAATTTATTTAGTACAAGGATTTTATTTTTTTTTCCATTCTGGTCAAACTGAAATCAAAGTCAATATTCTGATTGGCTTCAGTACGGATAGGAGTCGGGTTTCTGTGATTTTAAGTTTTTAGGGTTATTTTCTTTTAATACTTTCTCTGCCTCCTTCACTCCCTTTTTAACTCGTGGATGTTCTCCGTGTTACTGTGACTGTGGAGCCAGACAGGAGTTGCTCCCCCAGCTCTGCCCATCGCAGCCACGAGATGCTCAGTACTCATTCAAGCACAGCTCCGGCGGGCAAAGATGGCAGGGCTGGGCCACGCATGCTTAAAACATGAGTTAAGATGCCAAGCAAATTGAGCCTAACCTTTAGCATCCAGCTTCCCCATCCCCTCTATACATAGAGCATGCCGTTACAGGAAGACAGACCCTATATATATTTATATTCGTATATAGACTCAGATAGATGGCACTGCCACCATCAACAAAAAAAACGAGTGTGCAGAAAAGCCATCTCCGTTGTTTGTTCAAGGCAAAACTCTTGAGCCCCCAACAGGAGATAATTGATGGGACAGGAAATTTCCAAAAAGGCCACTTTTGCTGGTTTCACTTTATGTACAATGTCAGCCATTTTATTGTCATTGAAAAATTAATCCGGCCGCCTAAGCGAGTCACCGTTTTGCTTCGTGTGCAATCAAGGCCTACACATTTTTTATTGCACTCAACGACCCACGCAGGAGGGGGAGAGAACTTTCCAAAAGAAAAACTGACAGCTCACTCGAGAAAAGACAGAGTAAATAGATCGGACGTGCACGTTGCCTGAAGGTCAGCAAACTCCGGCTCCTGAATTAACGGCAGATGCAAATTCCAGCCTCGAAGCTCGGCTCTGACAGCTCGCCTCTGCCTCCTACCCAAGTGAATATGGCCAAGCTGATTCACCTACTAATACACATCCCTTCAGCTCTCCTGTAGCAAAGAGCACGTCTCTTAATCCAAGTACAGACCCAGCACCCGAGAGACGTGCCCAGGAGATGTGCTGGGCATGTTTTTTACCCCCAAATGGGAACCATCCACAGGGCTGGCACTGTGGGTACCCAATCCTGCTTTTGGGATACTAGGATTCTGGTACAAGATATCAGGACCTTCGTGTTTGCGGGTGGTGTGTCAGTGGTCGTTACTATGAGTGGAAGGCTCTCGGGTCGTTATTAAGAAATAGTGACCTGCATTTCCAACAAACGCACCTAATCAGTGGCTAAGATTTTGCACCAGCTGTTTAATAATAGTTTGTCTAATAAAATATTCATATTATCATATATTTCCCATCTTAGAGGATGATCAGAATGTCATTTTAATATTTTCCCCCTACTAAAATAAAATTTTAATTAAGGCTAAAGATATATTGCCTACGGAAAGCTAAACTGTTTAAAATTATTAACTGCTTGAATACTTGTTGCTATACTACAAGCTGCCATAAAAGAAAAGAAATTAAGTACATGGGGGATTAACGCAATTTTGAAAGCTGCGTTCCCCTCCCTCCTCCTTTTAGATACGCCTAACTGAGCCATAACTATTTTTCTCCACTCAGCCAGACTCCAGCTTTGTGGCTTTTTTAATAACCTGGCTTTTCAAGCTTGTGCCCCCGAGAGCCTTTTCATTTCTGCCGCACTACCTACAAGCAAATTTCTTCCAGTTGCTCAACAGCCTAATGCCTCCCTTTCTTCGTTGTTGAAGCATTTCATTGCAGTTTCATTGACGGGGAGGTGTTCTGTTACAGTGGAATCAATAGCTCAGGGCTTCCCAGCACACCGATTAGCTTGTCAGTCAGAGCCTGGGGGAGGTAGTGTAAATCCCAGAATACCAGGGGCCACCAGTTTGAAAAGTAAGGAATGCAAGGAGCCCGCATGGGTTTTTCTACCACCTGTTGCTCTGCAACATGTGCAAAGTGTATTAACTTCTTTGCTGCTACATGCCTTAAAGGTCAACTGTGATAGAAGCTTTAAGCTTTTGGAATATTTTAATTCATTACAGGAATCAACTTTTACTGATTTGCGACAAAGAGCGCTTTACAAAAGGCATGTTTTTTTCGGTGGTTGGGCTTTTTGTTGGGGTTTTTCGGTAGGTTTGCGTTTGGCAACATGTTGGTTCTTCTTTCAGCTTTTTTTTTTTTTTTTTAAATCAGTACCTCATCTGCTTTTTTATTATGTAGGAATAGAAACCAGTTTCTATAGCAAATGTGGTTCCTTCCTCTGCCCTCCCTTCCACCACAAAAATAGTATCAGTTTAGATGATCCAGACTGTCGCAAGGGGGATATTTCTTCTTTCACCAGTTTAGATTTGAAGGGGATGAAATTATGAAATATGAAGTTGGAAAACTTCTGCTGTGCATATGCTGCTGGTGCGGAACGCCTGAGTGGGGGCGGCCGCGCTCCCACTGTGCTGCCATCCCGGGGGAGAGCAAAGCGGCTCCGGCTCCTTCCAGCACTTTGAGGGACTTCTGGTATTGACCGGGAAAAATTAGAGAAGCTTAGAATTGCTCTTAACTGCACGTGCAAGGGACCATGAAGCCACTTGAAGCTAACTCCCCTTCAGCTACCTCTCTCCGATGCCTCCGTTGGAAAAAAAGAACGTGTCCTAATGGCTAGCCAAGGTAATACAGAGGTATATTGTCAGCACTCGTGGTCTGAAGTGGTGAGTGAGCAATACATCTCGGCATCAGCCCCTAGGTCATTAAACGTTGTCTGTAAGAAGTGCTCAAATTCTAAGAAAATACATGTAACCGAAACTCCTCCAAAGACAGCCATTAAAAACAGAGGCACGGGCCCTTTGAGCCAACCTAAGGAAACCTTATTACAGACATTTATTATCCAAAAACCACGTCACACACGACCACAAAAGGAAATTCTGTGCTTAGAGCATAAAAGCCTGTGCTTTGGAAAGGTTTTGCTGTCACCACATTTGGGTTTGCTCACAAAACCTCTACAAACTCACCACAAACCACAAAGTAAACCTGCATGGTGCAAATTGTGCTTATTAACATAATTCCACAAAATTAACTCAGTAGACATTTTTTTATTAATTTTGTTTGAAAAGAATGGCACTGGGATTTTCTAACTAATAGCATAAACAACAGCTGGAAGCTCTGGGCTGTCCAAGTGGATTCCAAAGTTTGCATTGAAAATATTAATCTTTTCAATAGGGAATAATCTTAGACTCATGACTTTCCAAATGTGAGGAATAAAAAAAGTTTACATTAATTTAAAGACATTAGTGAAATGCCTTCTGCTTTAGAGTGAAGAAGGAATCCAAGTCAATCATCTAACTTCTTTCCTTTCACCAGCAAGTGTAAGCCTGCTTTAATTTTAAAATATAAATATGCATCTTGTTCTTTTAAGTGTGTCGCTCCAGCCATTTAGTTGCTTAAGCAACACGCCAGAAGGATGGAACCAAACTTTTTGGGATACTGTAGAACACGTATCTTTTACATCACCTGGTAATTAATAATCCAGAAAATATCCATAAAAAAAAAAATCTCTTTTTCTTTTTTTCCCCCCTCTTCCCCTCCACCCACTACTAGTAGTGCTGTTAATTCAGCAAAATTAGTAGTCTTGTGTTGTCAGAACAAATCACTCCCACTCGGTTATGAATGTGGTTACTCAGCAAGACTGCGCGTTCAGAATTTAGGGGATGTTTTTTCTCTCTGGTTCCATCTTTCACTTCTTTTCCTCCCCCTGTATGCACTGTAGTTGCGAACATCTGATACGGGTAAAATTGCACTGGGTGATTACTTAAATTCAACCTTTGACTGCAGAAAAATACTCTGTGTCTTGACACTTCTTTCACCGAAAGCCCTGCCTCGTGTTGAATCAAAGCACTTGCAATAAAAGCATGCTATCATATATCATTTCCTCCATTTTAACCAGTAAGTGTAATTAATTATTTCTTTACCTTGCACCTTATAGACAGTTACCTCAGGCATCTGAAAACAGGTCTGCTACTTGTAACCACTTGAAGCTTCTGTCATCGGAAGGGGATTACCCTATATTACTTGTTACACACACAAACGTGCGCGCGCGCGCACACGCACACAGACACATGCACATTGTTACGCTCCAAAAGGGAGTGCGAGACCGCCCAGCCGTGAGCTATCAACGCCAGGCTGGGGCTGGGCAGCAGCAAACCCGCAGGCAACGCAGGACCCATCCAGCACAGCACGGCCCGAAGTTTGCACTGACCAACAGATTTGCCCCGCGGAGATCATGTTTCCATGCGTTTAACGGCCTCTTGTTAGCTATAGGCTGGAAAAGGTGTAAATAGACACAGTGAATACGTATATGTGTATGTTCATTTTTGTACTGTTAATGCCCAAGGTTCAGTAAAAGTGAATAGGCCAGTAAACGCTTTCACAGACTGTTTGGGAAAACAAATCCAAACTAGGGAAAATAAAAAGAGAAAGAGGTCATTCATAGGTAAAGTGGTATTGCCTTTCAGACATACTATTTTTTCAAATTATCACTATTTATAAAACTCATGAATGAATTCATGAACAAAAGCTATAAAATATTCATGAGCTTTCCATAGACGTGGAAGTTTTGGCTAAACATGAAAATACACGTGCGGAATATACACACACAAACAAAAACACGTATACAAAGAGACACAAATGTCACTCGCATCCAGCTGAGAAACCTGCCCGTTGGACCCACAGACATGTATATTCTTTTACGGTAAATTGGAATAGACTCTAAGGGCATGATGTCCGAATGATTATGTGCGTAGGCGTCCAAACACATTTTTAACACAAAATACTTCTGCGCATCAAATTGTTCGCTGACAGGGTAATATCCTATCTCATGCCCGTTCTCTCTGTCCCCTCACCTATAGTTTTCTCTAGCATTTTGCATACAACACGTGCACGGAAAAACTTGTCTCTGCTAATCAGTGCTGCATAAGCTAGGTTATACATTTCATATCCAAATCAACACCTACAGCCATCATGACTTCATGTGTTTGGATTCTGTCCTAACTGGCAGTAAAAGCTGTCATTAGGAGCAGGAAACAGTATGAAAGACCTTTCACGGCCTCTTTCAGCATGCAATGTCATCTGTTACCATGGGTTGTATAGTACTGATGGCTATAAATGCCACTATGAATGATGCAATCTCATATGTGATGATGAACTTGAAAAAACCTTTGTTGAATTTGTGCTTAAGGTGCTCATATTCCGGTTATTCATGAGCATCCAAAATGTTGATCACCAGCCGGGTGTTTCAGCAACCCCAGTGGCAATGCTACAAAACTCCCGCACAGCCCTTCCTGTAAAAGATGGCACAAATAAACTCACTTTATAGATTCCATGAGAGTTATTTGTCAGGCATGTCAGCTGTGGCTCATTTCCCTAAATTTCGTAACCTTTCCTGGTAGAAAGGTTTAGAAATAAAATTTGCAGTTTCCCTTTCCTTTTCTTTTTTTTTTTTTTTTTTTTTAATAATGATAACGTTTCTCTGTGCAGTCCTCCTGCAATCATTTTGTTCGGATGTATCTATAAATACATTTTGGATACACAACTGCTCCTATACATAAACTAGCTTATCTGTCAGGAGTAAAGCAATTTATTTCCCAAATTGTAGGTGTGAGGCAAAGAATTGGGTGAACCCCAAAGTGAGGGATGTGGAAGGCTGGCCAGTGCTCTGCGCGGTTCAAAGGGACGTTGTGGGCAAGTCCCCGTCGCTGACTGCCAATGGCTCTCCACCACGAGCAGCTGCAACCTTTCCTACCACAGCCACGGGCCGCTCTTAGGAAGCAGCTGCCAATCATGCTGTATTGTGTGGTGATTTTGTGCTGTGGCAAAATGTCCCCACCATCGGCTGTGATGAACTCATCAAATGTATTCTTTCCCGTAAATTAATGGAACTTGAACCTCAGTCTCCAAAGGCAAAGAGGTCAAGTTTTAACGCCCGAGAAACTGAACTTCAACAGCGTTGAATTTGCTTTGTTCAGAATCAGATTTTGTGACTCTGAGTAGTTAGTTGTCGTGTTGGTCCTCTTCAGGGCTGGTCCACCAGCCTGGATGACCACTGTTTGTCAAGCAAAGTCATCTGGTGGTTATAATCTTCATTATACCTTTGGGGCTTCTTTCCAGAGGAGAGAGTTCTAAAATTAGTTGCCAGTTCTGAAAGATTTTGAAGTACAAAGTACCAAAACAGTAATTAAGAAGACTGAAAATGAGTCAGAAATGTAGACAGGGCTAACAAAGCTTAACTCCGCTCCAGAGGACACAAAGAGTATTTAGCTAACAGAAACACTAAAGAAAGTAAGAGCTCAGGCCCTTTGCACTACCTGGCACACAGCTTCATGAAGTTAAGAAAGATTGCTATAGTCCATAAGGTCCACAATCAAACCAGACTTTCAGCGCTGACTTTGGAGCTCCCTGGTCCCATTAACTGTTAGCCAGAAGAAAATCCTTTATGAGAGAATCTAACACTGTGATAAATATAGAATTTTATCATCTCATTTTACTTTGTGCAAATCATATGGGATATAAGTAGATAAGAAACTGCAGTAAAATAATTTCTGAATATCCTTTATTTTTTCTAACAAGAATCGCTGGCAGTGCGTAACAATTTATTAACATTAACTATGTATGCAATAGTAATACACAGATCATTTGGAATAGTAAACGAATGTGTGGGAATTTGTAAGAAAGAAGATTGGGACATACGGAAAAAAAATAGAAAAGGAATAAGGTGGAAAAATTAAATGTAAAGTGATAAGCTGCATGAGACAGCTGTACCATATTAATCAACGTTGAAGTAAGCATTAAAAAACAGAGAGGCAAGGGGGCTACTGAGATGCAAGTAGCCGTTCCCATGACCCACCAGCCCAGGGCACGTAGCTAGCCCGGGGAGGCTTTGCAAGCTACGGGATCACATTGCGCTCATGGCACCCAGGACCTTCACCCATGCTGGTGGCTTGGAATAAGCCGGCTGTGATTTTGATCCCTCTGACGTCAATCTTAAAAGTCTCAAGTCCGCACACAACCTAAGCAAGCGCATCTTCACCTGTTCCTATCTGCTAAATACAACAGCGCAGTTTTTAGAGTCTTTATACTGTTTAAACTCCATCTTGGCTCTAATTGCCTAACCTTAGAAATATCCCATTCTTTTCACTTCTTAACCAAATAAGCAAAGATGTTCGCCTTCTTTCTTCATGTGCAAAGAGATCATGAAAAAGGCAGGTCCACGGGAATTTCTTAAACAGCACTGAATACACTTGCCCAGAAAGACATGAGATTTCACTGTCAAAACCTGGGGCTATACAGAGAAAAATAATAAAAAGATTAAGGGAGGGGAGTTTTTGAGGTCTAGAACCAGAGCCTTGTAACAAGGATAGCCCCTTTTGTTCTCATCTCTTTTAACTTTCTTTTTTCCCTCGTAACAGTTGCCCGGTGGTTATGAAGAGCTTCAGTCCTGCATTTCAACTAAGGGGCCCTTCTTTATTCTCTCAGAAGAGGGCTGTCTCAAGAGCACCATGCTAAAGTGCTAAGTTATCATCAGGCTGGGGCTTTCGTGCAACTGTTTGTGTGTGTGTGAAACAAGCTCTCAACATGTTAGTAAGAAGCCTTTAACCCAGATTACGCCACCTCTCTTTCTATAGTGTTCTTTTAGGGCAGAGTGTGAAAGGTCACCCTCTCAGGCTGGATAGCAGTACTCAACCAATTACAGTGCACCAGTGTTTCCACAAAAGAGAGTTTTGAGACCACGGCTACAAAAGATTTTACGTGTCTGATTTTCAAAAACACAATTACAAAAGGAGGAGGCTCGCTTATGTCTATTTTCAGGCCCTGAATGATTTTTTTGTTTTTTTTAAAAAAAAAAAGATATCAATTCTGCTTCTCCAAAGAGGTTTGAAAAATGTGGCTAGCCCAGCACCTATGCTACTTAAAGAGCAAAACCTCTAATCCCTCAGGTTCAAGTAGGCGTGATTCAGGAGTCCTGTAGCTGCCAGGATAATAGGATGGGTTATCTGAGTCTATGAGTAGGCTGGCTTTATGAAAACAATATTTACAGCAAGTGGCATAATGACTTTGAATTACACCTTGCATTTGCCTCACATTCCTGACACGCTGAAAATTGCGAATTTCTTTGGCACGGATACATTTTCAGACCTAATTCACTGGCTAAAGTTTCACCATTATCCCAAATGAAAGTTCATCAGAAGTACGCGTGAGAATGAGCCAGCAGCCCACGTCCTCCTGCAGTAGAGTTAAGCTGAAGTCAACGCAATGACATCCGCGTTGCTTGTTGTGTATTATCAATAGGGAGCTCACTGTAAATGTGGTTAGAGTAATCCTTCCCTGGTCATTAGCCACCTCAGAAGTCCCAAGGCAGATAGTTCTCCATTTAATCTGGAGACCCAGTGCCTGCCTTTACTCTGTGTAGCTAAAGGTCTCTCATTAGTTAGGGAGAAAATCTCAAATGCTTTTAAATTGTGTGGTTGAGTATTCAAAAGACAGAGGATTTAGGCCAGCAGCTCTTCCCAGTTAGTTCTCAGGGAATGCTCCATGCTTTCAGCCTAATTGTTAAATAACAATACAATGAATATTTCAAAGCTATCTAGGAGTGTTGGGTACCTGCTGCAATCAAATCAAATAGGCCACCTGGAAGATCTCGACCTGGAAGTCTCATTATTTCTAGGATGTCCATCACAGCGGCACCTCAGCGCCTGTGTTTAGAAATTTTTGTATATTTCTGAAAAAGAAGTATATTTTCTATTCTCTTTCTTCTGAACCCCTGGAAAACCTAGTAAAAGCACAGGATTTGAGTGTCTTTTGTAGAGGAAGGTAACAACTAAAGGAACTGAATAAAGCATGATATTAGAATCGGGAGTAAAATATTCCGGGGATCACAAGCAGTAGGTGAATTGCTACAGTAGCATTTATTTGAAAAATTAGGACAGGAAAAGAAAGTTTTATTGTAGGTCATGTAGAAGACCTACAAAGTCAGGGAAGAAAATCAAAGACTGGTGCTATTTATGTCAGGGCAGAAAACAAAGTCTATGGGATTCCTGAGAAGCTCCATGGAGATAAGAGCCGCCTATGCTACAAACTTCTCTGGTGATTCTGGGAAAACTGGTTAAAATTCCTGTACCTCGTGTATATATCTGCAGAATGATTACTGGTGTAATTCTCAAATGTGTTGTGAGATTTACTTGCCAAGTTTTGGGGATTCTTAAAAGAGAAGAGCCAAGTGAAGTTTCACACCATCTCGCAGAAGATATATGCAAGATTTTATATGAACGTATCTGCATGCTCCTATATGGATTCCCCGAAAGATAAAATAAAACAGCGCTTGCTGCACATTTCCAGCAATTGTCCCATGTCTTTTTCTCCTCTTCCTCCATTCAATGAACTGTTAAAAGGCCAAGAAGAACTGTTGTGCAGATGATACGAAACTAAAGAACTTGTGGTAGGTGTTACACATTTTGGTACCATCTGTGCTATCTAATCCCAGCCAAAACAATCTCCTGTTCCTATGTAACTCTGAATCTCACTGGGAAAGGGGGGGGAGTAGTGTGACTGGCTCAAACCTTCCTGTGTAGGAGTATTATTATCAGTGTTTGCAAATTTTTTCCCTCTTTATAACTACCATAACTCTTCTTTAAAACCCCTCATCTGGCTGCTGGCCTACTACAGAGACTGAGCTATCTACAGAAAAATGGCTCGTGTTGGTTGGTTCACTTCTGGTGTGTTGGAGGGAATCTTCACCCAAGAGAAAATCGTCAACTCTCACAGAAAGTTCTTTTTTCCATTTCCTTACTTTCTCACATTGCCTTGCAGCGTTCTTCGCCCTCATTTGGGTCAGGAATACAGACAACATCCTGATGACACATTTTGTAGCACAACTCAAGACAAGTATTTCCTGGAAATCATTCTGGATTGAAACCACTTGTGGTAGATGTTTCCAGACATTGATGCCATTGCAGCTTCTCATAAGACCTGAAATTAGTTTGGGGGTTGTTTGATTCTTTATTTTGTTTTTAGACTCAACCCATGCTCTCATCTGCTCTCAGGGAGCTTGCTCTTCCCTAAAACTTTATGGGAAAACCTGTTTGTGCGAGGGGTTCACACATGTACACACATTAGTCATCTCATATGTGACATACATACGATGTTGTCATCGCTGTCAAATATAATAAAAGTAAGGCTAAAACACTTAGCCACATATTGATCTGCTTCTGTATCTCCTGCAGTATACTTAGTGTAATAAGGTCTTTCTACAGAGTTCTAATGCGGGGAACAGCATGCTTCCTGGAACTGTTTGCTTTGGAAACAATAGAGGAAGCATCTGATCTCAAACTTGCCCATTGTTCTGCTATTCTGCTGTTGCCATATAATCCTTGGGAACCTGTGGCCTTCATAAGAAACACAAAGGAGAATCTGATTAGGCTAGCCATTACTCTTCACAAGGCCGGTTTGTCTTGGAGATATTTTTCTATGGGAGAAATATTTGAAAGGACCATGCTAATGGGGGGCAGAGAAAGGAGTGATAGAATTAAGAAATTAAAAATCCACTCAGTCATGAAGCCCATCTCCTGCCCGGCGCAAAATGATGCTATATGCCTCATTTTGTAGTGCTGTGGCAGCTCCTAGCAGTGGAGGTTTGTTTCCACAGCGTTGCTTCATAGATAGACAGGGAATAACCCCCTTTCCCAGAAGTCTATTTTTTTGGTTGTCAATATATATTTCAATTTTAGTCCAACATACCTGTTTATACTGAAAGCCCGTGCAAAATATTCTGTGTAATTTCATTCATCTACTGATTTTAAAAAAAAAATGTTACTGAAAGATGGGAACTCTCGCAGATTACATAAACTTGATTACTCTAATTGTTGTCAAGACAAACAAAGTTTGCCTTGTAATGAAGCAACAGATGCAGCACTGTAGTATTTCATTGTGCTTCTGAGCAACGCTTTTTTGTATTTTATTGCCCTTGGAAGATGGCATCTGCAAACTGATCTTTTTCACATATAATTGGCATGTTTGAGACAGAGATGAATATACAGCAACGGCACCAAAAGGCTAACCTCCATGTCTGTTTACTAATTCCTTACCTTCAACCTACCCTCTTCCCAATAGGTTTGGTCTCTTTTTTGTCTCTGCGCTTCCCACATTACCTGGATCAGATAAATGCACGCTCTGTTTAATCTTATTAAAGCGAAATCCACTCAGCTATCTTACGGTTAAGTACAAAATCTTAGCTCCAGAACATTGGTTTTGCCCAGGGATATGGAAGAGATAGAAGTGCTTATTCAAGGATAGATTGGTCTCATTGAGACCTGTGGTCAACCTGCTAATAAGTTTGTACAATGTCGGATTGTACAATCCAACTTCAAGAGAAATGTTGCTGGGGTTTTCTTTTTTTTTTTTAAGGTAACCACACAGTTTGCAGGAACAGAGGTATTTATTGCCCTGGCTTTGACTTTTTTTCTCTCTTTGGTGAGTCACAGGAAATATCTGTTTTTTCACCACATCAATCTTTTCAAAAAAGAGGTGGGAAAGACAGACATATACTGTTAATCGAGGATTTGAAAAAATTATCTCTCCTTTGGTTCATTCATCAGTAATCCTGTGTATAATAAAAGCGGATCAGGTACCTTTAACAAAATGGTATTTCTAAATTACCCCTGGGTAATTCAGAATGGTAGGTATTTTAATCTCTACAATCCCTAGCATGTATCTATTTATTTTCACTGGCTTTTGGCACCCGGCTGGCAAAAATCCAGTCCCCACGGCAAGAGAACTATCAGAAACAATAGGAACTTCAGAGAGGAACACAGACAGTGAAAGAACGATCAAATTAACAATTTTTTTTTTTAATTTGGTTTCTGCCGGCATCTAGCTGGCACAGTCACACACATACAGATACACACACGCACCGAGTAATACAAGGCAAGAAAAAGCAAGGGAAGAGGAAGAGGGAGTGAAACTGGAACACAATACACGGGGAGAAATCCCAACAGACCCACTACGTTTTATTCAAGTTTTCTTGTTTTCCCAAGCCTCTCTAACTGGCGTTATTCCACTGCAGAGAAGCACAGGAGATAAGAAAAGCTGAATGAGAGAAGCACTGCCCTGATTCCAACATGCTCTCTGTTTAAAAGTCACTTTGCCATCCTTTTGCCGAGTACTCTGTGTGTGTGTCTGCGTGAGTGAGAGAGTTTATAAGTTCCCAGCGTCGGGGACATCAGTGACTGTATTTATTAGCTTGTTTACAAATCTCAACAAATCTTTCAAAATTTTATATTGTGTTCATAAAGCTTGCCAAGTCAAGTCCCCAGAACTTCACAAATAACATTTTAACGGTATAGATAATGCAGTTATTCAACTAGTAGAGGATATCAAACCAGTAGGACTTGCAGACAGATTGGAGACTAACATTAAATACAAAATATTCTAGGTTAATTAGAGGAATGGTCTTAAATAAACCAAGATGTGGTTCAAGAGGGTCTGATGTAAAGAGCCACATCCTGTAGGAAAGACAGGGAGTATTTCTGTGGAGGATGATCTGGGACATGATACACTTGGTGACAGATTAAACTTGAATCAACAATGTTAAGATATCAAAGAGGAAAAAAAAGGAAAATGTCCTACTGGAATGATGTGCAAGCTGTAGAGCATCTGATGCTTCCCAGCATCAGCTACCAGCTGGAGAACTGGGCTCTTCCTTTGGTACTGCAATCCAAGAAAGGTTTGCACCAAATAGAAAGGGTCTCCTTTCCACCAGCGTGGAAATATTGAGGACTTAAATTTGCTCAGTCTGAATAAGAGAAGGAAAGGAATGGTAGCAGCCTTCAAAAATATTAAACTAGAATTAAAAGTGAAAGGAATAAACGATTTTACATGTCCACTCAGGCTAATGAGATTTGGGGTAGATATCAAGAAACATTTAAGGAAATTGAATATAGTTGAGTGCTAGAATAGACCACGCAGGGACCGGTGGCACTAGAGGCTGTTAAGAAAAAGAAGCACAGGTAAGCTTTGTCCAGACCATCTCTTATCCTGTCCTAGCACAGAAAAGGACTAGATAATCTCCTGTGGCCCTTTCCTGGCTCACTCCTGATGGTTCCACAACAAAATTTAGGAAATGTTAAAATTCCGGGTGTCCATTCCTCATTGTCCTCCACACAGCATGAGCTCCAGCTGGGAAGAATTAAGCAGCAAGAAAATTATCTCTGCTCTCAGTTCTGGCATCACAGCAGCTCTCAGAAAAGAGTGGGAGTAAGTTTCAGCAGAAGTCCAGCTCTACCAGTCCATCCTACCCCAGACACAAAAAGGCTCACATTGTTCTCAGTCATAGTATCTGGTTAGACATACAAAAGCTGGCAGATATTCAGTACATGCACTATCTGGAAATTTGGCTACCGAACTCCAACAAGTTTCTGCTGACCATGCGTGAACTGGCATTTTTTTTTTCTCAGAATCTTAGAAACAGGATGAAAAGTGGGGCAAATTTTCCATAGGACAGCAAGTTGCACAGAGAGCCACCCTGACAAGTTTTATTCCCACCCTCCAGAGATGGAAACACTAAATCTTTTCCAGTAAACCGGTCTATAATGCATGAGCAGAACAAGTTTTTCTGTAACGTACCTGGGCAATTTCACTCTAAAGAATTTTTAACAGGAAAAAGGTGCTAATTTCCATGCCAGAAATGCAAAATTTCAACCAAAATATTTGAAGTTTGTGTAAGTTAGAACGAAAAATGAAAAAAAGATCCTGCTGAAGGTTAGTGCCACACAATAATTAGAAGAAATAATGTAGCATAAGACTGAAAAGAACTTCCAAGGTCAGTTAACCCAGCTCTCTGTTATGCATCTACATTGTGTAATCTCATTTATAAATGCATTGAACTCCAACTTAAAAACTAGTTTCATTATGTGCTTTAACTGCGCCTATTAGAAAGCTATTCAAGAGTGTCAGTCCTCCACTGACTGGAAATCTTCTTCTAATTTCTAACTTAGACTTATTCACTGTCAGTTTATCCCATTTGTTTGCATGCCAGCACTGTTTACTAATTTAAATAACTCTTTTTTCTTACTTCTTTACTTCTCTGATGTATTTATAAGGAGAATCATATCCCATATTCAGCAGTACTTCTTGTCCTGCTTACGATTTGTAACTCATATGGTGTTTGGTGCCTGCTTTGTACCCTAAGGAACAAAAGATGCCCAAACTGACGTGTGTATCTGTTCTTCAGGTGCACCCACTGCAGACCAAATACAAAGCGACAGACCTACATACAAAAAACTTTCATATAGGCAAGTTATTTCAAAGCCGATCCACGCAGACCATTTTTCTGAAGGTTCCAGTACTGGTCATTGCACCTGGCTGAGTTTTGTGTGATCTCACCATTTTCCTGTTGCTACAACAGCGCTGACATTTTGTGATGACTGCTTTTAGTTCTGGGTGTTAAAGAGGCAAAAGGTGAATCCTTTAGCCACCAGCTTCTGGAAGGAGGAAAAGGACATCAGGAGCTTATCATAAACCTCATTAAAAGCAGTTCTGCTCTGTAAGACTATGGAGAAAGAATTCTGTACGAGAGAAAACAGACAGGAGGGAGCAAATGGGTATGAGGTATCGCTCAGAGCTCCCATATCTATCACTGTGTGGTCCAGGCAGGATAGATGCTACCGCACTCCATCACAGATAACGGGGGCTCTTTATAGCACAGATGAGAACAATCCTTGAAACACAAAGAGGGAAGAGTTCAAAGAGACTGCATTTCTTGGAGTACCGAATCCAAACTCCAGCTAAGAGCAAAAGAAGAGCCTGGGGAATCTGGGGACTTTGCAATGATAGTTTAATTAGACTAGCCTTATCTGTACAACAAACGTGGCAGCTCTCTCAAAAACTCCGCTTTTTGCTCCTCACTTAAAACTCTATCACTTTCCCCAGCACTGGAATAGCCTTTTGCCTAGTAACGGGCACACTGCCTCCGAGCCAGACAACATCTAGGCACTAAAACTTGAAGCATTCACCTCTAAATGTGCAACATTTTTCATTTAAAAAAGAAAATATTTTGCAAGCTAGACACTGAATAAGGGAATTCTTTCCAAAAATTCTTAGGAAACCGGTATTTAGCACATGTATTTATAGCATAGTATTTTACATATTTTGTACCTATCTGTCTGAACTTTCTTTTAAAAAATGTCTTATCGCTATTAGTCTAAATAAAGTCTCTCAGATGACTTCCCATCATTTCTATTTCATTATCCAACTGAGTGTTCTTGTCTGGATATTTAAATGTTTGTTTAAAATTATTAAGATTTCTCTGTAAAGTTTCCAAGGAAAAAACGGAGAACTCTCAACTCCACTTTCTCATAGCACAAAAAGAAGGGGAGAATCAGTAATACTGAAAGCGGCAGATGTAGAATTATTAAAAAGAAATACTTTTTGTTGAAGTATTTGGCTAATTTTACAGTCAAAGGATATCGCTGAGGTCCAACACCTAAAAAACAGTCACAGGGGAGTGGGCATTCTCCAGGGATTCATGGAATAATGACTATGTACTGGTCTACCCACAACTAGGAAGGGATGTCACCCATAGAAGAAAAAGCCACGTATCTCCATTTAAATTGGACAGCTGAAAGGTAGATGCTGACACTAAATCAGACTACGAGAAATGAGCTACTTCAACGGAAATGATATAGAAGTCCTGCCAGGAAACCTGTACTGATGTACGCAGGAATTGCCTTTAACCAGAGACTCAGCGCCACCACGCAGGGACCCAGCAAACCCTCCGGTCCTTCCAAATTCACCGTCCTTCCCCGCTGAGACCCACAGAAGGTTAGATCTGTAGCACCAGTGAGGTTTTTGGCCTCAAATGTACCTTGCAGCCCTGTGAAATTTATAATCTCTGTGTGTCCCTGTGCCCAGTGGCTCTCTGTTCTCCTGCAGAGTTTACAAACTCCAATACATGTTTCATTCACAGGACTTACAGGCTTTATATAGTCTGTATATTGAGGTCTTTAAGAGGTTTTCTTAACTACATAGCTACTAGTTAGCTGTAGAGTCTTAATTCCAATGCATAAAATTCAGATTTTTTATCCAGTATAGGATTTTCTTAATTCTTAACACACCATAATGAATGACAGCCTTAACAGAGAGGCAGCTCTAGAGATATCACAGGTGGCAGAATCAGCTACCTTTGAAACATCTGAGTTGAACCTGTATGACAGATGATGCTTAAGAAGTGAAAAAGTTTAGATACTTTTGGCAAAGGTAAGCCTGCTTTATTTTCCAGATTATCATTTGGAAAGGGTAGAGGGAGATCTCTCTCAAGTTTGGCCGTCCTTTCGGAAGGGGAAAAGGGGACCGGGGTCAGAAACTTCCCCTCTGGCCACAAACAAAACGGAAAATCCAGGAAGATCAGATGCATTTTGACTGAGCAAGGGAACTATTTGAGAGAAAGCAGGAGGGAAATGGCAGGCCCAGAATGGACAAGAATAACACACTGAGCGCAAGGTTAAGAGAGAATAACGCTCTTGCTCATTAGTAATAGCTTCCTATTCCTGAATGTTCCGTGCATCTGGAGGTGGGAGCAATCCCGGGAACACTCTGCACTGCACAGACGGACACGCTTTTACAGGACGAGGCCTTAAAGGCAGCCAGCGGGTGGGAAAGGCCGGCGGCACAGCCGGGGCACCCACCCTTTTGGAGACCAGGTGAAAGACGCCTGCCAAGGTCAGGCATTCAGTCACCAGGTGGTGCATTTAATTTAAAAGGAGTGTTAACCTTGTTTACACAAAATAACACCAATATGCAGAGAAGCAGTAAATCCATTGTCGTTAAACAGCGGGGAGGCCGGGCCGCGCTGGCAGCCTGCCCGCCCTCCGCTCGGCCTGGCACCGCCGAACGCCGGCCTCGCGGGCCGCAAGGCCCCGGGCCTAGGGATGGTGCTGGCAAAGCCTGCGCTGCAAACGCTTGCGGTATGCCCTCCCTACCCTCCGGTTGACTCTTTACATTCTTGTCAAATATATTTAGAACGAGAGGTGTCCACTTGAAGGGAAACATTTGTTAATCGCTTAAATGCAGGAGCCTGGCAGCGCGCCAAGTTTACATTTATAAATATGTAGTATCTGTTTCCAGCTAAACAAGGAACTCCTGACCCCCCTCACCCGCAATCCGGCAAATATATATATATACACATATACCGGAGGGGAACTTGGAAGGCGGAGGGGGGGGGAACTGGAAATGATGAACAGAACCAGCTTGGCCGAGGCAGGGCCGGTCCATCCCCTCCCCTCACCGCCATCAATTTGTTCTCCGCCTCTGTCTGCAAGTGATGTAGATAACAGCGCAGAAAGAGGATGATGTATCTTTAAGTAATGAACAGATTAAAGTTAAATTCCTGTTGACCGAGACAGTTGTGTTGACATTCCTGTTGTTTACAGGCAGCTGTCTCTGCTAATGACACTTTGATAACTGCAGTGAGGCTGCTGTTGGGCAGGGGGATGGGGGCAGGCAGAGTCAGCCGGGTTAAAGAATGCTCTGTTTAAAACCCGGTCATCCAATTAAACATTAAAGCTGGAGCAGGGATCGTCGGCAGCGGTGCTATTCGGGAAGGGAAAATTCTGGGCTGCTTTTTTAACTTATGCTCAGATTATGTGGCTTAGAGGTCAGGCTGCCCCAGTTTGCTAGAGGATGGGGGAGATTCCGAGAGTACTTAAGGCAGAAAGCAGTAAACTCTGTCAAGCCACCCATGCGCTGCCATGACACGGGCAAGCACACACAGAGTCGCCGGCGGCGGGTTGGGACCGGGGTCAGGCAGAGGTCCCGCGGGACTGCCTCCCTCTCCTGCCGCCCTTCAAACGGGCAGCAGGACAGAAAAGATGTACCGGTATCCCGCCCCCGCATCACAAGTCCCGTGATCTTCTCCCATCTTCTCCGCATCACTCTGAAATAAGTTGCTTTGCAGGGCACACTCTGCTGTAGTTTTGTTTACCGCTTGCTCTTAAATTAATATGTTTACCATTAACAGCTCTCCTGTTTGGCTGTTGGCTTCTTACCGCAAGAGCTAAAGTGAAATCCTGGAGCCTGTTCCTCAAGTCCTTGCTCAGGTCAAATTCCCAAGGGGAGCCCATAAAGCCCAAGATCTACCAGGTGATAAACTTTAGACGTGTAAATAGTCTACCAGATATCCTCCTCTGGTGAAAATTAAACAGATGTTTAAGCACTCTACCAAATCAATGCCCAAAGAAGATAGCACAGGCCGACACCCCCCGTCAGACATCAGCCCCCACTGCCTTCGTATCAGCAAGGTTTGGTCCTACTCAGACCTAGAAAGTAGCTCTTCTGATGCTGAAGGCACCTGGCATTATGTTGTTGCCTCAAAGTTTCAGGCACTGCAGAGAACTGCTTAAAATGCAGATGCTTCTTTCCCATCTTTTTGTTAATGAAGCCAAAATTTAAAGCCTTTAAAACAATGTGATAATGCCTCTTTAATTCCAAATCAAATGCCACATGCTCATTAACTATAGGCATTCATAGAAATCAATGGATTTATTTTTGAATTTATGAAGTCACTTTAATGGACTTCATACTCTAAATAAAAGTACTGAAAAGGCAGCATTTCCTTCCATCACTAAAAACACCACTGCTTCTGTAGGAGAAGCACATTTCATGCACCAAGAACGTTTACAGTAAACACAATTTAAAAGAGTATCAATTAGAGGGAATGTACCTTGCTAAGAAATCTTGGCTCCTTTTATTGATCCAGGCAATTAGAAATTGAATCTTTCTAAAGTTAAGAGCATCACTTGGTTTGACATTTTCCCATGAAACATGTCCTTAGGACTGGGAGGAGTGTAGCTGTGCTCCACGTACAGTTTGAAATATTTGGTAGACAGAAATACACCCATATTTTGCGTAAACTCCCAACATGCGTGCAAAAAAAGCCCAAATCTCCTAACAGCACAGAAAATCATCGTTGAGCTCCAGAAATAAAAGCCTCGCCTAAAAAGTGTCATTTGCACCCATGCCTAACCTAAGCTTAATCGCAAATCAGGTCGTAACCATATTCAGTTTTACCAGACGAGCAGGGTTACATCAGCCCGATTTCCAGTGGGAGAATCTCCGAGCAAAACTTGGAGCTGCTACAAGAAACGACGCTGGGGGTGAGGCGGTAGCTCCTGTCCTCCCCTGAGACTCTGTGTTGTACCAGCGCCTCCGTGTTTCTGATAAGACGCCGGACCCAAGCTCTGACTTATGGCCACTTAAAGATACTATAGCACTTTTCACTCGCAGGAACAAGAGTGTCAGAACCGGTGCCTTGGCTGCAGTCCAACTTGGTAATTACTTTTTGCATTTCTAAACATTGCCGGTGTAGAGGCGGGCAGAGGTTATTTTCTACTATTGAGTAACACCAAGTCACAAAGAAGGGCCAGAAGAGCTGGCAGTGTTTCAGTGGGAGTGGGAGAGATCTCTGCCGTCTGTAAAGCGTTTCGGGATCCTTCAAGATGAAAGGTTCATTAACAATTGGAAGTTAATATTAGCATAATAATCAGTCATAGCTCTTCTTGTAAAACCTACTCAAGAGATCCCACGCTGCAGGTTTCCATTCTCCAGCGCAAATTTATACATGTTTCCCAATCTGCAATGAGCGGAGTCCAGCAAGAATTTTCCATTTGAATGATTTTCCAATAGGAAATGCAGTTTCTTAAGAATTAGGATACTGGGGGGAAAAAAAAAGTTAAGTGAGCCCCAAATTGCTATTTCTCCATCTGGTGAACAGAAGACTGGAATTCATTTTTAATTTGTTTGGTCTGAAAAAGAACATACCAATTTGCTGAAATTATTGAAATGTAAATGCTGTATAGTCAAAGACTTTCTTTAAGGAATAAAATTCAAGAAATATCATTTTATGATAAGAAAGGTGATTTAATATGAATATAGGCACTCTTGGAAAGATTCAATCTACTTAATCGAATGCAAAATGCAAAAATAAAAAATTATATTTTCTAGATTAAATGTTTCAATATTTCCTTTCCGAATAGCATTTTTCTTTTGGAATTCGATTCTATTCAGAAAGTATTAAGTAATGCAAATGCTCAGAGAGCCACAGAGTTTCAGGTCAAGGCAAGTTTTCAAGATTCAAAACAAAAATTTCAGCTTGCCGACAATCAAACAAATCCATCCTTCTGTGATTCTGCCACATACAGGTAACAATAGTTACATCATTTGCTATTATTTGCTTCCCATGCTCTCACCAGGACCGGACATACAATTTCCATGCCAATATATGTCATTTTCACTAGTAGCTTTTTCCTGGCACGAAGCAAATTAATATTCACTATATTGAAATGAACTGGTCTTTGATCAAGGGTACTTTTACCTGTTGACGTCTGTTCAACAAGACGCATGGAAGGGGAGCATGACAACCAGGTACACGTTTAGATAAGAAAATGAGTTATTTTTCTTTGCAAGAAACTTCAGTGGAAGAAACTCATATACCTACGCTGTACTACTGCTGGGCTTGTCATGCTGCCTGAAGAGGTAGTCTCAGTAACATCACCAGCTTCTTTAATGTGTACATTTTTTCCATCAAGAGGAAAATAAAGCAAATCTTTTAGACAAAAAAAAAAAACAAAAAACAAAAAAACCTGCAAATAATCCACAGGGTGGAATTTTTTTTTCCCTATTCTTGTTTTCATTTGCTGAGGTTGTTGGGGTTTTTTATGTCTTGGAAACTTACACATCAAAAGCAAGTCAGAATAGCTGGACACTTAACTAATTAATTAGTTTTGGTCTAAGTTGCAAAAATATAGACAACAAATTTCTTTCACCCTGAAACCAAAAGCAACATTGAAAAACACAAGTATCCAATTGAAATAAAGCAGACAGGATATTAGCCTTTAGATTAACATTCAAGTTCTGAAGGAAAAAGCAATTTTCAAATTTATTAGCATGGTGGGATGCTACTGCAGTGGAGGCAGAGAACACTCTTTCCAAAACACACCTGGAATGGGAAAAACAGTAAATTTTGTAAATATAGTGGAAGTGAGCGTGTTCTCAGAGTCCATAATGCACTGTGAGACATTGGTATTAGGAGTCATTCGCTGAACAAGTTAACTTATTTTTCTTTTTTTTTTTTTTAATTCATTCAACAATTAGTCAAAAGTCTGATGTTCGCTTTTGCTGATCATTTAGATTTCAAAGGCTGAGGAGGAACCAAACTACAGCAATTTCATCTTAATTCAAATGTCAACCTTCTTACTGAACCTTGCACATTACTTGGAGTTTTAGTCAGATTTATTGTGCTACAAGACAGACTTTTCACACGAATAAATGGTGTCTTGATTAGTACTGAATGTGTATCACGAGAGATTCCTTGGATTACAAAATAATGACCAGTTTCTAACTAGCACTCCTGTGTCTTTTACCTTTATAACACTATCAACCAACTGAGTTGACACAAATTACCTCATTTTGGGTTTGACGCATCATTTTATTTCCATTTACTACTGACTTAAGCACACATAATTACTAACTTAGGTCACAAACAAATGTGACGGACAAGTTTCACACTGAGCAAAATGTTTTATTACGTGGCATTACTATCAACCCAAGTTAATTAATTAAAATTAACATAAGCTGTTGGCTAATTGCAGCCCAGGAGAAATTCTACTGCACCCGATGGTATAACATCGGAAAATTATCACAATATTTTAAAGCTTGACAAGTTCCAGTGAAAAGCTGAACATTAATGGAAGCAGGTTACCACGGTAAATAGACCAATCCGGACTTTTAGCATGGAAATATGTATTTTCAGCTTTGCAGTTGGCACAGAAGAGGCAGGAGCAATGCTGTTTTGAAAATGTTTATGTTTACGTTGCAGTACGAACATCCTCTAAATAAAGTGAATTTTTTTTTCAGCAGTCTTCTAACTACAGCTGCATGAAATATTATCTTCCTGATGGCAAATGCCAAAAAAATTATATTAAGGCCAAAAAAATGATGTTAAACCCTTTTATGAGGAAGTGAAGAAAGGGAAAGCAAATCAGTATATTTCATTTATGTGACTATAAGGCCCGGGGAAGATGATTGGTTTAGTTAACATTGCTTAAACAGAAAGTGGCAGCTCCATAAAGGTATTTAGGAACCTAATTCTTATTAGGTGCCCAACTACCCTTCAAATTTATGGGAATTTAAATCCCTAAACCCTTCTGTGGCCTGCTTTCATGTGCTTCCTTGGTGATGGCGACATCTGTAAAAACTAAGGGGTTTTTTCCATTTACTAGAAGTCTGTTCACAAGAAATAATTAAACAAGAGATGGATCCATCTACAGTATTTGAACACCCAAAATTCAAGATGCCTGTGAGAATCCCCATGTTCACCAGAACCACCAAGGATGTGCAATGGCTTGCTCAAACACGTGTGCTTCCACTCCACGGCTGTTTGGCAATTGAAAGATCTTGAAACATCACCACCCTTGATGGGCGTGAGACACCACAGCAGACGGACAGAGGAGAAAAAACTGAGTTTTGAAAGGAGAGTTTCCTCTCCAAGGCAGTCTGAGCAGCCTCCCCACGCGCCGTGGTGCTGCTCCAGACACGATTAGTGCGTGTGTAAAGATAGTTTGGGGGCTGCAATGAAACGGAGTGAGTGTAAATAGAGGAAATATGTCTTTACCTCCTGAGTAGGTCCTGACTGGTCCAGCTTCCAAGTTCGATCCAAAACACCAAGTTGCAGTATCTTTCTGGAGATTCTGCCTATGTACAGTACATAGCCACAGGGTTTATTAAAGCTCCTGAGACTGCTGGAAGCAGCTTCTATTAAGAAAGGCACTAGATTTTTGTTCTGTTAATACAATCTTTTACTTATCTACTGTCAAATGTATAATAACTATGGCTGTTTATATAGCTGCTTAAAACTAGCACATTAATTTCAATTAAACTGAAAAACGCGGAGGGGAGGGAGGCTGCGAGGTTACTAAATTTATGGGAATATATTAATCATTGACCTGGGCAATATTTAATGCAGTTTGTTCTCATGTCCAGCTCACGCACACTGACCAGTACACCGCTACCTAAATGTCTATTCCTATTTACCCCAGAGACACAATAAGATAAACAAACTACTGTCCCCGTGGCTTTCATTGTAGGCAAACAATACCCAGTACTGATATGCCTTTCTGTATTTTGTCTGCTGTTTTACAACCTTATAAAAGTCTGCTTTTCTATCTAATACTGCTTTTTAAATGAGTTAATGCCAGGAGAAATCAGCATGCATTACCTATATCATCTTTATTGCCTCCTGGTGTTTTGGTATTCCTGGGATGATTTCACTTCCTAACGAACCTCCAAGCCCGAGACAGTTGAGCCATCGAAGAAATATATCTTGGTTTGGTCTCCTACCCACTTGGCAGGCTGTAACTTGTGGCAGCACTGAAGCATAGCAACACTTTGAAAGGTAACCATAATCTGGTTATGTTCAGAGCTACGCAGCTTTTGTTCCCTTTATTTGTGCCCCTCCTCTCTTTCTCATTTTATTCGGCAAAGACCAAATTTTTATACGCATTTCTGCAAATCATTTTTTCAGGGTAGTGCTAACGCACAAGGGAAAGGTTGGGCTTCCGTGAATCCCACACCTCTAGGACAGACTGGCCATTCACAAGCTTTACCCTAACCTGGCATTGCTCCTGTAGGCGGACACCAAAGCTTCCACCCCAGACCTCCACCCCACCCACGGAAACTGGGGCAACATGTCAGCTGCTTCCTAGCACGAGCACAGGTGAAAGAATGAGGCCTTTTGACAGCAAAACCAGGTGCAATTCATTAGTGTCATAACCACAGAGGTATTTTGCATTCATCAAGGTCACAGGCATCCTTATTCCCTTTTTTTTTTTTCCACTAGACTTTGGTGGAAATTCCAGGCTCAGCAGCCTGATGGTTAAACCGCTGTGGCTCAGATATTTTCTTTCACTTTTATCGCAAGGCAGAAGATTAAATTCATGTGAGTCCGTATTTGTGCAGAAGTGAAAAATGTCATGAGAGTCACATAGTGGTTCCTTAAACTGACTATGAACTAACCCTACAGATATCTCATGCAACGAGGTCTCCTGGGCCAGAAGAGTAGGGTAGGACTTGTTTGTCAGACCATGTTGTCTCTAATATTTTGGCTGGTAGGTGCAGAGATACGTTCCTAAAACCTATTGCTGAATTTTCTACTTAACTCTTGAAGATTTACACCAAGCTACTGTACTTTGGCTCTCCTCCGTTGCCTGGGTCCTGTAAGCAACCACTGAACACACAAAACCCCCTACCTTAACCTGCTACCATGAGCTCAGAGGCAATATGAGGATGAAAAGGTGTGGAAGAGATCCAAGTACAAGAATGAAGAGCAGAGTATTTTTTTCTAATGTAGTTATAATTCTTATTTTTGTTTGCATTCAATGTGGTAAATCCCAGAGAAAGTTAAGTAGGGAAAAAAAAAAAAAAAAAAAAAATGCCCTGTTTGGTTACTTTATTCCTAACAAAAAATCTGGAATATTTCTTCCAAGGGTTGGTGTACCATGAGAGTTCTGTTCTGCTCTGTCTGGCTATTGACAAAAGTAATCATGCATGTTGTTAGTTGAGAAAGTAATATTCTTTGTCTTTCTAACAAAGACTTTAGTCCAACAATGATGGGTCAAAGGGTTGCACGCTGATCGGTAAAGGGGAAAAAAAAAAATCTCCCATAAAACTAAATGTCTTTCAGAGTTACAATTATTTGCAATTATCTAATTCAGCATAAAAGGCAAACATGATGTCACAGGGTCTTTGATACTATAAAAGGCTCTTTTTGTGAAAGCCCTTTGATCCCTACTAATCCACACGCCAGGTATTGCTGATTTAATTGCCTGAAATGTAAATATAAATTACTGAACAGAGCTCTGTGCTAATTTTATTTATTGTGATTGGTTTTTTATGGATCGTTTTCCACACTCGAAAGTGTTCTTGTTGCATTTCTACAGTATTTTAATGACCTCTGCATAGATACTTTTAATTGTATAGAAAAAGTAATAACCACTGTGAACTTGCTAACATTTGCTCAGAAACACATGCGATGGAGGCAACGGTACTGACTTCATCGTGTGCGCCGTTGTGCATGTGTATGCATGTGTGTTCTGCAGGAAAATGAATTATATCTTCCTGAATATGTCTCAGGAGTAAAATTTCTCACATTTAAAACACATGCAGGCTTCAATTTTTAATCCCTGTTGAAAAAATGAGGCAGTTTATGCTATTGATACAATTCTTTTTCTTAGACCTCCCGTCCTTTCTGTTCTTTTAGTTCTTTATCTACTTATTTCTTTCGGAGCCAATAGCATACCTGTATTGCCAGACAAGGGTGGCGTAAAGAGAAATTGCAGTTGATTTTGCATGACAAAAACTTAATACAAAATTAATGCGGTGGAATAGCTAATTCAGGGCTACGTGTGTAAAAGAAAGAGCAAAAAGAGAAAGGGAATCCTGAAAAACAGTCAACAAAAGTTTCTAAAAATTGTTTCCTACGGGCAGTCCTTGTGCAATCTCCCCTGCAGACCAGGCAGCTATCGGCTGTAAAGCGTCTCCGCTATGAAAAGCGAGCTTCAGCGGTGAGACTATTTCCTCATCCACATAAGGATTTCTTGGTAACCCCAGTGAAATAAAACAAAAGGATTCTAGCTGCAGAAAGCTTAGCTGCCTTTTAATTATACATGGTATTTTGGTATTAGCGATTAATATGCACAGGAGTCTAAAAAAAACTAGCAGGAAGCAATAAGAATGATTTTACCACACTAAAAAACTGAGGCAAGGTTTACACTAGAATTACAATCTGAGCCTAAACAATGACAGCCATTGTCTTGCAATAACATCTGAAAATTGAGAAGTTGCTGGCCTGAGGTGAATCTCAGGGCAGTGAACACAACCAACTTTCAAAACATTATTAGCTAACATCAATAACTCTATCTTATTAAAATCTCCAATGATAGCACACGTAAAATCACCTTTTGTTAATGGAATACAAATACGTCTTCCTCACTCCGCTGAAATCAGGCTAACTCGCTTCAGAAAACATGGCAAGCGAGTAGGGGGTTTGGAAGAGGGGGGACTCAAGTATTAACACTGGTCAATGACATTAGTGTTAGAAAAGAAAGGAAAAGAAAGAAAGAAAATGAAGAAAAAAAAAAAGAAAGGAAAAAGAAAACTCCAATTAGAAGTATCCTGGGGTTATTAGAGATAACACTGCTCATATCCAATTAAGATGAAAACCATTTTACCAGTTTAATGTGCCACCTCTGGCAGTTTTGGTTTATTAGTTTTATCAGACTTCAGAACTGAAACTCACAGTGATATGTATGCTGTGTACTGGAGAGATAAATGTTAAGGCTTAGAGATTAATTAGTATAGAATAAGATGCTTGAAACATTGTTCCTTAACCACGGGCGTTGTGCAGTTTCTCAGGGAAAAATACTCTTTTTCTGAGGCAGTCCCTTCAAAGGGTTACTTTGGATATTGTGCGAGGAAATTCCCTACCTGGAACAAGGAGATGCGTTAACTTCCTTTGCCTCCCATACATGCAGGTGTGTCAGATACCCGGCTAACCCAACACAAAACCGCTTTTCCATGCTGAGGAGATGATGCTGACCTCAAATCAAAAGCTGAGAGCAGGGCAGTTTGGGTGGTGGACTCTCTCAGCCCTCTGGTTCACCTGTTGAACTCAAGGTTGTTTCAGTTTTACCAGTTCTGTCTCATTTGGGGAGTGTGGGCTACCAAGGTGGCATATGATCCAAAAAAAAAAAAATATCAAACAGACTGTTTCTTTTAACATCTGGTGTTTGATCAGCAAATGTTACGAGAGAATCCTCATGTAAAAGCTATGAAGCAAAAGGAAAAATCGCCAACAAAATATGGAGCAGGACCTAAGAATAGAGATTAGTTGGGGGAAAAAACTAGAATCTGGTTATTGTGGAGATTAATTGCTTCCGTACTGAATAATCATCAGAATAAATATAAAATCACAGAGTAACATCTGTGCTAGACAGGCCTCTAAAGACGAAGGAGTTGGGGCCACATATTTGTGCAAAGCAAATTCTTCCTTTAAGAGGACAAAACTCTCCTGCAGCATTTCCACAACTTCCTCCTCTGGGTGGATCAAAAGTAGCTTTTATTAATCCCACTTCCTAACCAGGATAAAATTAGCAAGTTTGAATGAAATATGGAAATTTAGAACAGAAGTCTTTCCTAGTTTTTTTTAACGGACAATTTTAAGCCAGAGAAAGCACTGAAGATTGTTTGAGGTCCCCTTAATGTAAAATGTGAAACGCAGCTCAATTCATAATTCTATTCAAAATAAACGCCCAGAAATGCAAATACCTGAAAACCAACCGAAAAAGTCCTATGCCAGGTATAGAGAAGCAAGTGGTCTTTTTCAGTGTCTGTTTGCAGGTTCTATATCAACCTCCTTGACTCATTTAGGTTGCAGATCTCAATTTGATAACGACAGAGTTGAGAAGAGTTTGTTACAGTTCTCGAGAAATAACTGAGAAATAGATTTTGACACCTTGATGAGGCAAACTCGTTGAGAATTGTAATTGGCTTAATCAAGGTGAGTTATAACAATGTGATTAAAAATAAAAATAAAAAAAAAACCCAACCTAATTCAAGGATGCTAGCGTTACGGGAAAACATAGCCCTGAATATCAGGGTACGTGATGAATACAGAATTATGGAGTTCACACAAGTAGTTTTTGTGCCCAAGCTGAACTATAAGAAAAATTACTGGTTTTCCAGCAGTGAAACCTTAAGGTTGATTTCAAGAAATCATGAGCAGTGAGGTTTCTTATAGACCACTGCAGCTCGAGAAGGAAACACATTTATCTGTGTATATTTATATATATACACAAACATAGACATATGTATTGTTATTACATTTCTTTACTAAAAGCTCTACCTCCTGTATTTGTTTGTACTTTATTCCCAGCATTTTAAAAGAATTTAAAAATCTGCCACAGGACTAGAGCCCAAGTATAGTGCATTTCTAATCCACTACAGCCACCAATTTTCTCTGTGGGCTGGAAAAATGGAATCTAGAGCAATAAAACCGAGATAATATGCACTAGTCTAATGGCAGCTAACACATAGTACTTTTAAAACATTTAAATTATGATTATTGACATTATATTTCATCAATGACTTGTTAATATTCCAATTAGTGCTGCTGCTCTTATTTTCCTCTTATTTTTGATTAATACAGGTCCAAAGTTTGAGAAGCATTTTCATGAGAGCATTTTCTTTCCCTGCTAGCAGAAACACAGTATCAAAAGCTTATAATTTCATTGCATTTTTAATCAAAACATTTAATAAATAAAATGGAGCCTCTAATATCAAATTAAGAAATAAAAGCTTTCGTCCTGGGATCACTTTGTATATTCTTAACTCAAATTATCTAAAGCATTAATTTCAGGATTGAAATGGTCACCCTTATTTTCACTATCTTCAGTATTCGTTTCACTGTAGAATAGGCTGCCCCTTCTTCACAGCCACCAAAAAAAAAAAAAAAAAGCCCTGAAAAATATCTCTGCTTGTTTAGTCACTGTGATTAATCTAGCTGAAGGTACATGAACAAAAAGAGAAGGGTCTTGAAGTCAAAAGGCCCACAGAGGAGCTGAATCTCTGATTGACTTCAAGCAATGTATCCAATTAATGTCCCCCTTCTGCTGAAATCCCTACAATAGTTTCCCTATTTCTCAATCTATTTCTCTCTGAAAGAGTTTCATGTCCACCCACATATAAGGCCCATAATTTGTGGCTAAATGGCAGCTGCAGCTCAGTGCTGGAGGCCTTTCCTCAAATTGGTCTTTAATTGGTATAATCAGGAGCTTGAATTATTGGTTCAACCAAAGGAAAAGTATTCATTCGAACCAACAGGATCGCTCTCTCTTTTTCTTTTAAATTAGCAATAAATTAATGACTTTTCAAGATGTTAAAGAGAAACTAAAACCTATGCACAAAAGATGGGATTCATTAATAAAAGCCAGTCGGTTTCATTCTCATTAAGGAGAAGAGCATTTAGGCAGCGACTTCAAGTCTTTAAAAAAAAAATAGCTAGGGAGAAGCAGTACAGACTTGGGTGGGTACAATTGAAAATCAAGATAACTTGAACCGTGACCTGAAGAGATCATCAACCTAAGAGGACTTCGGGCTGGCTTCCTTTATCCCATACAGCCTCTTTTCTTTTGCAAATTCTGCTGAATTGTGACAGGTTTTTTTGTTTGGGTTTTTGGGGTTTTCTGGTTTGTTCTAAAATGTCAGGCGCCATCTTTTAATCCTTAAATGTAGCTTGATAAATTAATTCCAGAAACTCAATGCGGTTGAAGGGCAGGAATTGGATCAGCCATTCCTATTATCCTGAAATGGACTCTGCCTCAAAAGCGAGCTCCTGTAAGGGCTCAGGTTGTGTCCTTCCCTCTGTTTATTTAGTGCCTGGTTTTAACCAAAGAACTCATCTCGATCGGAGCCTTTGGTCTTTAATAAATTTTATAAACATTTAATATGTGTCAAAATCACCTGCTTTTGTCAGACAGCCAGAGCACCTAAATGCTATAATCCCAGGACTTTTGACATCTGTATCCTTTTCCTAATAACTATGGTTTATTTGGGATTGTTAAAATTAAAAAATGAAGCTTATAAGAGACAGGGCTCATCAACTCCTCTAAAGATTTTTAGGCAGGGCAACTCCTTTCCTTGGCCACTGATTGAAGTACTTAAAGTGATGGCACAAGAAGCATTCACCAGTAAAAGCAAAGCTATGGCTGTGGACAGCAGAAAGATGGCCTTGATCTCCTATGTCAACAGAGTGCGTCAGGAAGTGGGGAAATTCCAGCATTTCCCTTCTTCCTGGGATCACTGGTATGGAGTAGGGCAGCTGTGAGATCCCTCCCTTCTTGAAGGGCCGTGGCTGGCAAGTAGGGATGAAATCCCCTCCAGACTCATTTGCCAAGCAAGAGCATGATTGCACAGCAGTTTGCAGTAACACAAGAACTTCATTTGCTTGCACTCTAAACACACAGGACTTCACTATTCCTGTTCAATATGCCCAGAAAGCTTTGCAACATCTAAAGAGTTAATAGACATCTGCAACATCTGCAGCGTTCTTCTTTTCTGCCTCTTCAACAGAAAGTACAGCTGCACACATTTCCAGCTTGGTCTGGATCAGGGACAGAGCCTCAAGAAGGAATAGCTGTAAAAGGTCCCATGTATTCAGACACACTGAAGCACTTCTCCTTTAATTGTCACCTTCTCCAAATTAGCTAAGCATAAGGCCACCTCATTTTTTTTCCTTGGAGAGCTTCCCTGTGCTCCAGCAATGGAAACCGCAACCCAGAGACAGGGTTTGGTCCTCCTCCTGTCCAGCCGTGATCTTAACTCCTATGAAGAGATCCGCCATGCTCAGGAGAAGCAGTGGCCCTGTGTAGGAAGTCTTCAGCTTCTGTCGCTGCAGACTTCAGCAGTGAATTGGAGCTACCATTCGTTTGCTGATTATATTGGACAAAAGAATCGAAATTACTATCTACAGCTGAGTCATGTGCTCCTTTAGCTTCCCCCTTTGGAAGAGCAATTTTTCAACCACTTCTTGCCAGGTCTCAATCAGAGCCCTTCTTAGTTGGAATTACAACAAATAGGAAAATAACGGTGCTTACAGCATTTAATTATCATGACTGAAATATTATTATTGTCTCTCTTGGCCCTGACACGGGGCTAGAATTCCTTAAGGTGACATTTCCAAGGCACAATGAAACATGTTTTACATGAGATTCCTTAAAACCCATCAATTATGCATGCTACAAAAACTTGTTATTGTACTCTGAGGACATGATCCAAACACCAGTTGTGGTTATTGGAGATCCACAGGGCTTGGATCATATCCTAGATCAGCTGTATGGCCAGCTATCAAAGTAATAGCTTTTTTTTCTTCTTTTTCTGACAACAGTCTTAAAAGGTTGAATCTTCCTCTTTTACTGTCATAAAAATACAGATAAAATCTCTCACTTTATGAATATTTTTACTTTTTTTTCTACTTGGATAGAGCAGCAAAACTTTTTGAATTTGATAATTTCTATGTTAAACGGTGTGTGAGAGCATGTGTGCATGTGTGCGTAAGCAATCCTCAAATAGGTTTGTAAGGTCTCCAAATAAAATAAAAAAAAACCCTGTATTTTTACACTTTTCTATCTTTTCATTAATTAAAAACATGATTCTCAGTACTAAACAAAATGAAAACCAAATCTTAAGAACATTAGCCACATAAGAACACAAAGGAGCTTGGTACGTGTGGTTTTTTCCCCCAGGTTTTATTAGAAGTCATTTTCCTGCCCAGAGTGAAGGGAGGTAGCGTCCTTCCATGCGGTGAAGTTATAGACGGACTTGCTTCAGGTTTTCTCCGCTCACATGTTGCCACCAGCAAATTATTTACAAGCCTCTTACCGAAAGTTCTTTTGATGTCTAAGAGAGTTGTGAGTCATTGTGACGCAGCCCTTCCGCGTTCACCACCTTGTCATAAAAGTTAGAAAGATTGGCAGAAAAATACCCAATAAGAGAGAAGTTTAGTTAATGCAGTGGATTAGCGATCGCTCTTCCCCCCCCCCTCCCTTCCCCTCCCTTTTTAAATCTGAATATTTAACACCAAGAGAGAAACCCGGTTTTCGGCTGGAATAACAGCAGTTTCTGTTTCTAACCTGGGAAGAATGTGATGGGGATTGAAAAGCACCCCTGTCCTATTGTTAGACTCCCCCAGCACTGATCCTTGCTTTTAACATCATAATGAAGGATGCTCTTTAGTGGATTATCTTGAGAAGGGATTAACTCCTTCAAGACTTCTTAGGAGGCAAGGTGTTTTGAGCCCTAAATACACACCAATTGCCTGCTTAACTTTTCATCTTATTTTGAAAACTGCCCAGCTGGAATTCAAATTCTTTTCCATAGAGCTGAATTTTCTTAGTAGCAAAGTTTGAGTCAGGGGCAGCAGATGCTAAAAATAAATACCGTTCATTTAATCGTGTGTAGCCAAATGTTTCGGTTACTTTGCCGAGGCAGGCATGGCAGGATAAGACTCAATCAAAACTTTGCTGCAAATTCAACAAAGCTTTAAATTCTCTCTCTGTCGCTCAGGCACATGAAATAAGCCTCCATGGCCTAACCTCTCTTATAAGGCTTTCTTTTTAACGTGACGGAGAGACATACTATAGACAGATAGATGGATAAAGTACATTCCATGACACTCATATAGATTTCTTTTTTAATTTGTATTAATATATCACTTCTCTAAAGAATTAATAGGGCTGCACACGGATGTGCCTAGTGATATTTATGCTGTAGGCAGACATGCGTGTACACCCAGCAGATGTACGCGCATAGGGATACGTGCACCCGGATGCACACACACCCCCCTATATCACTCACAACCCTATTAATACATGCACATATATATATACATATATATATGGGATTTGGCCGCTCTACCTTGGCTTTCAACAGCATCATTATCAGCATTGTTTTATGACACATTTGCTGTAGCATACAAAATGCCTAGCACAAAAAAAAAAAAGCACTGAAAAGAGGACTAATTGCTCTATAATTTATAATCAAGTGACTTCTTCAACCTATGCTTCTTTATCTTAATAACCATTCATTTATGTCTGCCTAATTTATTGGAAGTGAAATCTTGTATTTGTTCCACGTTCGTCTTATCCCTCAGCTAACCTTGTCTCCATTATTAACCTACTCCATTGTTTCATATTCTGCTTGGCAAGGAAGAAGGGAGATTTCCCCCAAAGTTTTTCTTCCTTTCCTGTTACTCTTCACTTTACTAAAAACTTGTGCTCTGCTAGGCCTGAAGTGTAAAAACACTTATTTTTGTTGACAAGGGTTGTGGGTGTTTTCATTTCTGCAAGACTGGCTGTGGGGGTGGGGATTTGAAGTATACTTTTCACAGAAAAACCAAAGAAACGTGGGGGATCTTTTTCCTCTTTTAAAGGAGGGAAATTCTCAACTTTCCTGTTTTGCTCCCCCTGGTTTTGGGCCTTTCTTTTTGGCACTTTCTGCAGCTACTGCATAGATAATTTGCAACTTCATAAACAGTTTTTTCAATTGGATTACCCAGCCTGGTATACGAAAAAGAGTTGGCTAAAAGCAACCAAATAGACGATTCGGAGGGCAAGTGAGTTTTCTCCAATTTTAAGAAATGGAGAAGACCCAGGTGCACTCTTATTGTGAGCTAAATGAAATACCCTCTTATTCATTTTTGTAATAATAACTGTATTCCACAGACTATGCTTTAATTGTAAATAATCCCCCACATTCTTTCAGTGTAAACTCTTTAAGGAGTCATGAATTTTATTTATACTCTCTCACTCTTTGAGAGTCTTTTGTTTATTTGCTGTTTAGTTCTTTGTGAAATAACACTCCCAGAAGAAAATCCCCCTCTCTGCTTAAGGAATTAGCCCAGAGACAAAAGCAGGGAATTCTTTAAGCCTTGTTTTGTGCTAAGAGAAATGTTTGACATTTCTGTGGAGAGGTGTTTAGTTTGGATTCATTAGGTCTTAGGGACTCTTTTCTCTTTTTTGGCCTTTCAGTTTCTGTCACTGTTTTTTTTCTGTGTTTGGTAGACTGAAGAGAATTTACCAATGTGTAATTAGGTTTCCTACATTTGAATAGCAAAATCCAGTTGTGTTTTAAATAGGCGAGCTAAGCATTCCCCTCAACCAGCAGGCCCAAACCTGAAACCTGCTTTGTGAGCGGACGAAAGAACGGCAGAAGGAAGAAAAAGGCTTCCCCAAGGTTCCTTAATGCTTGAAACAAACACCAATAAGGCTCCACTAGTGCAACTCCATCGGTTGTAGCAAAGGGAGAAGCTGTGGTCTTCAACAACACAGAGTTCCCCTTAAAACTGGGCCTTAGAATGGTAAAAACACATATGCAATCTGTGTCATGTTATTGCTTCCTTCCTTGGATTTATACGGCTGGAAAATTATCAGCATAAATTGATACTGTATGATACTACTTCTAATGGTATAGAACAGCTTTATAAATAAGTTCCATCAAATTAGAACCTTTAGCTCAGCCTGGTGTATTTAAACAGTTTGTCAAAAGCAACACAATAGATGATCCGAGGGCAAAAATACGCGGCAAATACGCCTAAGGTCGCACAGCACAGGGCTTTTGTTTCGGTTTTGAAACACAGGTAAGGCTGTTAGGAGGAAAATGGGACTGCAATTCTAAAACGAAAAGAGTAAATCGTGAGTTTGTAATAAGAGACGAAGAGGAAGCTGTCCGCTGAAACAGCTGTTTTGGTCATTTTGAGCTGTTTGTGTCGGTACTAGCACTGGGCTGCTTTTCTTTTGAAAATGGCAGAAAGGAATGTGCTGGCAATTTCAAATTTTTTTTTTCTTCCCAGATTCTTATCGAAGTGGGAAAATCATCCAAACTGATCTTTCCTTAAACAGTTTCCATTTTCAAGCAGTCAGCAAATTTCCAGTGAACAAGGAATTTTCTTTTTAAAAAAAAATCCCGGCAGACTACAATTTGAAACCTTGTTCTTAGCCAAAGCTGTGTTTGTAGGTAAAAACAGCCTGAACTTGTCCATTGGGGCTGTGCAACATAGTGGAAAATCAGAAGGTTAAAGACCAAGCAGAGTACAAAAAAAAATCAGCCCTAGAGTACACACATGCCGTCCCCTAGACATTAACATGGCGGTTTTACCAAATTTATCTTTGTACAGAAGCTTTACCTCAATTCTCAGTCCTCTTCTTTAAATGTAAATAGCCTGTTAAAGGACATTTTTAATGATGAGTTCCCTACTTATTTAACCATTTCATTCAACGTTGCCCAGATTTATTGACTGTCAGAGCTTTCTTCCTTTTCTGTTTTCTCTGGGACTTCCCTCCTGGGTGAGGAATGTCACTGCTGAAAAACAATGTTATTTAGCTGGCTTTTTAAAGCTACAATAGTTATGAACTCTAGATCATTTTTTATTTACTAACTGGCTGCTGCCAAATACAGCCAATTCAGCTGGCGGAAAGACTTCATGCAATAGCTAACAAATCTGGAATATTCTTCATTGGTATATCTGGCAGTAACCACCTGTTGCGATGCCAAGCGTACAGTGTGAAACGTATCTGGATGTTGACAGACTTCAGTTTCATTGCAGAGCATCACTGCTATAACATAAAAGTTTGCTTTTTCTGCCTTTCAAATATGCTGAACACCTGCTCCTCTCATTGTTTTCCTATTTATTATTGCTTTTTTTGTCTTTAATTCAAGTCATAGTTGTGTTTTCTGATTGATAGAAGAGCTCTCTGGAGTCTTTCCACTGACTTCAGTGATTTCGATACTGGTCCCAGAGGTATAGGTGCATAGGGTTTTTTAGCTATGTATTATTTGCACAGCCCTCTGCCTGTATGTACTGATATGCCATTTGAGAGATTACAATTTCCCCCGCAACACAAGCAGAGATGACCTAGAGCCCATGCATCCTCTCCTTGAGGAACAAAAGATGCTGAAGGAAGGTGCTGAGAAGTAGCAACCAGTTACTGTGAGGCTGGGTTTCACCACAAATGTCCTCTTTTCCACCCAAAACTTTTACCTTGGCAGAATTTGAGAGCCTTATTGAGGACTTCCATAAATTTCACAACTATAAAGCATCTGGCAGTCCCAGCCATGGCCAGTACAAGTGGTGTACAGTGATGCCCTGTGGGTGCACAGCAAATCTGAGACCCTTTGGATGGATGCATCAGATTTACTGCACATGCTCAGGGCTTCTGTCAGCAAGCGTGAACAGGGATCTATAAACAAGTGCTTCGAGAGAGAACTACGGCTGCCAAGCAAAGCCACGGATAAAAACGTGAGAGCCCAATGCGTGCAGACTTCTTTTCCCCATTCCAGCAAGAATCCCTTACAAGGGAGACTTGGGAAGGGCTGTGACACTTTCCCTGCTGTTATACCCAGAGCTCTACAGAGGACTTACTGTATATGTTCTATTGAAGAGAATTTGGGGATTTCGTCTTGCATAGAAAAAAAAAAAATTGTTTGTTCGTTTGATTTAAGGCAATTAGTGGTTGAAAATATTTTGGTCCCAAAATAAGTCAAAAAGGCAATTGATTCCTGCCTGATGCATTCTTTCCGCTTCTGTAGGCTGTGCTATGTCTTATATGATGCTATAGGATCCTCCTCTTTGGCTGGGAGAAGAGGGACACAAGTCCTTGTGGATGAAGTCCATGGGAGCACACGGAGGTGTGCTCTGTGGACTACCATAAGCAGGCAAAGTGCCTGCATGGAGAACGTGATATCTTGGGTCTACTGAGCCGTAGAAGTCCTACCTGGATGCATTAGTACCACTTCCTAGAGATTCAAACTATCGCAAAGCCCTTCTCAGAGAATGTATTAAAATTCCTCTCAAAGTTGGGTTCATGCATACCAGCATCCTTTTAGACAGCTCAGTGCAAGTTTATGCTCATAGTACCACTCAAACAGCAGCGTGTTAGGATGCAAAAGGAAAACTTTAGAAACTAGTGCTGATCATATTACAATGACATCACGCAAATAGAAGTTGTAACATCAGTTAAAGCAATGTCCTTAGTTGTTAGTCCTCATTTTAAAGATATGGACAACTGATGCTATTCAGTTCATATATGGAAGGAGGCAGGGGCCTGTTTCATTAGCCTCAATAAATTTGGGATTTATTTTTCGTCTCCCATTCTCCGGGCTTTTTTAATAAAATACCATAATTATTATTATTATTAAGGAGGGGGGAAAAATAAGACAATACCTTTAGACATAAAAGAAATCAGAATTTCATTATTTTTTCCTATTTCCTGTATTCCAACATTTCCTGCAAGGCAGTAACCCATTCGTTACAGTGCCAGTACTAGAACTTTTAGAAAAGGTGCATAAAATCCTGGATAATTATGGAGTGAATTTCCTCCTTAACTCTATTAGTCAGTAGTTGGCTTCTGTCCTGAAGCATAATTGTTTATATCCCTAATGTATGGTTTCATCCTGTGTAATGTAACTGTGGATGGTCTCATTATCCATATAAGTGTTTAATAAATCCCTTTAATCCCGCTAAACTCATGCCTCAAAGATACTGTATTTTGTGGCAGTGCGTTCCACTTGTTAATTAACTACAGCATAAGAATGATCCTGAGTATAATTTTTGGAGCATTTTTCGTTAGAAGGTTCACATAAATTCACTTTGACACCAGTCATTGCTGTTTCTTCTATTTTTGTAACGATACCCTAGTTCATCAATCAACTAGTAAAAAACTAGTGTTTTCCAAACAGTTAATTTTAATTGGGTATTTTAAAGTAGTCACAGAAAATGGATGCCTGCTCTGTCTTCAGCAAAGATATCATCACAGACCAGAATTGCCCTTATCTGTTTCATGCACAGAAACACAAACACGACCTGTGAGCCCAGTTAAGGTGGGGTGTGACTTCTCAGATGCTTAGCAGATGGTGCCCCAGGAGAGCGGCATCCTGCCTTTTTGAGAGGCAGCATCGCCCAATTCCTTGGCAAATTTTCACCTCCAGTTTGGGATGCAACAGCCCAGTCCAGGAGACCATCCTGGACAGCTTGCTGACCAGTCTTCTGCCTTGCAAAAGTCATCTCTTCCATGATCTTAAACCAGCACACCCTGTTCTGGCAGTGATCGTTCACCTCCAAATTCCAATACAATACTCTCCGGTCAACACATCTCTTAAAGAAAATGCCACGTACAGAAAAAAAAAAACTTCAGAGCCTATCAACACCATATTTAGTAGATCTGACAGCGCGGGACAAATCTGTAATGTCTTTAGGACACCAGTTCAGTTTTGGGAAGCAAAGAGCTCCAGCGCTGAGCCCTGCTCTGGCACCCTCCACCTCTCCTTTCCCTCATCTCAGGAACTACCATTTTCTTTTCCAACTCAAGTCTTACCCCTCCTATGAAACTAAATTATTTCAAAGAAAGACCAAAGATTAAAAGTAAGGTATGTAAATGGTGTAGGCTGTGATATCTAAGGCACGCAGACGTGCCGGAAAGAATATAGACTGATTTCTAAAAGGATTACAGCCACCAAAAAAAAGAAAAAGTTTGGATATTCACACAAAGAAGTAAAAATTCTTCAGAAGCTCCTCAAAACATACAGATTGCTCCTTTATTGTTATTGAAAACAGTTTATTTATACCTTCCATTGCAGCATGGGCCATAGCTTTTTAATGGGAAAGAATTAAATCTAATGTTATATTGTCCAACAATTTACACCGCTGTTCCTGCTTTTCTCCATATACCAGCTCTTATTACTCAATAAAATTTTGGGGTCCTGTTTTTTCTAAGGTGGACAACATAGAAAAATCAAATATTCTACTTACAAGATGAACTGGAGAGGATCTCTGGGTACTGTTAACAAAACCAAACCCACTTTTCCACAATCTGAGTCGGATCTGAGGGGATCGTAAGTTTTCATTTGAGGATATTGTTTCCATTATCATTTGTTAGGTTTCTTTTGTTGCAAGAATGGACTGTTTTCTGAAGCTGGATGCCACTTCTGAAATGGAAATCATGATGAATTATGGCACATTTTCCTTGCTATGCTTTATCAAGCTCATTAGAGATGATGCATGGTCTGAAGCTAACGCAACAAAAGACAAAAAGCAACATAGGAGGCTTCTCTTTCTTATCGCTAATGTTTACATATGAAACGAAATCATCCTGTTCCACTTGTTGCACTCGATGACCACCTCTTACAGGCAGATAGCACTCTCTGTAGCTGTAGTTTTCCTACAATTAGAACAGAAACCCGTGCCGCAAAATTTTAAGGGCATAAGTTAGCCCAAAACTTTTGTTCCTCGTTGTCACTATCTCATTCTAGATTCATTTTGACAAGGAATACGCATGCCAAGAAGCTTTTCATACTTTTGCAATGTTAAATGTAGAGAAATCTGAATTCATTCTGGAAGGGAAGGTTTTGGAGAGTGTATTTCCACTATAATAACCACACAACAAAAGATATTTTCTAAGTCTCATAGATGCTGATGCATCTTTTACCACAAGCCAAGACTTTCATCCAAAAACTAAACAGCTGTGGTGTAGTTTTCAGGCACTTAATATTTGCATAAACACGTTTTTTCTTTTGCAACTTGAATCAATCTTTCTATCAATAATCAGAGCAAACCTCCAAACAATTGTTTGAAGGGAAGAATTCAGTGAGGCTTTTCAATATTGGGAGGAGCTCTGCTTATATATTTCAGAGGAAATCTAATATCTGGAAAAGTTGGACACGGTTTGAAGTAGCTGGAAACATTTGCTAGAAGTGCTTCCTTATACGGGCCTTGATTCAGAAAAGCACTTAAGCACATGCTTAACTGTTATCATGTGTTAAAGTGCTTTTCTGGATAGGGATCCATTCTTAAATTGTAGGCAATGGGGCTAATCCAGCACTTCTGAAGAGGCCAGTGAAATGACGCGCTCTGATTTCACTGGACCTTCTCTGACCACTCACAGACTATCAAATCAATAGTCCGGCGCTAAAAGATGATACTGGAAAAATGGGGGGAAAGAAATAAAAAGGCATGTGGAAAGGCAAGTGTGCTGTCAACGAAAGAATGGCTGTACTGGCGAGGTAACTCTTAATTTGAAAGGCAAGCCCCTTGTGTTTTGACTAAAGTGCATTAACTGGTACAGCGCCCCATGACTATCTGTTGTGACTGTCCACAGGCTGACAAACTGACATTTAATCCAGGAAAAACAGAATGTAATTGTTAAAACGTGCTGGAGTAAAGACGGGTAGACATAGTGCTTAGAGATATAGTTTAGTGCTGGTTTTTGTCAGAGTTAGGTTGATGGTTGGACTCCATGATCCGAAAGGTCCCTTCCAACGTAGGCAATTCTATGATTCTATGATTCATTGCATCTGGCAACATTGAGATGCTGCAGCTTTGAAAGCCATCTTCCAGCTTGTTCCTCCTGCCCAACAAGTAGATGGGCTTGAAAAGACTTTGGTACCTGTGGCCTTTGCTCAAAGCAGCTAGAAGAGGGAGCAAGCGCGTTGCACTTTACTAGTTCAGGTTGTAGCCACATTTTCCAAGTGCTGCTCCAAAATGAAGTTAGACTATTACTCTCTGCAGTCACTGCTGTGGTTTTATTTGAGTTGTACATTTGCTTTTGTAGACCCCTGAAAATAAAATATCTCGAAGCTGATGAAAATGGAGGAAGGAATCTTGTTTGCATTGGACTTGCTCAACGTGCAAAACCAGTGTGGTCATCTCGATAGTTAAATAATGGGAGGAAGTGTGGGATGAGGAAGCCAAGAATTTTTTTTCATCTGCTCCCACCTTTAATGCAGGATCACCACGAGCCTCCTTCAAATCCATTAACTAGCCTGGGTTATGTCTAGACTGTGGGGATAACATTTTGCAGTGCAACCCACAGGCCTGACTCAACACCTCGCCATGCGAGCCACCCCTCCCCGTCTGAGCACTCAGGTCTCCTTCCTAAGGAAACCAAGATCCTCAGGGAGAAAGAGCCTGGCTTTTGCCCCAGAACGGATTTGGGACGTGGCCAGGGCGTGCACCTGGACCTTGGAAGCTGGGAAGTATCTGCGAATCTCACGATTCAAAGGTACCCTTAGTTTCTCTACCTGTAAAATGGGCAGCAGAGCTCTCATCAGACGTCAGAAGCTCTTATCACCTGTCAGAAGTATTGAGAGGTTTATTTAATTAATGTTTATAATAGCGATTCGAGATGCCAGATGCTACAGTGCTGAGCTCTCCCTCTGCAGCTACATCAATAGCTAAAGAGGAGGGAAGACACTAAAGACATGCAAAGCATTCTTAGTTTCTTGCTGATGCAAATTACTGCAGGTAATTAAGAAAAGCACTACAAAAGAAGTGAAAGCTTACACATGAAGAAATAATGACTTTTTTAGTATTTAAGTGAAAAATTAATCAACTAATAAAAAGAACTTAGCATATTATAAGCTAACTCATTCTTTTATAATTGAAACACATGGGCTCGCTTCTAAATTGCTATGAAAACTAACCAATAATATTACAATGGTTTTATTTCTTTATACCTATCATGTAGTATAATCATCATTTTGCCTCTTTGCGTGCTTCTCTGAAGAGTGGAAGTCGCTAAATACTGATGCGCAGAATCAAGCTACCAAAGCGCCCGCTGACTCAGCGGAGGAGCAGATCTCGTCTGGGCTGGGAGGCGTCGGCTGAAATGTTCAGAGCCAGAAATTCTGCCAGGGTCAGGACTCAGCTTTTCTTATTGATCACTGTGCTGCATCGCACGGACACGTTTTGCAGACCTAAAGGATCCCACGACAACAGATAGATAGATAGGTATAAAATGTAGACAGTACCCAAAAAAAAAAATAAAATATGGAAGCCTACGTTCTGTGCAGTGATTTTCTTGGGGGACCTTTTTGGTGCCAGGTGGGTGTCTTGTGCCACAGTTTCACTCCCCAGTGCCAGTGGCCTCCAGTCCCTCTCAGGATGTTTCCGAGCCCTGCTTAGCCTCCCCTTCGTCACAGCATCAGGGCTTCTTCCCAGAGATCGGTAAATCACCATTTTTCTCTGTAATTCTCCGCTCAGGCATGGCCCCATGCAGACTTGTGACGTGTCCTAATTGTGCTGAGCGATATCACATCTTAATGACTGGCAATAACCTTTGGTTTATGTCCAGGTTGTTAATCCCTTTATAAAGGCCGTAGCAGCTGTCAGATGAGGTCAGGCATGAGTTCTGATTTCCCACTGTTGCCTTTAGAGAAATGGTTTTTAAAACTCTTGAGCAATTCTTTTTCAGCAAATAGCAGAGTCCAGCTATTTCCTCACATCACACACCTGGAGAGGCAGGTAAAGAATGAGTGTGCTTTCAGATAATAATTTAGCACTTGTATAATTACATAGGGATGTGTACATTACAAAACTATATTACACAGTATAGGAGTAAGGCCAGGAGAGGCTTTAAGAGGTTGTTTGTCCTAAGCACTGCTTTGAGGCAGGAGCGTATCTAAACCATCCCTTACAAAGTTTGTTCAACCCATTCTTATAAACCTTTAATACCCAGGGAGGCTGTGGAAGCTGCTAATGTGCTCCAGCGCGGTCAGAAAGCTTTCTAACTGGAATCCTCCTCTTGCAAATTAAAGCCATTCCTAATTTCTTGTCCAATTCTTAGTGGACATGAATAATTGATCCCCTTCCTCTTTATAACAACCGTTTAAATATTTGAAGTCTGTTATCATGTACCTCCTCAGTCTTCTCTTTCCTAGACTAAACAAACCAAGTTCTTTCAACCTTTCCTCATAGGTCACTTTTTCTAAACCTTTCATCATTTTGGTTGCTGTCCTCTGGACTCTCTCCGATTTGTCTGCGTCTTGAAGCGCGGTGCCTAATGCTGGACTCGGAACTGCAGCCAAAATCTCACCAGAGGAGCGGGAATACACGCCGCACTCCCGTGTCATCTCAGGATGCAATAGCATCATAACCGTGGACTTACATTCAGTCTGTAGTCCAGCTCTCACCCCTTGATTCTCTTCTGCAGAGCACCGGGAGTATCTTTGATTTTCCCCCTTTTTATTGCAGTACTTTCAAGTTGTCTTTATTGAATTGCAGGTCACCTCTCCAATTTTCTAGAGTCATTTTGAATTCTAATCCTGCTCCAAAAGCGCTCGCACCCTGGCAGCTCGGTGCCACCTGCAAACTTGATAAGGGCATGCTCTATTGCACAGTCCTAGAGGTTAGTGAATATTGAACAAACCAGGGTTAGGATAAACCCTTGTAAGATCCCTGCTGACACGACCGCCCAGTTTGATAGCAAAGAATTGACACGTACTCCGAGTAAGGTTTTCCAGCTAAAAAGGGGCTATGCTTTTCTGAGGAAGGGACAAAATATTCAGAAACAGCAACAGCAAAGAGTAAAAGAAAAGAATTTGGAGCAAGGATGCTATAAGATCTTAAAAATAGTAAATTATCTTGCATCTAAATGACTGTAATATGTGTTTCTTATTGTGTCTACTGCTGCGCAAGCAAAGCTTAATGTGATGTTTAGATTACTTTAATAGCTTTTGTTAATAAGGCAGTTTTCCCTGCGTTTTTTTATTTCATTTTAGAATGAAAGCAGTCCAAGCAGTGCAAAGGGGATAAAATCATCTCATGGTTGTATTTCTTATGTCTTTTATATAACTTAGATATCTGTTCACTAGTAAATTGTGGAATATTTGTGCATGGAGCTGTAGATGGAACCTGGGCTGAAGATACTTTCCAAAATGCAGGCTTCACCCTAGCCTGGATTGCATGGTCCATTGCGGAAACACCTTATTTTAGCCAGTGTTTTACAGCTCCTTGTCTCATTTTGTGGGGTTTTGCTGTATGTTTAACATCCCGGGCACTAGTTGCTTAAGTCTGCAAGAGAAAGAGTCTGTGGCTGCTGGTTTGGATGGCAAGAGTGAAACCTGTACGGAATGAGATGATGAGCATCACTTAAAGATGCTTACAGACTTTCAGTTACATGAAAGAAAGCGTATCTTTCCCCTTCTCCTTGAATATTCTATCGACTTAGCCCTTTTCTTCTTGTCAGTAGTGTGCTTAATAGAAGAGCTGATTTTCTACCCTGACCACAGGTCTGAGAAGTCAATTTGTTTCAGTAGCTTTGATTACTTCCAGCAACCTACCTCATAGAAATTCACGGCATCCAATGAATTTCGGTAAAACACATCTTGAACTACATTTATAGCATGCAATGTTGTGATTCCAGAATTAAAGCGCCACAAAATATCTAAGAAGTATTTCCAGACAGGCAAAAGCATAAACTTAAAATGGCAAGGGTTTGGTCGTTCACTCAAACATAAGCTGATTGAGGAAGGCATCTAATAAATGTAACATCTACTGATGTTCTGCTGACATGAAGACTGTGAATTACCTTAGGAGGCAGAAGTTCGGGTTTCTATGTCTAGTCTGGAAGTCAATGAAAGTTCCTCTGCTAAAGCTCCCAGCAGGAGGCATATTTCCCCGGCTTTTCTATTAACTTCTCGTCCTTGGTTTCCCTACCTGCAAAGGGAGTCTGAAGGTGCTCACCCATTTGTGCAGCACGCTTTTGTGGCCGGAGGTGAAAAATGGGCTGTGTTAGATAGCAGACACCACGTAATGGTTTAAATTAGTTTAAAATGCGAACTAGAAGAGCCACCACCCCGTCGTGGGAAAAGAGATGGAGCTTAACTTCTTCTGTCACACAGTTATGCCAGGTGATTTGACCCACAGAAAAGTAACAGGTAGATAATCATTCCCAGCCAAAGGTGCGTTATTAATAAGGACTTTACATTAATTTAGGTTTTGCTTGGAAAAAAATAAGAAAGCATACATTTGTCTGGAGAGCAGAGGAAAGCAGGAGACGTTGTAAAGCCAGCTCTATACTGTGAAGCCAGCTTGCCATCGTCTTAATGTCACCTTATGTAAGCACAAGTCTCCTTTCTTTATTTTCTCTTTATTAGAGAAAGAAAAATCAGACTTTCTAAACTGCTGTGGAGCGTACATATGAGAACTAATTGGTTAATATCTTGAAAATGTAAGCAACACTATAACGAGTGATAGTAAGGAGCATGAAAATGTTACCAAACAAACGTGTTATATCAGTGGCTGAAACAGCGAAATTCCAGAGACATTTTCTGGGCTCCTTCTGCTTTGAGTAACACGAACACAATCTTCCTAATCCGCCGCTCCTGCTCTGACATTCCAGCCTCATGCATAGCCATTGGCAAACTTGGAACGTGCATCCGGTGCATTTTTTTGGTTGAAATGCTACATCTGGCTTAGCTGGCAAGTGTTACTATGCCTCTAGAAAGTAAGCCAAAAGCGAAAAAAAAAAGAGAATCTTAACTACATGCAGGAAAGGATTATTGAAATATACTGTCCTCTTTGTTTCCTGGAAAACTGAAACTGCATTTACGGCCTCTGACCTTTGGAAAGATGGCCCCAGAAGAAAACCAGCTACCTAAGAGTTAATGTATGCAATGTACTGTAAGTGTTTCATTAATTTGCTTATTAAAAACATGAAAAGCTTTTGCCTCTTTGACACCCAAACAAAAGGCAAGCAATTGGGAGACTTTTGACCTGAGCTTATCAGATGACTGGTGTAATGCTGTCAAACCTTCCCCACTGCATGCAAGTAGGGTCACATTTTAGAGGTGTTTATGACATTTTAAGGTTCATAACGCCTATCTTTGTCAACACGAGAATGATGCAGGTCAACCGGACGGGTTAATGAGGCCGAGCACGTAAGGAAAAAACATACAAAAGAGATGAATATCTAAATTAAAAATCACAATTTAAATAACCTGTAAAGCAAACATGTTCTACCAAAAGCTAGAAATTTCACGAGTTGCTTATAATTGATCATAAGCTTTGGTGTCCACTGGCACCCTGCAGACTTGAGGGTTGACTATTTTCGGTTGTAAGGCAATATTAGACAGCTTGCAAAACCAAGGACAAAAATGTTGTGAAAAACCTCTTATAGTTCTTGCAATTTCCTTTCACCCTTTTTGAGAGCAGGAATGTGTATCATCTTCTTAAATATCTCCACAAACAGCAATTTCAATGTAGACGGAATAAAAAATTTCACCAAATCGTCCAAATGGCTTCACAGCGCAGCATGATCTTTTGGGGGGAAAAAAAAAAACAACCCTAGGTTGATCTTAAATTTTGCAACAAAAAAATGGGCACAAGCTCAGATCATTTAAAATTCATTTAAGAATATTTGCACCATATCCAAGCAACAGAGAAATGAAAAATAACTAACATAACACAGAAAACATTTGTGAAATCTGGAATACTTTCAAGATGTCATAGGCTACATCTACTTTCTCAAGGCAGTTGCAGCCACCGGGGCAGATCAATAGGTTGGAGCAGGTGGTGCTGAGGCGTCTTTATCTGCACGACAGCAGAGGTAGAGAGACAGGATAGTTTTAAACTTGATTTAGCCTGGATCCCTGAACTGAAACATCCCAGAGTGTGGTTCCAAGCTTTCAGGAAGCATACTCATTGGGTTGGCCTCTTATTTCCCTGGTAGGAGTTAGGGAACGTTCTGCACATGCCTGGATCAAAGCCTGCAGTTTAGTTTTCTCCAAACAGAATCCAGCTTATGTGCTGCAAAACCACTCTGCGAACTGAGCCACTGCACAGTAAACGGGACAGTCTGGGGGATTTGCTTCAGAACTGCATCACTGCCCTGAATCACAGCACTGATGTGGAGCTAGTCGTAAAAGCCTCCCAAAAGGCAATTTAAAAACAAGCATCCCAGAGGAGACATTACTGGCAATTCCTGATTCAGAGATAAGCCTGTTTTTCAGGATGGAGAATTTTTCTCTAATAGCTTGATCTCCTGAATGCATATATTCTAAAACACTGGACAATGTGTCATTAGCATCTAGGCTAAGTAAAGGGTCTACGCTCATTTGACTTTTCATTCCAAATTTCATCCCACTAGGTTTCTTTCTTCCTGGTAAGCATCAGATAAAATGTATGGGGAATAACAATATTCTTTGTGCAAACATTTTAGGGATTTTACGTATATTAAACACACATGTATGTACATACAGAGACTATACTGGAGGGCTAGGAAGTATACAGCGGTAGGACACGCCAACATGTTCTCTGCTGGGAAAATGTAACGTAATAGGTGCATACAGGGGGGTTTCCCATTCTACCGTATCAATGCTTCTAAATATTCAAGAAAGAAGCCTTGAATTTAAACTACGAAACACAGCAATATTTGGTTCAATCCAAAGGTGTAGAGCACTCTGCCTGAGGAGCGAGGCTTTTCAGAGAGCCTGGGTGCAGTCTCTAGGACAGGAGAAAGCTGCTGTGAAATACAGGATGACGTGACAAAACCAAGACATATATTTTTGTTATCTTTTTTTTTTTTCCCTCCCTCAGAAAACACCACTGCTTTATGACAACTGAAAATTCAGAGAGATTGTTTTAGTCCCAGGTTCAGTGGTGGTTACTTGGTTGATAATTTTTCTTTTTTTTTTTTCCCCCCTCAAGATAAAGGCATTATTATGATGGTATTATTATAATGATTGTCTTAAAAGCTTTCTTATTCCCACCTAGCACTTTCACAAATTCCTTCCCTCTCCCCCCCGCCCCCAGCATTAGAGCTTCTTGGAATTTTTAGTATTATTTCAATTATTTGTAAGAAAAACACAATGTCATTACATTCAAGTTTTCCCTAACAGAAGTTGCAGAGATTTTGGGCTTCAATCATTGCTTAGCTGAAGAAATGCCAAAAATAAAAACAGAGTCCATCTTAAAAAAGAACAATAGTAACTTCTAGTTAGGCTGATCATATGTGTATGAACTATTTTTCAGCATCTTTTTGACGATGGAGGTGTCTGCATGATATCTTCTGAGATGAATATAGATCCACAGAGAGGGGAATTTAGCTTTGAGTTTACAGCACTCTCTCCTCTACCTAAATTTAGACATTCCACAGGTATCCACGGAAGAGTGCAGAAAAGCCTCCAAGAAGGAGGAAGACTCCCCTTGCTTCAGCCTCTCCATAGGTCCCCAAAGCCAACCGAGGAGATAAAAGGTGGAAGCCTATCTGGTTTTAGAAGAGCAAAAAGCAAGACTTAATTTCGTCACCCTTACCTCCTGGCTCTACCATCTCCTGCCATAATATTCGTCACAGGCATCTCTACATGTGCATTTTATTAGCAAGTACCAGCATCCCGGTAATATCTTTGGGATCACGACTAATGACTAAGACGGATGGGCACACCTTCACATGCCAAACAAATTGGTACCAATATGCTACACGCTATTTCAAAGGCATATACTAACAATTTTTTCTAGTCAGGAAGCAGGGTCAAGCAGGTATCTACACTGATAAACCGAAGCATTCCTATCCGCATTTCTTCATTTCTGTCTTGATTACTGAAAAGGTTTCTGTTTAACCTTTTTTTTTTTTTATTTTCTCTTTTGCAAAAAGTAAGCTCAAAGAGGTGACTTAGTTATTCACTTCCATGAATTTGGCATGTGCATATTGGGCATTTTCAGAGCAAAGCCTGAGCGGTCTCAAACAAAGCTGACCGTCGCAAAGTGAGATTAATACGGACCAGTGGAAAGGTATGGAAATTCACTGAGTTAATAGTGAAAGAGACCATATGTCCTCTGACACCTTGACTTGATGGAATGCCTCTCCATAAATGCTTCCTTAATGCATCCCGTTGTGCTTAGGTGTGGGATGACGTATGGTCTGCCTCCGTCCTTTCATGAGCTTTCATCCCTTTCATTTACAAGCCCTGTGTTCTTATAATGAAGATTTTTCTGTTCACCAGAATATTAGAAGAGGGCAGTTAGGGGTAATTGTTCAAAACCTTTGTTAGGTGCACATGCAAGCCTGTGAGGAATATTTGGATATTGGCAACTTTGGGAATGGTTTTGCCAGGGCCTTCTATAAATCAAAATATAACTCTTCTCCCTTCCCTTTTCCTAACGCTAAGGTTCAAAGCGTTTGCAAAGATGATTACTCCTCTACAATCTCTTTTAAGCACCCTACTCTGATACGTTCTGATAGCAGGAGTTGCATATTCCTTTATCAGGATGGAAGAATTTCTAGCAGTATTATTTTTATTATTACAATCACCCCCAGTCAGTCCCACATCCATAACAGTAGGGCCTAAATAAACAAGCAATATACAGGAAGACATGGTCCCTGCCTCAAAATGTTTATGATCTAATTTAAGACAAGACACAACAAGTGAGTGTAACAAATGTTCGACACAGATTCAAAATGTAAACATACAGTAGATAGGAAAATGGCCATAAATTCCTCTATCAAAGATAGCACCTCTCAAAGTCTCTCGCACAGTCTCTGTAACATGAAGCATGTCAAGCGAAACACACGTCGGGAGGGGAACGCACATGTCGGTGCTGCTGCTGAAAACTCAAGTGAAAACTAATGCAAACTAAAAGCTTTTTTGTGTTATTGAGGAGATTGATTCAGGCCTAAGAAGATAAAATATACAAACGACTGTGATTCAAAGAGCTGGGATTTTTCTAGTGTGGACACTCATGTAGAAACATTTTGCGGTTGCAGCTGATACTAAAACAATAAATAGAAAAATGTGTATGTATGTGGCTGTTCTTTAGTTTTATGTTATCTAACATAGGAAAGACATCTGGAGTGTTGGTTTTATTGTTCGTTTATTGCTTTATTGTTTTGTTTAAAAAGGTAATATTGTCTCCTTTGGATCTGGTAGTGACTATAAGCATAACAAACTGTGATCCTGCGATTAGAGCAGCGGAGCTGGATGTATGTGGCATCTGAGGAAGGGACACTCCTGGACTCGTCCATATTCAGGGCTGTTTCAGGGCCATGCTCCGAGTCAGACCCATGGGCGATGCCAAGAGCAAGCGTCTAAGCTCTCTCCAGCCACCCTCCCGCCAAGCTTTAGCACCCGCATATGTTCAGGTGGTCGGTCCACAACCAGGTCCTTATTCCATCCGGGGACTCTGAAAATGAGAACACACCTAATACATGTTTCTAGCTATTCCTCAAGTCATTTGCTGCAACAGAATTCAAAGGTCGCGTCCTAAATTGGCCTCAGTAAACAAGCTCAGGGGACGTCGCCGTAGGGACGGCACTTTGCTCCGTCAGGGTATTTGGGCCGTATGCTTCTGTGTGAGTCACCTTTGAAGGTCTTGGAATAGCTGGTTGTTCTGTGATCACCCTTCCCTCTCCCCCTTCCCCTTGTCTGACGAACGATCATAAGCCTCAGAATCAATAATTACAGAGTCAGCTTTACCAACAGGTGATGTTCAGGCGCTCAGGTTCAAAATGTAAACACAATATAGGAAGCAAAGCAGCTGTAAATTTATCTCCCGAAGATAACGCCTCTCAAAGTCCCTTTTGCAGACTTAATAAAATAAAACACGCTGAACACCAAAGGGATTGCGTAGCAGCCTAAAGAGCGCGTTGGAAATGTCCAGGCTGCCTGGGCTTAGCTCCGATGACCGGCAGGATTTCCTTGGACCTTCCCACTCCCAAATTAGCTAGAGCGAGCCCCACTCCGTTTCCAGCGAGAGCTCCCTTAGCTGAGCCCTGAGACTCACCGTCTTTGTTAGGCTGGATAGCGAGATTACAGATTCTGCGGCTTTTTTACTGCAGGGATTATTTCTGCTCTTGGGCTGGACTAAATTTCCCCTCGGCTGGGACCAGGCGCTCTGCTGCGAGGCAATTCTTCGCTCAGCTTCCCTCGCCCGCCTGCGAGCAGCCTTTGCCGCACGGTGTTCCACATATAGATATAAAACCCCGCTGTGCAAAATACTCTTATTCATCCAGGCGCTTGCGTGCTATTTGTTATTGATAAATATCAATATTACCGTCATTAGCAGAGCAAAAAAATTACCATTATTATCTATTTAACTGGCTGCTCGGACAAAAGGGGTTGGTTTGTTGGTTTGGGTTTTTCTCTTTTGGGGTTTTTTTTTCCGGTTCTGAACTTTATTTTGAAAAGACTGTGAAGGAAATGAGGAAGAAAAAGGAGCACTCTACCATATGAGAAACTACACTCAGCGTCTACAAACAAATTAAAATGAGCTATGGAAAGAAAGTAGCTCCCACAAGAGAGGATTAATGAACACACACACGCTGGCCCGAGTTCTGCCCTTAGGTGAAGTCAGTGAAAAAAAGCAAGTGCATATTTTTGGCCCATTACATCTTTTCTTACAATGTTTTCTTAATATAAACCCAGATCCAGGGACCAGATCAACTCCAAAATCTCTCAAGCAATATGAAATCTTATGGAAAATGATTCCTAATATCGCAGAAAACAGAACACTTTCGGTACAACTGGGAACACACTTATTTCACACAAATGAAAGAAATAATCCCGCGTATTCTAATTGGAGAATATTTTTCTGGGGCAGTGATTTTGTCAGCTGTAAAAATGATTAATGCCGTAATTCAGCGCGATACTTAAGCACATGTTCAGTCAATTCCTATTCAGCAAAGCATTTCAGTACTTAACTTTACGCACATGCTCAGGAATTTCAGCCTGTGCTTATGGGCCAGATATGGAAGCGTACAGCATCAAATGACACGGAGCGGTACCGAGCGGGTTTCCAGCCATTGCCCAGCAGTCATGGGGTGTGAGACACTGACTGCGGAGGGATTTTGGCATCTACCTTCATCCTGCCGTGGGATGCTCTGCGTGCCCTATTAAATAAGGTTTGACCATGAAATGGAGCCTCAGATGCTATTTTTGTTACAGACCTAATACATAGCGTTTTCAAAACCAGTGACCACAGAGCCATCCCAGTCCCTGTGCTAAGGGCATATTTTCCCATGGAGCTGCGTTCTGGTTAACGGCAGCATCAACGCGGGGACAGGGACAAGGTTGACACCCTGCACCTCCCAGCCTCCCTCCTCTTGAACGCACCCGGGGTAGCTCCTCTCCCCACTTGCACGATCCCATTTCCTTCCCACAGGGATTGCCAGGACGGAGGTAGCTTTGGTTTGAGTCCTGCAGCCGGCAGAGCCCCAGCTGGCAGAGGGTGGATGGGGCTGGGAAAGGCTGTGGGTGGCGAGCGGGTCACACATGCTGCAAGCACAGGCAGGAGGAAACACAATTCCCTCTCTTGCTACGGGAGACACACGCCTGTGGCTGCACCGATATGGTGTAAAACAACGGGATTTGCGCATCCCCTGTGGAAAGAGGCTATTTGAGGAGAGCATGGCGAGCAGCGAGAGCAGTGGAGGGGTTGCCATCGCTGGAGGAGAGGAAAGTCCCCACTGGTAGTGATGGAGACCGAGCATATCATTAGGCAAACAAAAACCTCTGGACCATCCAGAAAGAGCTAGGGCCGGCGCAAATCTGCCCTTTGCCAAACGGATTGATGGCGGTTGCCATCTTATCCGGATGTCCGGATGATCGTAACATTCCGCATCTAACCAGATGGATCCAAATGTTTCGCTGTGGATTTTTTTCCCCCGTTTTTTTTAAGCTGAAACATGGGGTTCAAAAACAGGTGTCCTCAGTGCGAAAAAGTAACTATCTTCAACCTCCAACTGAAAATCAGCCAATACAGAGAGGGCAGCAGCAAACTGCATAAGGGAAAAAGAAGGCTTTTTTAAAAACATAAGTGGTTTTTACAAAAGCACGAGAGAAAAAGACATCCATGTTACCACCGACCACCACAAAAACTTTCGCCTGGGAAGTCTGCAAGCAGACTGATGTTTTGTTACAGGGTGGGGGGTTTTTTGCCCCGTTGTTCAGACATCTGTTGAAATCAGAGCTGGATAAATACTTTCGAATAAGTTATACAGTCTAAGCATTTCACCACATTTTTATGAATTTTTGAGGAACGATAATAGCAAACAGCACCCAATTTTCTCTTAAACTGTGCGTATCCACATGTATATGATTGGAAGCCACCTGATTTCCTCGAACATATATGAAAACAGGTCACCGATGATGTCTCTAAACCTTGCTGTGAGCAGAATTGTAGAAATCTGTAAACACAGGAATATATGTCAGGTTATCAATCAATAGTCTGCCAGAAGCTCTGTAGGCAAATTTCCTACAATTGAAGCCACAACCTTTCAGTGAAGACAAGGCTGCACTTCTCTGACGTGATGGACTTACCTCAGAGTGGCCAGCAGGTCCTAAAAAAAATGCTTTTGATTAGGAATACAATTCAACTTTTGCTTTTTAATAGAAACAAATAAAATAGCACCTGTAAGTAACCCAGAGAAAATGCAGCATGAAATTTAACGCAGGAAACTTTTGGCATGAAAAGCCGAACTGCATATTCAGGATGGGTGGCCCAAGTACAGATGCACATAGAAATATTTGTCTCTGACATGCCTGATGGAACACCAGGAATGAATAATTTCCCAGTACCTGAGAAAAAAAAAGAAAAGATGCAAACTGCCTGGTTTTAAGGGAGCAGCTACAGATTAACAAGGATAAATGGGTCATTGGGATAAAAACTTTATGAAGTACCAAAACTCTATCCTATAAATGGTGGCTAATTTAAACCATCGAACAGCTCAGTTTGTCTCTTCCTTCCCCCAACACTGAAACTAAAATTACTATTTCACAGGGGATAAAAGGGGTATAGCCATATTTTTAGTAGTTCTGGTCAAACTTTGCAAATAACTTCAGGAAACATGTTTTACTTTGATTTTCAAAGAGGACCTTTCAATATGTTATCTGGAAACCCTGTATCGTCCAGAAATATATCTAAAACTCTTTCAGGATGATAATTGTATAAATCAGAAAACAATGTAAATATACAACAGTAGTCTTCTATAGGGAAGTTTTTCATCCTTTCACCAAAAAAAAGTCACTAGGCACAAAAAAACAAATTCTTTATTGAAGTCAATCACTAAGCAGGAGAAAAAAAAATTGAACAGTTTTATTAAACAGAATAAGAATAAATAAAGTGGGGAAAATATACAGTGCAAGATATCTCAGAAGGGGTGGGATGGTCACTGCTGAGGGAAGCAACAGTGTACAACGGTCACGGATACAAGAGGAGAGAGCAGGGCACAGCAGGTGAGAAGAGAGGTGGGAGGAAGGTCTGTGGGACAAGAGCGGAGGAGACGGGGTATGATTTCCTAGAGGGAATATGGGTAAAACACAACAGAACTTCTTTGTTTCGATTTGATTTTAAAACCACCATCACGGCTGGGTCACAAGTTAGCACGCCCTTACAACTCAAACTGGCTCTGCAAGTTTTTCACTCCTTTAGACTGTGTTACTGTGTTGTACTTTAAAACCAGTTTTTCCTGTGGTCAACAAAAAGTCAATGAAAAAGAACAATACAGCTCCAATTGCATTTTTGGTCTGCCGTTGATAACATTGCTTGAATGCATTTGCACCAAATCATTTCTGGTGTACTTCTCTGTTCGTACACGCATTCAAGTTAATGATAAAAAACTGCATCATTAATGGGCCTACTAGCAATAGTCCAGTTCTTCGTGATTATTGTTGTTATTATTTTATTGCCCTTCCTACTTTAAATTTGGAATTAATTTGGTTTCCTTTAGAAATCAAGTCAGGACAATTTCAAGTATATCCAAAACCTACTTTAACTGGAGATACCTGCCTGAAGTCACATCGGCAAGAGGATTGCTGAAAAGAGATTTTTGCAGGAGAGCGATTTATGTCAGAGATCCATAACGCTGAATTCATTTTCATGATGTTGATTTTACTTGTAGTTAACTAGTTTCTTAAGAAGACCGATAAGTCTTCTTGCCCCCTTCCGTCCTGCAAGTTGACCCAGGTGAACCAACGTGAGGAGTTTGCACAGACTGTTTGCAGAAGTGTTTGTTTAATAGACTGATTAATGTACACAGGAACTTTCCAGAGCCCACAAAAACACAGAAGTCTATAATAAGTTCCATTAAAACTTAGAAAACTTTTCTTCTCCCCTCTACTGGTTATCCCTGTGTGTCCATCATTCCTTTCTTTCTCGCCCAGTGCCGGGAATGCTCTCCGCTCTCTCTCTCACTCTGCACTTCATGACTATATGCCAAAGTTACAAGGCTTCATACAACACTTCTATTTTTAGCACTTAGCTGCTAGTTCTCATTGCATTTTCTGTGCAAGATAACATCTTTTTCTGCAGTTTTGATATGGGTTTGTTATTATTTCCAAACTGATGAACGTGACTAGGATTGGTGGGATCACCTGTGAATAACATGGACTGTAATTTTTGGCATTTGCTGTAACTGAGCAGTTATTTACAGATATTTTTTCCATTATGAGCTAGCTGTGAGTACACCTGTGACATTAGCAGATCTATGGCTTACTTTCCGTGCCGGTTACAGGAGGTAGAGTTAAACCCAGCAGGTTTTAGCTTGTTTGTACTTATTTCCTCATTTATTTCCCACTCATTTATTTCCAACTCATTTAGTAGCCCACTCACATTGAATATTCTTGCTATTAATTCAGTTCCAATCAAGTGATGCTTACAAAGCCACTGTCAAGGATCATCATCCCAGTTCTCCATATTTATATACAAATGGCGAACCAAATAGAAAGCTTAAGTTCTTTGCCCAAAATCCCAGCACAGTTCAGGGCCTCTTTGAACTACCAAGCTGGCAGTGTCAGACTGTATCCTGACCCGGAGGGGTTAGGGGCATGAGGAGCCCTTTGAGGGTCCCACCACGGCAGGGTGCCTCCAGCACCAGCAGGTCCTGCATCTCAATAGCAGGAGCAATGAAGGGGCTCTTTCTCTTCTGCACACCTCTCTCGTGAAGAGGTAGGGCCGTTCACAGTCAGCCCAGTGTGAAAACAGAAAGTTGTCTGATGCAGGAACATCCTAAATTAGGATCAGGACACAGAGCCCTGTGGGATACTTCCCTTTAAGAAAATTATTTTGCTTAATAATACATGAATTTCTCCCTTGCCCACTCCAAAGTCTGCAAAGTCCTGTTAGCCGCTCTGACAGCTATTTCTCCTTTCAACACATTAAAACTCAAGAACCCCTTCTCCTCCCTGCCCTCTCAGCCGCCACCGTCCGAAACAATCTCCTGGAGGATAAATTCTTCAAGAATAATAGACTTTAAAAAGGCCATGAAGATAAAACTTTGTAAAGAAGGAAGGAAAACCAACAATGGGAAACTGCCCTATCTAGGTTAAATACATATTTTGGTATACATACTATTTACGCAATAGAGCCTAATGGCTTCTTCAAAAGCCATTAAGGTGTATTAAGTAAATACATAATTTGGTACGTGAGCTAATTTTGAAAGCACACTATTCTGTTTACAATACATTCTTTCAGGTCTGAAATCTACTCCTCTGAAGTGCCTGAAGAGTGACTCACAAATGGATCCTTAATCCACAGCAAGGAAATCACCTCCTAAAACCAGACCGGCTGTCTAAAAGTTTACATAGATGGTTGGAAAGAAAAGAGAAAAGAATCCAAATGAAATATTAACCAGCTGAGTGCTCTCCAGTGTAGTGAGTCTATGGGATAAAACATACCACCAGTGATACTCTATCCACCTAATACAGAACATGCCATCTGAAATACCGCTGCATGTGAGATCCACATGTGAGGGCACGCACTCAGATGCAGCAGGAGAAGGGTTAGAAGAATGCTGCCTTTCACTGTGAAGCAAAATAAATGAAATGAAAAGTGGTGTTTCAGGAAAGATCTCTTTTGTATTGCGTAGTATGTGAATTGATGTAATAAATGACAGCGGTAATTCCATTTTAGGGATTCATCCAAGCTAAGGCTGCAGATCCAAATGCTCAGACTTTCAAAGTGTTTGGATCTAGGTCTGAATTTTTCAGTTTAGGTCATCTGTAGTAACAGTAAACATGCTGCTTGTATCTACGTAGAGGATTGGGTACTCATGTTGAGATCTCCATGGACCTCCTAACTGTTTTTTTTGGAGGTGAGACACAGATACCCTTGCTTCTGCAGTGCGCATTTGCAGCAGGAATTCTCATTTCATGATGAATGCGCACATCATTACAGACGTACAACTTGGCCCAATCCCCAGCTGTGCCCAATGATTCAAACGTCAAATAAAAATAAGGATAATCCACATCCATTTCTGGGGAAGGTTACGGACCTCCTTCTACTGATGGCAGCACACATGGCAGTAGATTGTAGACTGAAGAATGAGTAACTAATCAATCTGTATTTTATGACAGAGGGGAGCAATATTTGTTTTTGAAAGTCATGATGCGGACTAAGAGATAAAATTTTAATCTCCTGATCTGTCTGAGCACAGGTTTGGGAGCCAGGAAGTTCTGTGTTCCAAATCCAATTATCCAGAAATATTGACCTGTCCTCTTATACAGATGACTCTAGCTATCTATCCTAAAACTTATCACGGTAATGTCTGATATACAGAAATACTATTTTTTCCGTTCTACAGATGGGGAACCGAAATAGAAAGAGATGAAATAACTCGCATCAGGTCACATAGGAAGTTGCTAGAGGATCTGGGGACCAGATTACCTCAATTTTGCCTCAGTACCCTGATTACAGGGCATTCCTCAGAAAGGCCATGCTGGTAACAAAACAGCACATTAAACCAGATGTGATTAAACTCTATATAAATGATACATACTAATAAAACAGATTTCTTTGTCTGAAAAACAGGAGAAATTTAAGACAAGGAATGGGGTGGGAGGCCTAGATTGAAGGAATAATATTCAATGTTAAGAAAATGAAGTCGTAAAATCTTTGTCAAGCATTGCTCAACTCTTCAAACCATATGGAGCATGACTGCTGGGCTTCATATAATGCCCCAAATGTTTTTCATTTTCTATTCCACCGTTCACAGCAAAGGCACAGTGCTGTAATCCCGTCCTTCCGTTAACTACCAATTGTTTCTTTTGCCAACCTTTTTGCTTTAAAATATCATTTTTTATGAAGGATAATGTTATATAGTGGAAAACTGTAAAAATTTTATGGATAGCCTTGGTGCTGAGAAAATGCATTCTTTCAACAGTTTTATTATATATATATATTTTTGTCCATTACACATTTACAGGGTTTTCTCCATTGTATATATGTGTGTTTTATAGTTCGTTCTAGACAAAAGGCATTATGTTAACAGTCCTATCATTTAGAACTTTAATTCACTATTATGTTTTTACCTTTTTGCGGAAGAATGATATTTTTTTTTCTTCTTGGTAGCGCTCGCTGTTGTTAATAAGAATAATGGGGGATCCTAAAAAGGGTTAGGTGTGAATAACCACTCTATGGTTCAAATGTGTCTCTGAGCCACAAGAACAAGTGTGGAGATCCAGCTCCCAACACATCAGATGGGATGATTTAACTCCGATATAAGGCAGGCTTACAAGTTATGTCTCCTCAGTCAACTGTTAACCGGTCTCCCAGTCTCTGTGCTTCCCCCATGTCATTTCAAGCGTCTGTTAACCAACTCTGGCTCTTGTGGTGTTCATTCGCAGGTAAATCAAGAAAAACCACGCTCATATCAAAGGAATGAAATACATTTACTTCAACTTTAAGAGACGCCTATAAAGTCTCTTTTGACATTCCTTCCTACTAACTAGCCCAGTCCACTCTTTTAAAGATTGACATTTCTTTGCTCTACATCAGGCCTCAAGCCTTTAAATGTCAGCCGGGACTCCAAAGGTCTACTTGTAATCTCTGCTAGGTTCACAACCACCCCACTGCAACCCCTGCCTTTCTTTGAAGCTGAACTCTAAGGCCTGGCTGAACGGCTGGTGCCACTTCTCTTTCCTGCGTGCTCTGTTCAACGCTCCAGTCCAATGCAACATGAGCCCGTGCAGGATTTCACACGGGTAACAGAGCAACCTAGCCCAGAGACAGCTAGCTTACTACAGTTAGAGTGAAGGCAGGAGATGGGAAACTGAGACAACGGAGGGTCAAGAATGCCAATCAGAGAGCATGACCTCCTGAAAGCCTCCTGTTATCCGAGTTCTTCAGCCAAATGGTTTTGAAACTTTTACAGTGATTAATGGGGTCCAATTTGAGAAGAAAATTAAGAGCAAGTTTCTTTTTATGGTATGGGATTTTGATATGATATGGTCCTTAAGTTTTCAAGCAGCTAATCGCATTCACAAGTAATTAAATACTGTAACTTGTCTTCCTTCTTTTCACCATAAATTGATATTTGCAGCAACACAGAACAACTGCTACACTTATATGGTTGTGAGTTATTTTTAGCTCCATTGTTCATTGTCTTTCATACGTGCTAGTTAATGGGCAGTCCCTGAGCACCTTCTTTCCCCCTCTAGCAGCAAGGGAGTCTGTGCAAAATAATCATGGCAGATAAATGCTTTTTTTTTTCCTTTCCTTTTTTTTTTTCATAAACACCTAAGGGAAGCAAAGAACTTTCTGATCATAAAAAACACAAAACCTTAGAACCAAAATATGATGGAAGCCAAACAGTGCACTAATAAACATAAGAAGCGTACATTCATAACTTTGATATACTTTATTTGAGACTAATTAGCTTGAATTATTTACACAAGGGTCTGAAGAAAAAAAATCTTCGTCAGCCCAGAGTATGAATTCGTACACGTAACCTTACAAATCACTCACAGAAATCTGTCAAAACAATTTTTACTGTCTCACAGCTCAAAACACCAGCAACTCTTCTGCTACCAGACATTGAGGCTGGGAGAAGAGCCTTGTCCAGACTCATGGACAATCTTAGTGACTAGTTGCTCTATTTTCCCTACTAGCCAGAATTACCTTTAACCACTTAAGTTATCTCTGTCCTCTGGTAGTCAATCCCACTAGCTGCATCTGCAGCTCTGCTTTTATATGTTGAGTCACTCCAGCTTTCTGGAGTGTTTCTGTTGTTTCAGAAAGGATGAAGGATGTCCTGAATCCAGACAGGATCTTTATCACAAGGGTATTCTCTTCCATCTTCCTCTTTCACGTTAATGCTGAAGGCTTTATTAGGATGAGTGCCTCAATCGTGACACACTGGGGCTCTTCGCAAGAAGACCTATGTCTTATCTTCTCCACCTTTGTAACTTAGAAGTTTGGAAGAGAAGAATGCAAAGATATTGTGAAATGGATGTAAACCAAACTCAGCACGTTCCACTCCAGCCCTCTGGTTCTCCAAAAGAAATCAACAGAGTGTTTCTGCACCTATGGACTGATGATCTTCCACCCCTCGCAGGAGGGAATCAGGCCCCTGCCTACATGAGCGCATAATAACACACTGTCAGACTCCACCAGAGCAAGCACTGGACTTGGAGAAGGCTAATGCAGCAACTCAGAAGACTGTGTTAAATTCCCTTTTCTTTTAAATCTGCCCCCTGCGACAGTTGTTCTACTTGGTTCGTGCAGGCAGGAGCTATACCTTATGATGGGGACCATACTGTCTGATAACCAGTTTCAGAAAAGTTTCAACCTCTACTAGAATAAGTTGACCATAGGACTCAAACACAGAGGTGGGAGACATCAGCCGGATTTCCTACCTAGAGGTGGCTAGATCATCAAGAAAAATTTCACATAATAATCAAAGTAAATGTAGCAGGCTATTTCCAAAGGGAAAACCCTAAATTTCCGTTTACACAACAGAAGACCCGCACTGCTCAAGTCAGACCCTAGTTATGTGTTCACATCATTGAAGTAACAGGAGTTATAAATTGTGAATAGTCACAGCAAACTGTTCTCAAATAACCTACACGCCAGATCAGAAATTATTTAACTAATAATTTGAAGTGACAAACAGAACCAAAAAGAAAAAAAAAACAAAACCAACCCAGCAGAGTATTTGCAGACCATTCATAAACAGAGGAAAGAGATTAAATGTCAGATAAATGATGCGTTATGGATTATTCATTCAGCCTATGTGTGAACATGTGACTGGAGAAAACCAGTTATATCCATTCCTTACTTTTTTACTTTAAGTGAGCATGCTCAGTAAAGGCTATTGTTTAGTTGGGTTGCAGAAGCATTTCATAAGAAGGGCTTCCCCATTTATCACTCAAAAAAAAAAATATTAGAATTTAAAAAAAAAAAATGAGGACAACGACCCTTCTGGAGTCTGAGTGCATATGTTCAAAGTAACTCTGCTGTATAAGCCAACAGAAAATTGGCCCCCAAAATGACTTATAAAGGGATTTTGTAAGACATGAACAGAACAGCATGGGCTCTGGCTAGGCAAAGAATTCAGAGTTGTAATAGAAAACATTTATTTGGCTACAGCTAAACATCCCAACACATGTTAGCATTTGCTGCCAATATGCTTCCTAATTAAGAACAACATAAAATCATAGGAAATCCTGTATCCCTGTCTTCATGCACTTTCCTTGTATCTTCGGTGTCCTGGCTCTGTTTCTCAAGTATAGCCTGCAAAAGAGAAAGGTTAATTCAAAAGTAATGTTTTGCCAGCCATTAACTGTGTTGTCATTAACAAGATTAATGTACATTCCACTATGCATCACCAAGTGCATTCCCCCTCCCGCCCCCACCCACCCTTTAAACAACTGCTCCTATTAAAACCTAATGAGCACAGCACAATTTAAAGAATAGCACCATTTCTGCTGGGCAAAGTGTCGTCTGTAAACCATATAAAGCTGTAGGATTATTATGGATCTAATTGAAGGGCAGCTGAAAATAAAAAAAAAAATCTGTTCTCTCTTGGACTACGAAGTCTTGGCCATGTTTATATGTTTTATCACAATGAACAGATTTCAAGACGAAGGACAGACTAGTATCTGTTTTTCTTCCTAGCCCCCTCTTCCTTCAATCTCTACTCTTTCTTCATCTGAAACCATTCAGAGACTCCCGCTACGCACAGTCCCACACCCAGGTTACCTCCAACTCATCATCCAGTGATTACTGCACAGATAAACAGTTGACTGGATCCTTCTAAACAATCATGAGGCATTTTTTTTATAAGCTGCTCTTAGAGGACCCTACTTCCTCAGCATGGATGGAGCCTGGACTCTCTTGCCCAGCCAAACTCACTCTGGTTTTTTCCAGCGGAAGCAGCATACAAATTGCCAGGCAATTGCACACAGTGCTCCTCCTTTGTTTTGATATTGAAGCGGCCACCAGTTTGGAGATCGAGAGATCAGCTTCCAGTTTTTCATCAGGTTCTTGAGAAATTTCAGAATTATTTATTTTATTTCCAGAAAATCCATACTCTCTGCCCTGCGCTTTTCCTGCTTGGTCGCTTTACATTTCTGTCTCTCCCCCCAGCTTCTTTTTTTAAAAAATCTATTTATTGCCTGTTTTTCTTGGCTCATTCTCACTTTCCATTTTTCATTATTAGTTCTTTATGATCTTCTGTTTCCTTTTTTTTTTTTTTCTCTGTCATGGCTGCTCTCCCAGTTGTTCTCCTCTGGGGCCCTGAGTTTCCCTTAGCTAATGAAACAAGAGCTGCCTACCTCCCTTGCTTTTGCAATCCAGCTGTTTCCTTTTTAAAATATAAACTCATCTTTATTCAGTGAAGTTCCTGTGCGGGGTCTGATCCTTTCAGAGGAGATTGCGTTTTGTGACAGCGAGAGGGAGGGAAAAAATAAACTTTGCTGGAGGAAAAGCCCTTTGGGTAGGAATCCAACCAGCTTGCTCCCGAAAGGCAGAGCCTTCTCCAGCAAAACTGGGTCGTTATTTTACTTAGCACCTCTTGGCACCTTGACATTGCAAAAGTCTCCTTGACAGTCTTTCCCTCCCTTTTCCTCCTTTAGCTCCTAAAACCTCCCACCTTGAAAGCTTAACGTTTCCTGGCCTCTGTGAAAGTGTAGTCTAACTAACACCACAAACCTGGATTTTATATGATTAGTTAGTGAAAACTTGCCAACTTTAGGTGCAGCCTGCCAAGTCAAGTCAATTTACTGTGATGCTTTGACTGTGCAAGTAGGCCTTAATCCCCCTTTAATCTCCAGTGTACCCTTGACATCATGGAAATTACTTACAAAGCTAATGTCATCAGATGATCCATGTTAGCTATTTCAGTGAATGTTCTTCTGCACAATAGAGCAAGTTTACCTTGTAAGACACAGGCCCCAAAATATTTTCACGTAATGAGCCCAGCAGATATCATTTTACAAACGGGGAATGAAAACTCCTTCTTCTGCCCTATAACTCCCCAGGCCTCATGTGACTTTACATGCTAGCCAAGCATCAGGTCAGTGTATTTTATTTCATGTCTGATTGATTGGATAAAGAGATTTACATAGTAGCCACAACAGCTATGAGTTATTAGGAAGGCAAGTTTCCCTTTTCAACTCTGCAAGGCCCCTCCTGTGCCGAAAACGTTTGGCCAACACAAAAATTTCTACGAGAATCGTTTTTGATGGTGTGTTCAACCACCAAGAGCATGAAGGAAACCGAAAAATAATGCCATGTTGTGCATAGGGCAACCGAGGTAAAAATTACCAAGTCTAACAGCAAGGAGGTAACTCTGCTATTATTTATTGATTTCATAATAAGGACTTCCAGTTATGGCATACCCTTTATCTCCAAATGACCCAAAGTGCTTCAAACATCAAAAAAAAGTTATGTGCAAACTGCGTAAAAGGATCGTTTTGCTCACTGCAGGAGCATTGCCAGGGCTAGAAGAGGGACAGGACACAGCAGTCTCCTGGGCAGCCTGCGCTAAGGCCAAGACCAGGGTTTAGGACAGGGAATGAAAGGAATAATACATCCCCTCGCATCTATAGGATGAACTCATGATTTGGAGAGGAGCAAGGTCACTGGGGTCAGCTATCTCCCGTAAAAAGAAAGCAAGCCTAGAGGACTTATTTTAAAGGTTTGCAGAGATGAAGCTTGCTCTTGTGTCAGGAGGGCAGTGCTCTGCATAGACAGTTTGTGATTAAGGAGTGACTCATTAGTGTCTTAGAGGGAAGAGGAGCACTTATGAATGCTCCTTTCTGGATCACTTAAGAGGCTTTTAGGAGTGTCTCATCCCAGCACCGTTCTACCTCTTCCTCATTTAGGTTTGACATTGCCCTTTGGAAGCCAAGGAGATGTCTAACATTCATTTGCACTGGAACAGGACCAGATACTTCACTTGTGATACAAGATGAGAAAATAACACACAGCAGAACATCTATGAGCAGCCAGACCCTGAGAAAAAACCCATGTACATACTATCAAAATAAAGGTGTAAAAGATTGTACATGCTCTGTATCTGTCTACAAAACCGCTTCTTCACTTGCAAAGTGCAAAATCAGATGTGTGCTACCAGTATTTACATATGCTCTTGGCCCATTTGAGAAAAAAATGACAAAAATTACAGCCTTGCCTCAACATATGTCTCCAGTCAACCAAACCTTTGACCACTGTGAGAGGAGATCTCTTCCCTTCCTCCGACATGTGGCCACTGGGACAGAAAGTGGCAGCTCAGAGGACCTTACAACATTTGGGGACAAGAGCAAGATATGAATCCAGATCCAAAGTTTACACAGTGAATAGGTGTCTCTGTTGCCAGCACTAATCCATGTCAGCTTGTGAGAGAAAGGGGAAGTAAAAATTAACCTGAGCAACAAAAACGAGCAGGGAGTTTAATTAGGAAGGTAAAGTGCAGCCACCCTATTTCAGATTTAGCCAAAACACTGAGCTAGCAGCCTCCCAGACTCTCGCAGCGACTTTAACTAACAGATGCAGCCAGGTTTTCAGTTTTATATCGCCATCATAACTCATGATACACAATCTTGGGCTGTTTTCAGAAAGTCCGTAGAACGAGGCCAGCTTGTGATTTCATACCGGGGGCTGCGGCGCTGCTCCGCTGCCAGCACCTGTGCCCGACATCTGATCTTAGGGCTGGAGCACATCCTCTCCCCCCTCTTCCCTCTGCGGGGCCGGCTATGCCAAGCCAGCGAAGAAGCATTCCAGCAGATTATGAAGTACAACTATCTTGGCCCTCACAGCTCAGAAGAAACTGGACCTAATAGGAATTTCGCACGCCATTCTCATGGATCTAAAGCAAGCTATATGGGTAGGTCTGTAAGGCAGTTTCTGTCCATGTGCTCATCTGTGACCATGAGACACGCGGATCCCTAAATGCTATGATTAGGTCAAGGATAATGGCAGGGACAACTGCTGCGTTGAAACATGGGATCAATGAAATGAGCGCATTCTTAGAAAAGGTGGCAAAGACGTAAATGGGAGTCACTGATGCATCCAGAGAATGGCTTGGATTACTGAATTCGTATGGGGAAAAGTGTACCAAATACGACGGAGAGAGGCAATGTGAAAACACACCATCCCAAGCACTGTCTCGGGAATATTAAGGCCTCCTGACCAAAGATTGTTATCTCTGAGCCGAGCATTTGGATAGAGGGAAGTATGAGCCTAACTCTAAGCTTCCACAAGTCTAATCCTCCCGGGACAGTGACAGGAACGAAACAGTCTGTTCAGAAATCCCTCAACACTGTCGCTCTTTTTATAGATCCCAAAGCAATGGAATGAAGAATGGAAAAGCACTTTGGTGTCACGAAGTGTACAGGAGGGGTCACGACAGATCAGATGATTAAAAAGAAAAATATGAAATTCATCTTCTCATGAACTGTAAAAATTGGGGAAAAAAATGTGGCGTTCACCACCCTCTTCCAACTAAAGGACAGAAAGGGTTCCCTTTAGCCGGTGCTTCTCCCAGAAAAACTTTATTACGGAGTCCCCACAAAAAACCAGCAACTGTTTTAAAGGGAATCAGTGGGCATTTCCCACCAGTTTCGGTGCTGTGACTCCCCTCAGGCAGGTGTGCTAAATGCAGTTAGGGGCAGCCCCGTGAGAGGTATCCAGGCACCTCACTCCTACTGAAGTGCCTAAATATCTTTGTGGATATGGCCTTTAATCTTTGCATGAGCTGTGATCCCAGCAGAGAAATCTGAGTCCTCTAGAGGAGATCTTCACTTCTGCCTGATCCAGGGTAATTCCAAGGATTACTACTCAGAATATTGGGAGAATGGGCTGTCATGCTGTTTCCACATGGACAGCACTTTAAAATACCCAGCTAACACTAAATGCACACTGGGCTCCAGTGCCAAGCTAAAGGACAGGAATTGCAGTGAAATCCTATTAACCAAGGGCATTACAGTCATTAAGTGAACCACTGAAGACATTTTTGTGTCGAGGAACAAGGGGAAGGAGATAAAAAAGGAAACTACATCTCATGAGGGAAGGGAATTCCCTGTCCTCTCAAAGGTAAACTTCAAGCTTCGGCGACGTCTATCAGAAGCTTCAGAAGCTACATGTACAATTACATGTGGGGGTTTTTTTAATCTCTTTTTTAAGTTCTAGACTTCATGCTTGCTCTTGTTTGCAACCCTGATAGTTTATGTTCCCCTGTGCCCTTTAATGCTAAGGGTACTGATAGGCTTTATAGTAATGCAAACAGAGAGCATTCCACCTGTATCCATCAAAGCATTTAAAGATCCTATTAATCTGATGTCTTAATTGTTATTGAGATTAGGAAACAGCACAGCCCTTGTTCCCACAGACTAGGTGCTCTCCCAGAGAAGTGGCTCAGGTTGTTTGGTTTTTGTATATTGAACTTGTTGATATGACGTGGAAAGAAGTATGACTCAGTGCAGGTGATTCATAAGGGTCACCGACTAGAAGAAGCCAATGTCTTTGAAAGCTCCTGACGTTTTACAGATGAGGAATAAAAACGCTCTACTGGGTTGTCCCTGCACAGTAGCTCTTGGCCACAGTGCTCCTGTTCCACCCATCTATCTGCTCTTGTCAGCCAAAAGCAGATCTTATGTTTGCTCAGAGATCAGGGCTGTTAACTTAGGAGCAAAGGACTTTCCCTCTTGGATCTTACACCAAGTGAAGTAGAACATTCAGACTGATTATGGCTCTTTCCTGATGTCAAGACAGGGTCAGAGTGGGTTGAGAATGAGATTACCAGACAGAAAAAGAACAGCGAAGGATCAAAAAGAGAGAAAGAAACAGTGTTGGGAAGAAAATGGAAACCAAAGGAGGGAAAAGTAGGCTACCAAATTGTCTCCACTGGGCTGTTCAGGCAAGAAGGCTAGAAATTAGTGAACAAGATAGTCCATAGCCACTGGATAAGCAGTATCCCTGCTACTCACCATAAAGGTACTGATGCAAGCAATAACAAGAAAGGGACACGGTAAAAATGTTACCCAACTTGGGCCATGCCTTGCTCGAATCAGGAAAGAGCATGGTGGAGATAAGGAACTCCAAAGGGAAGCAATAATAACATGTCATGGGGAGGTATCTAGCAGCATAGCTTGGATGAACCAGCAATGATTTGGCCTTAGGCCTGAGGTGATAGAGGTGGGTCCTGGGTTAGAGTGAAGAAGTAGACTTTCCAACTATCACCTGGAAAGATCAAATAGTACAAGATGAGATCTGGCAGCTGTATGGACATCGCCTGATTTGTAAATGTAGCTGTGAGCTCCAGGATGGCCCCTCCATTTTCCATCCTTGTCTTTTTTTATGAAATCCAAGGTGAATTAGTTCACTTACAGGATAGTCCAAGTTAACAACATTTTGAGTGTCACTTACCATGTGTGCATGAGCACCTGCTGGGATTTGTTGTTAGAAATGCCTCTCAGCCATTATCCAGCCACAAGGAGTTTTACAGCAGAGCAGACGCTTTATGGAGTGGCATAGCTGCCTCACCCTGTAGACTTTCTCGTAGCAATAGATCTTTTTTCTTCACTTGAGACGCCTATGAGCTTATTTACAGAGTCAATTAACAAAAGATAACCTCCCATTGTGCAATCATCAATAAATCAATTGTGTTAATACTATCTTGGAATGTCCTCCACTATTTACTTTAATATTGTTGACTCTCAGCACTTAAGAAAGCCAGCACCTTCAAGTTTCGCTTGATTATGGGCAAATGGATTTTGTAGTAGCCATTAATAAATATAAATTGTTTTGGAAAATATTTAAGTTTGTCAAATTTAACCACTTGCTGAGCATTAAAAACTACCCCTTATTGACCTTGTTTGACAATTACTTCAAGAAAGACAGTCCCGCATTGTAAGATTATACTACTGCACCTACGTATTTTGTTGGCTTGCTATCCTTGCAGCTCCTTCCAACTGTGAAGTGTGATTATTGACAGAAACGTACAAGTTGAGACTTAATTAAACCACCCGGCTCAGTAAAGTGCTTTTCTATAATTTGATAGATTCCTATCCCAAATAGTTTACTTATCCATGGGTGATGTGTTGCTGCATTTACTCACAGTGAGTAGCACTTTACTCCATGAGCAGTTCCCCTGATTTCAGCTACAGGACCTTGTATGATGCCACATCCATTAATGTTCATCAGCACAGAAGGGTCCGTTAGTCACGCTGAATTGTGCCTGCTTCCCCAGCAGAATGATTTATATCTATGGGACTGCTCAGCATGAGCAAGGACAGTGGAATGTTTCCCTAAATAGACAATATATAGGCATAGGAATGGGGCAGGGTCATGTTAAGGAAATCCGATGCCCTCAGCTCATTCTGCAAGGACCCCCACCCAAAACTTCAACAAGAACATGCTGGTTTGGGACAGAATATAATTAAAGCCAAAGGGGCAGACAGCATAAACTGCTTTTTGGTAGGCATGTATTTTAGGTTTTAATTTGTACCCTTGATACACTCAGAAAGATAGTTTTTTTTCATGGTACGGCTCCAAGACAGCCTTAAGAACTTCTAGTTTTTCAAGGACTAAAATAGAATCAGGAAAGTCATTTAAAAAAAAAAAAAGACAACTGAACATAGCTAGTGTAATTCTGATGCCATATTACCTTTGAGGTAAGAAATCAATTATTTCACTTATTCTCCGATTGCTTCAGAAGTCAGTAGCCTTGGCAGTAAATTGAATATTATGCTGCCACAGACAGCATCTTCCTTGTCAAGCATCTAGCTCCATTCTTCTCTTGATGATGATTGGTGACTTTAAAACTCACATGACTTCTCGATAATAAATGAAAACTGTCATTGTTCTGGGGCTGCTGGGATTCATTTTTTTTCCCTTTCCTCCGCTTTGACCTCATTGTGATGTATTGTCTACTTCAGAGTGTTTGGAAAAGTAAGGGAAATACTAGGCGAGGACTTTTAAAGAAAAAACAGACCTCTAATTAGATCCCTCCAACAGACCCTGCAATGACCCTGTTTAGACAGACATTAATGGATGGGCCTAACTTCCATGACTGTAGTGCTGTCCTGGCCAAAAGGGAGCCCAGACGGAGGCTTTTTTGCTGGTGCCCAGGCTGTGCCAATCTCATCTTCATCTTCACCACGGGCTGCATGTCCTTGAAGTCCCCATTGTACCAGCGCTGGCAATTGTGCGGATGCACGCTCACCGGGGTCAGCTCATTCAAGCATCTGAAAACCAACCGTATGGAGGGACAGAAAAGACATTAGCTCTCAGTCAGGTTAATCTGGCCAGATAACTGGTGCAAGTGCAAATTAGATTGCAAGAATATATGTAGCTAAGGCCAAAACTGCCTTTTATCAGCAGCATGCAGCTAGATTGACCACGTAACGCTGACCGTGTAACCACTACTGTAACTGCCTGGAGGAAAATGAGACTCGCATCTCTGCAACTCAAATATTTGACGTTCATCTGTTCCTTTTTCAATTGGGAAAAACTTCTTCTTACATAATTTTGTTCAGAGAATAGCTTTGGCTCAGACCCCACACTAGACAGTCCCTGAATTTCGGGAAATTGAAGTTCTTGTAACTCAGTATAACTTCAAAACCCAAACTGTGTTTCACTGTTCATATGCTATTTGAGTTGCTCATCTGGGATATAAATCAGAATAAGCTTCCTGGAAGAAAGAAAATATTTTGTGTTTTTGGAGGCCTGTAGTGGAGCTGGAATTGAACCAGCTGAATATGGGGAGGCATGAGCAGAACATGACAGAGGACTGGGAACTTGCTGACAGGGCATTTTCGTTGAAGAAAGGGGCTGAGAAAGAAAGGAGTCACAGAGCTGGGTGGAACATACAATGTAAAAAACGAGAAATCCAACAGCTTAGCCATCCTGCAGTTCAGCCATCATCACAAGTAGGCAAAAAACGCAATCACCATGCAACGTCTTTGGTTAACCTCCTAAATGAAGGAAACCACGGACATCGAATATGGGCTGCACCTCTGCTGCTGTGGCTGCATATTGACAGCTGTGAGGACGTGCTGGCTAAGGGAGACACAAAGTCTATGAAAATAAGTTAGAGAAGGGGATAAGCTGATGGATCATATCTTTCGCCGCAAGTTAAAATGGGTTGGATGTGTATCGCTTTTAGTTCCGTAATGGTTACATTTGGCTCTCCGTATTCGTTTATTATAAAACAAAAATATTAAAAGAAATTAAAGGAAGAATAAATCCTGTTCCAAAATAGGGGAATATGATGCAGATAAAATGTTTCCTTTAAATCTGGGAGCAGAGATTATGAATTAAGTGTTATAAAAGGGCATGTAAAATCTATGCAAATGGCCATCGTTTAGCACCAGGGAACCTCAAGGCAATGCCCACTGATGACAATGACAGTGGCAAATTTGCCTCAGTGGGTAAATCCATCCCCAGGTTTTTGAAAGTCTCAGGTAGCATTGCCCCCACATGAGGAAACTATTGCGGCAGTAACATCTACGTTATACCGCTAGGAAGTAACTTCTAGTTATACCACTAGGAAGTGCTTCTGAACATCTGTCTCCTCTTCTGCAGTCCCTATGGTACCAAGCACTCTGTTGGCTCTCCACAAATAAATAGCAAGATAGCGCATATCCCCGCGGTGTGGATTTATGCTCCTGCCTTCTGCGGTCATACGAAAATAAAGCAGGAAAGTAATAATCATGGAAATTATTCTTGTGCTTTCATATATATATATATATACAGGCACACACACACATATATATATGTATATAGCAAAATCATGCCCTAACCACTCACCTTGTCAGCATATAGGCATTTAAAATATCTCCCCCCTGCAATGCACAGAACACATGGCTGAATAACCCACTCTCCCGCTGAACTAGATGGAGAACTGAGCAACGCGTTATAAATAAAAATAGTCATGGAAGCTATCAGTTCTTAATCTCTTCCTATTACACCTAGATCCTTAAACAGTGTTTCAGAAGATGATGCGATGTATGAGACAACCCCTGCCCCTTTTACTCACTCACCCAAGTGATCTCCATCCACTTGGGTACAAAATAAGTAATGCAAGCAGAATCTGTATTTAAATAATTGTGGCATAATAGAGGGAGTAAAGGCTAAGAAGGATCTGTTCTGGTCCATTGGGTAAATATTATGATCTTTATAGTGGAAAATAAACGCCCAGCTATCTATGAAACCAATAGAGCTGTTCCAGTCTATCAAATTATAATTTGTGTTTTTAAAAAACAGTTTTAAATGGAGTTGCTCTGATCTATAGAGCACATTATATAGCTTGGAAAGACTCCGAATACATATTTATCCGGAAAATTTAAACAGCTCCCTATAAATAATAAGCATCTTGAGGGGTGGGGGGGGGGCGAAAGCCCTGATTAAATATGTCATTGCTTTGCACATAAAAGTAGATGAACGCAGAACACCACTTCCCACGGGAATATTACATTGGAGCCTTGTCCCTTGTCTCACAAGCTACGATGTGTCATGCTAGGTCAGTCTTAGATAAGAGACCTCCAAGGAAGACCTAGTTATTGCAAGGAATGGTGCTGACGATTCTAGTTTATGCACCGTCCTCTGAGTCAGCACTGAATTCATTTTCTAGCTCGATGCTGAGGTGTGCTGAGTTGTTGTCTTTCAATGATATCTAAAAGAAAGCCTACCCTCTACAACTGCAGCTCATTAAAGTTTCCGCGGCAGGCTTTGCAAGGCTGGGGTGCCAAGCCAATGTTCTGAAGAAGTTCCAACAGAAATAATTAAATCGTCTCTCAGGTCTCCCTGCAGTTTCAATCGGATGTGGTATGCTGCTTCGGTTTCTACCCTGGTGTGTAGTGTCACTATACACCATTAGACAGCTGTTGTGCTTGAACCTTGGGATAGCGCCGTATCAGTGGTGGGTGACGCTAATTCAATATAACACTTATCCAACTCACAAGGCTTTTGGCGGCTTAATTAAGGTGCTGGCTGAAAGAGTCTCGAGAAAGTGTAGCGTATTATTATTTTTCCCTTATAGTCACATATTTACACGTTTATCAAATAAAGCGGGGCACTATCTCAATAAAAAGCAGGAACACAGCATGGATTAATGGCTGCAGCACGGCTGGTCCACGTCTCTAGGCTAAGATGGATTTGACCAAGTCCTGCCCCTCAGTCTTTTGAGATAATAACGCACGTTTTAAAGAGTATTTTTCTTTGTTTCCACAGTGCTGTAACTTCAGGTCAAAATGTCAGAAGAGCTTGATATTCTTGCCTTTTCTCAGGTTTTGTCATACCGTTATTTAAACATAGGTTTTTGGATTTAATTTGACAATCTTTATGTAGTTGCTGGCATGGTAATTGAGTCTACTTGTCTTTTTCAGGACACCAGAAGATCTAACTAAGTCAGAATGTCTCAGTTACAGTCCAGATTTCTATTTATTACCTACCTCACCGAGAAAGACAAGGTGAGTTATCATTCAGTACAGAAAACCTGAAAGGCATTTATATGCTTGAAGTACTGTATAACCATCCTGTACAGAAGCACAGCGTTTCAGTAAATGTGTTACAGCCCAGACAAAGCCCTTTGAAACAACACTATTGAGCCCAAATGGTCTATGCAACTGAGGGTAGAAATCCAGAAAGCTTACCTCCCACCCAGGACCAAAACAAAGCCCTTCAGAGATTATTGATACGATGGCTTATGACAGATTGTTCCTCAGCCTTACAACTTACATTCTGTATGATAAATTCAACATGAAGTGACAGTCACAGCAAGTGTTCAAGGCTGTAACTAAAAAAAAAAAAAAAAAACACCACCTAATTTTTACTGAAGTTAGAACTCCAATGAACGAGAAAATGTGAACATATACCTAGGTATATATCAAAGCTGCAATCTCTGTAAATGCCATCACCATTACTTATGGCTGGGATGATGCTAATATTTGAAAATATTTCAATAGGAAGCCAATTTCAGACCTGCAAATTGTAATCACAAAGATAATATTTCAAGGCTCTTCTTAGGAAAGGATGTTAGTGGACCAAGGAAGAAGAAAACTGCCTGTTCCACTTATCTCCGTAGCAGATTGGATGAGGCCATCCTACACATCAATTTGAGTGGGAAGTGCCCTCAAATTCTTTTTCATCCTGGGCTACTGCTTGTCTTTTTAAATTAGGCACATTTAGAGAGCAAAAATATACATAGAGTTTGTAATCATGGGTAAAAATTAGTGTCACCACTTTCAGCTTCAATCCAATTGTGTCCCCAGTGTAGCCTTTAGCTATTAGTAAAATATACGGGAGAGATATCTTATTTGTGCTCAGGTTAATACAGAAAATCTGAAGGGAAAAAAAAATAAAGATTTACCTACAGTAATTCTTTTTTAAAAGCATTGTATTATGCCTGTACTATGGACCCATATTTTTTCCTGTTGTAATATACGTTAAACCAAAAGCAGAAGCAAAGAATATCAGTGAAGATTTTTTTTTTTTTTTTATTTTCACTGTGCCATTTGGCAGAAATAGCCTTGTACAAACATCTGTGAATTACAAGTGGTATTTAATTTTTGTTTTTCACGTCAAAAAAATTCTAGGTAGATAATCTTAAGCAATGAAGAGTATTTTTAGGTTATTAAAAAATGTTGACATTTACTGGCCAAGAGCCTGGCGTGTAGTTGCAAAGGTCATCAATGAGTAAACAGACATTAATGGTTAGCTGGATAACTGGTACATAAACAGGTCATATTAATAATTAACACAGAGGAAAACTGGCAGTTTACAGCAAGCTTAGGAAAATAGCTGATAGAAATAACTTTGGAAAGGGCAAGGACCAGTATTTAAAAAGCATCTAAAAATTAAACCTAGAGGAGCCTAATTTTAAGGCGTTCGTTTCTCATTCTTTCTTCTCTCTCTCTCAGTTTATGAACAAATTATTTTTTAATTCATGGAGAGTAAAGTTATTTGAATTGCTGAAAAAAGTATTGCACAGCTGTTCATTCTGCAATTGATTCTCAGACTGATGCTGTCTTGTTGACAACTCTGCAGAATATAAAATATTTAAAGAATTGATTTAATCCCCAAATATATCTGGTTTAAAAAGAAAAAAAAAAAAAAGAAAAAAAATAGCTCCTCCCTTTGTTCATTTGTTCATTACTGGAAAGATATTAAAATGTATGAATATTTGGATTTAACATTCCGTCAATGCTCACTGGAGCTGCCTATTGATTCTAAGCAAAATATACTTCAAATTGCCAACGGTAAAAGTTTTACCGACACCTTTTTTCTAAAATATGAAGTCTCAGCATTTCTCTCCCACCTCCTAAAAAGTGAGATTTTTTTTGCTCAATTCCTTTTGGCTTGTCAGCTCGGCAGTAGCTTTCCTGTGCAGCCCTGTCTGTTTATTCCAGAGCAATACCAAAATTACCATGAAGCCAGGCCTCGCTCTTAGGTCCGCAATTAGTCCTACTTGACTTGACTGTAAATAGGGCCGTGGTCATTCAGGCTAGGAAATAAAGGCAGCCGGATCTGAGACTAATTGCATCTCTCCTGGCATGTTTTCGTAACGCAAACTCCAATGGACACAAATCAGTTGGCTTCTTACCTTTACTTATTATTTTAACTAAAAATGGTACAAAGCGCATAGAACTGCGTACTAGGAGGGAGTGGAATTTCCAAACACTTCAACAATAATCATCATGGTACTCACACTGTGGGAAAATGTAGAAAAATATTTCTACGGATAAATATTACACTCTTCTAGTGCTTAACAAGAACACTGCTTTTGAGTATTAAGTAAAACAGCGCTATCTGAATATTGAGTAAAATTGTAGAAACATTTAAGAGCATTTGGAAGGTACAGGCAGAGAGCAATAGGAGAGAGGACAGAGTAGGGAAGCCAAAGGAAAGTAGATGAAATATTTCGTGGTGCAATAGAAAAGGTTTCTGATGATGGACTTGGAGAACCAGGAGTCTTCTGTGGACCTGCAGATGTAACAGAAAATTCATGCTATACTGGCAGAAGAGCCTTTCTCCCTGACTTTTACCAAACTGTAATTTATTAAAGTTTTCTTAATGGTAAGCAGAAGTCACCATCTCTGTGTGCCAGCATATGGATTTTAGAAATGCCAAGTATTTATGTGTGCATATAGTTAGAGGCAGTCTCGGGCTTACAGTGCAACTCAGACTAATAACTGGACTAAAGAACTGAGAATTAACATTTCTATCATCTCATGGCCATGTGACCATTATTTTTAATTGTGGTTCCTGTTTCCTGTTTGTCAAATGAGACCTACTTCATGATACTGAAGTCTAGTTAATGATAGTCAGCTATTAATTAATACCTGTTTTATCCACCACTGTACAAGTATTTCTTGTTACAGTAGGATAAGAGGAGACAAGCTGTAGATACATCCTTGTTCTTAATGCTTTTAAGATGCAGGCAACTACATGCCAAACATGCCTTGTCTTTTGGCTTCTTGTTTGGTATGACCTGAGGCTCAATTCCACCTAAAGCACTTCACTCCCTCCCTCCTTCCCCCTACGCCATGAACTCTAGTTCTGTCCAAAGACCAACACATGCAAAGCTGGTACAAAAGGCCTCTGTTTGATCTAGATTTGAAAATACATATTCACACAGCAGAAATCTCTGTGAAGGATGAAGAGCTCTCCACTTGGAGTGGGTGTTTGATTTGTTAACTGCTTGTTTCTCTGGCTCAGAAGATTCACGGTCGCAAAAGGTCAATAGTTATTGGTACGCACTGCAACAAAACTCTGCTTAACGTTTTTAGAAATAGACCATCTTCTATTCGTCCAAATTCCTTATTCAATACAGCTAAGGTTCTCAAGACATTTAATGAGTACACTTTAATATACAACCTATTCTTATTCTCGGACAGCTGTATTTCTTCACCCTCTCCTTTCTTAACATGTATCTTTTTCTCATAAATTTACCCTAAAAAGAAAATCTATCTTTAATTAACTATACCATTATTTAATCCTTCTAATGCCACTAAAATATATACTGAAGAACTTTACAGTCTGAGCCAAAAGGGCATTTTGGCAAAAGAATATTGCAGCTGTGTTGCCTGAAACATCTTAGAAGGTAGTGTCCACAGGGAGCGGGAGAGCTCGGTAAAATACTGACAGATGTAAATAACAGTGTCACATTTTGGGATGAAAACCAGTTCATGGTCGTGCTCATTAAGAGCAATTTCTGTGTCTCTGCAAGGCTCCACGGAAATGGGGAGGTCTGCACCCCAGGCAGCAGATACCGCAGCAGCAGAGAAAGGAGACTCGCTTTGCACCGCTAATCCAGTTAATCCTGGTTATTTCAGGGTTCCCTCTGCAGCGATGCAGAGAGTGATGTGGCTGGGAGGAAGGGATGAGCCTGAAAGAGATAGTGGGCAAGGGCAGAGGAAGCAGATCCCCCCCGGTCCTCCCGTTTTTCCAGGGGAGAGCTGCCGAGCCGGGGTGACTCCAGCCGTCAGGCCAGAACAGCTAACGCGAAGCGACACTTTCGTCCTCTGAAAATTTTACTGCTCAGCAGAAATAACGAAGCGGTGCTTGGTGGACACGATTCCCCCCACATCCCCCCACCCCCAGGCCCTCATTTGGCAATCGTTCCTCTGCTAAAACCACCGAGGAGGTCCAAAATAGACACTCTGGGGAGGATGGGGCGAAGGAGCAACATGCTCCACCACCCAGGCTCCAGCCTGCCCTCCCCGACAGCAGGGCAGGAAACTGCAGCACGTCTGGAGAAAAATGTGTTCAGGATTTCAGGGAAGGAAAAATAAAAAATAAAAAAAATAACAATAATAAAAAAAAAAACCACGCCAAGAAAATAAACTGAGATATAAAAATGTGAAAGCCATTAAAAACCGCGGTTTAAATTTAAGAATAAATGCAATGGCATAGTCACATTCTTTAAAAGCTTTGCTCCGCTCGGAATGGCTTTGTTATTAGTGATTCTTAATGCATGAGATAGTGGTTTGGAATAAATCTTTAAGTAATTCAAAACAAGGACTCTTCAGTAAATAGTTGAAATTAAAGGGGGAGTTAGAGTCATCTGGTTTCCATTAGGATGATAAAATAGTTCACTTGAAACCTTTTACAAGATGCTTTGTTACTGGGAGGTGTCTGTGCATCTCACTCCATCACTAGCCATTTGACACAACATAAAAGGCTTCAAAAGCCATGCTAGGCCTCTTAATCAAAAACTAATTGTAATAGATATTGGGGAGTGTTAACACTGTGACCGCTAGGTTGTATCTTCAGTATATAAGCAGGAGTGAACATTAAACACAACCCTGAGTTGATAGGGCTTATCAGAATTTCAGAGTTAAGTGCTAAGTACTGCAGGCCGGTATCTGCGCGCCGTTGCTTTGTACCACTTTTGGAGTTAATTGCACCGTAGGACTTCATCTTCCCAACAAAATTTATAGCGCCGTCAGGGAAATTGGAAGCCCGCTGAAGAAACTGCTGCAGTTTACAGGAGTTCAGTGAAACCACAGGGAAAAAAAAATTGCGGTTTCTACTTCGGCGTCTAAGACGTTTGCAGAGGAAGAGGGGCTCCCCCCTCCGCCCCTCCTCAATTTACCCCATCATAAAAATGAGCTGTTTCTCCCTCTTGAAGCTTTACTTGCTGCTAGTGTTGTGGCAGAACTAATGGCACCAGCTCCCCAAAATCACGCCGCCCCTAGAATTGTCCCTAAATTGGCATACATGCTTGCTTTACGTTCCCGTATGCCTTATTATGATTGTTGACGTGAATATTCGCAGTGCTCATGGAAACAGCTTTATTGATTTTACTGATACGGGGTGGGATGGGAGTTACTGATTTTAACTTAATTCATGCATTTTTCCAGATAACAGGTGACCTTAATATTTACACACGATTGCACCATAATAAACCCAGGCCAGATCCTCTTCTGTTGTATGAGCTGTTGAAAATAAAGAGTTCACATTTTTTAAGCAAGGAGCTCAGAACCAGACCGTCGTACAGTGAGGAAATCAGGGATATGGCAATTTACTCCAGCTGAGAATGCAGCCCACAGTGTAAAATTCCTTGTTTAGCGCAGTAAAGTGCATTAAAAAGACTGCTGCTGTTATTTCTCATGAGTTCATTATAACCTGTGTGCTACCAAAATCTCTAGACAGCTGTGTTCCTTTTTACTCCAATTTCAAACGATATAATTAAAAAAGCATTTGATGAAATGTAGACACTTCTACCACTTACACTGGAATGCTGGCACCATCCAAAATCAGCTAGTCTGTAAATACCAGATTAGGATCTGTGTAGCCAAGGTTTTTATTCTAGGAAAGCATATTCAAAAGAAAGCCTCAACCTTTCTTGGTGAAGAATAAGCTTTATTTGTAAAACCCGTAATTATCTCAAATGTTCTGAGAAGCCGGGAGAGCTGCAAATGTTAAAACAAAACATAAGGAAACAGTTTTGGACATTTAAGTGGAGGCAAATGAGGATGATGTACTTTTCCCCTATTAGTTTACTATATAAATGAGAAGACATTACAGAGCGAAATTTAATTAAAGTAATTGACCAGATTGCATTTCGTAGTAGTTATTGTCGTTAGCAGCCCTGACTCCTCTGTCAAAAGGATTTGCTGAAGATTATTTCTAAGGGGTATTTATTATGAATATTAATCTCTCCAGGAAGTACCATCAACATATTAAAATTCATTTGAAGCACTTTATGGAAGACTGCAAACAGAAATGACTGGTGAAAAACAAGGTGTCTAATCATGTTAGCTTGGTTCACACATGGTTAAACCAGAAGTAGAACAGAGAGAGGAAATGTAATAAAAGGTATATTGGTTATATTATGATGAAAATGTGCTTAAAGGGTACCTGATTTCCAAAGAAATTCAGGCTGCACTACCAGGACAGCTGACGACTCTGCTGTTTCAGGCAGGTTTTTATACAGTCTTGCGCTGTCTCACTGGAGAAGCCTGATTCTTCAGCCCGTGCGTTAATTCCTGTTTGATCTTTTCAGTGATTGTTTGCAAGAAGTGTATAATTAAGGAGGGCCAGAATTCCTACGGAGAACTTGGTTCGCAGGTGCTACCCACACTGCTTACACCGACAACAGACAACTTGGGTTTGGTATTTGATACCCCAAATTGTATCTGTCGAGCCCCTCTCTTCAGTAGGTGGAAGGACGCACTTTTTAATTACAGTGCACGCATGAAGTGCTGTATAGAGTTGCATCCCTGTCTCTTCCAGCAGCTTAGATGATGTAGTTTCTTCTCTTCAATGCTGCTTGATCTTCTCGTTGAGAAAAAGAAAAAAATGGAGGTGAGATAAGAAGGTGAGGATTTGCAATGCAAGAAAAACACAAAGGGAAAACTAGGAATTCTTGACCCACTTTTCCCAATTTTCTGTGCTCTGGAGAAAGGGTTTGAAGACTGATGGCTGTATGCCGGAGGGAGAAAAGGCATTTATGAGATTTGCCAGGGTTACAAGTTGCAGGTTGGGTCAGTCTCGGTCCTCCTCAGCTTCTCCTCATCCTTCCTCTCCTCCACCTCTTTGCTTTGAATGTTTTTTCCTTCCCTCTCAACAATGCCATCTGCAACTTTCATACCACCTGTGTTTAAAATAAACATCCGACAGCAAATAATCCCTAAGTATACACAAGTTGGGCATCCCAGGTTGTGTTGCAGTTCCAGACGTCAACTTCTCTTGTCCTTTTAATAAAGGCTCAGATCCCAATCGTCTTAGTGCTCTGCCTCCGTTTTGCCAGGAGGCATTCCTTTCCCTTCCTTATGAGATAGGCTGAACATTTTCCCCGTGTAAACATTGTTCCACATCTGTTCACGCTGAAGCACATCAGAGCACCATTTCCCAGAAACTGTTCTGGCTACGTGTGACCAAATGTACCGCAGAGGAACCAAAACAAGGTCAGGAATTTCCTAAAAGTCAGGGTTGGGAAGAATCGCTTCACCCCATTGTCGCAGTTCCTACCATAACTTTTTAATAACTTTATCCACCTATTAGCACCGGTCGGTGTGACTGTGGCTGCGCAATCCCTCTGCATAGACCAGGGCCGTGGCAGCTACTGAACCACTGACCGGGAAGTAAAAACCCCAAACTAACTCTATGCCTGAGAAGAGTAAAAAAGAGAAACCATTTCTATTGCTGAATATGGCAAAAATCCTTAAGGGAGTCCACTGATTACACTACTGAGATTTGTATGAACTAACTAGGGTAAATAATTAGACTATATTTTAATTAATATATCAGTGCCTGCTAGCACAATATAGTTAAATTTGTGCCACTAGTAGAGCTGAATGGAAGAAAATTGTCCTATTTGTGGTGAAATTATAATCATGACCTTTCCAAGAAAAAGATAAGGCAAGCAAAACCCTGCAACTCTTTTTGGGGCTGAAAAAAGTCAAGAGGTGCCTTTAGTTCACCAAGCGCCCATGTGCCTCTTCTCTAGGTAGCAAACCTGAATATGGCAAAAGCGTCTCTGGTGAACAGGGAAATGAGCCACACATACACACATATATATATATATGTGACACAGATCACAAAGTGAGGGCTAAAAATACAGCTCAATTATTCAAAGTATATAATTTTTTTTTTCAAGCTTGACCTTGTTATTACTTTGAAGCACCCGTGTCACTCAAAAGGGGCCTTCTTGCACAAACAAGAAAAAAATATTTGGGCGTCGCAACGCAGGTTTTCCCCAAAACCTTGCTCCCTGGATAACATTGCAGCTTGGGGGAACCGACTGCTCCCTGCCCATGGAGGATTAGCAGGGGTTTTGCAGGACCAGAAAAAAATCAAGGTACGGGGTGGGGTTTTTTTCTATCTCCACTACGAATGAGACTTTCTCCCTCACTGCCCGAGGAGGCAACTCCTCACCATCATTCCATCAGGAGCAAGGAATGGAGGGATAATTAATCCTTTGGACCTCTCTGTCCAAAAGAGGTGGCCTTTGCAACAGTGAAGTGGTGCCAGCCTGCAGCCCTCTGCCCACAGCAAGGCAGGGATCCAGAGCTCTTATCAGAAGGTGAAGTCTGCGTGAACTCCCTTATCTGGGGGATCAGCAGGAGCCAAGGGTGAAGGAAGTGGAGGGAGGGCTTGCCAGCACAGAGGTGTGATGGTGAGCCCTTTGCAGCCACCGCTCTGGTGGCACCTAAGGACCGTAGTGGCCCACACCAGGGCTCCAAAGACTTGATGGAGGTGCACCGATGGGTGAGCCTGGGACAGGGAACTGCCTTCCAGCGGCCAAGAGCCCAACTCTGCAAAGAAAGCCTCCCTTGCGCTGGCTTTGCAGGAGGAGAAGCTTTCTGAGCCTATACTTCCCAAGGTGGCAGCTGATCTCCACTCTGTGGCAGCCAGCGTGAAACACGAGGGCTTGATTTTCAGAAGGTGGGAGGCTTAGCACTTGCTGAAAATAAGACCCATTTAAGTTGTCACGACAGCAGTCACCTTGAAAGATTTAGGCCACGCTGTCTGGTTAGCTGGCCGTTCCCCTAGCACTGTCGCATTCATCAACCCCCCGCAACAATTCCCTCCCCTTCAAAAAGCTGTTTATTTTTTGATCTCCCCATGAAAGTTAAGGTGTCACATTGGTTAATATTACCGCTCCTCCAAACTTCTCCCACTTTTGGCCCACACAAGGCAGAGGATAACCCCTTCCCCTCTGCCCCAGCATCACTTATCAAAAACACAGAGTGAAGGAGGCACCACACAATTCAGCTTTAACATTAATCTTCCCACTGGCTTCTCATTACTTTGCCAATAAGATGATCTTCCTCACACCACATTTCGATATATTTGACATCTGTCATAAAACTCAAGTCACACATATCTGTCTTCTGGTAAAATGAGTCATCCTACAGAGACCCATACCATACTGTTCGAGTCTTGCCAGAAATAATTATTGACATATTGTCAACACATCCAGCCTACTGTATTAATAGGAGTCATAAATTACCAGCCTTTTTTCTTCCCTCTACCTAGCAAGGAAACGAGGGGACAGACAGCAGGAGAGCAGGTACATGGCATTCGGGTGATGGATCCAGGCACGGCCATTCACTGCTCTCAAGAAGCTTTGCATGATTTAATTGTAGTTAAGAGAGTAACTAGTTTCATAAATCATTCAAAACTAGTAATGACTTCCCCTTTGATTCGGTACCTTTTGGTACCATACGGGCCATGATCTCTCATCAAAACAAAAACCAGCTACTGACTCCCCTAAGCTTGTAGCCGATAAACAGTAGCTATTTAGGGGAGAGAGGTTACGGACAGACAGAAGCCGGACTATCCTCAGCGTAATGTCACTGACTGCATTGGAGAGAGACGTTTAACCTGTTCTTGGCACTTGCAGCACAAGACAGATGCAACTTTTCCGTTTCATCACGTATGTGCAGTGCTCCCCAGCTGATTTCATTAACAACCTAGGTATACTTTCGGTTCTTTTCCTGCTTTTTTTCTTTTAAAGTGTAAGCTTCCATAGCTAAAGGAGAAAGACCAGAGATCACAGCCATACCTAGAGGAGATGAATGGCCTTTCCCAGAAGCAGTATGCTCCTGCAGAACAGTCGCTGGGTTTAAACACTGCTGCAGGTCCTTCCTGGGGTTGCTAAAGCGGATTCAGTTACCACCTACTTGCAGCTTAGGGTATCCCAGGTGGGCCTGGCTCCACATAGTGGTATCAGAGGCACAAGGCCGAGGTGGTTAAGGTGTCTTCTTGCAGGCCCAGAGAGGGAAGCGTAATCTCTGCTTCAGAGCCATGACTGAGCTGTAAGCAGTACCCGGGAAGCCGGTGATAGACATCACATGATGTTCTGCTCCATCGGCTACGGAAAAAGGCCATTAGGCTTGTGTGATTAAGGTATGCCGATCTACATCCAGGCAGGCTTTAACCTTGACCTTTAGCAGGTGAATACTATGGTTTGCAGCACTCTACCTTTGCTCTCTGGAGTAGGGACTACGATTGTCTTGTTAGAGACCAGGGAGAACAGGCACCACCTTGGGGAGGCCATCCATTTTGCACCAGCAAGCCTTCAAAGGCTGCTATTCTAGAGAACATGAAGTACCCCCTGCAAGAAGGCTTTGGCATAGGCTTTTTCCGAGGATAGGGAAAGGGGAGGGTAAAGCCACCGAATGTTACCTGCACGTAGCGGACGCGCTGTGGGAGAATACTCCTTCTTGCACAAATCCAGCACAAATCCCGATCCCCAGCCTCACTGCCAAAACCTCGAATCTTTTCGGGCAACCTTCATTTGTTTTTGTCTGACCCCAAGTGGGATGACACCAAGAGTGAGTTACCCAGGCATGAAGTGTATGCACATCGCAGTGACGTTCCACAGGCCCAGCAGTGGCAAAAATGTCACCTCGGTATTTTACGTTTTTAGCCCTTCCATAAATACAGGAGCATTGAGAGCACCTCAAACTAATTAATAAGCTGCTCTGTATCTTTGTGCATTACCTTTCTTTTCCCCCTTTGATTCACGCACAAATTATTTTTAGAAAAGGGAAAAAAGTTTCATTTAGGAAAAAAAAAAAAAAGCAATGAACTGAGGTCTGGCACTGCTCATTGCTCTGCTCATCGCCTCAGCAGTGTATTAGGTTTGTGGGAAGGTGGAGGAGGGAGAAAATGTGGAATCTGTCCTCACTCCTGTCACCTCCTTCACCCCAAAACCTCCCAGGTCCCCAACAAGCACCAACTCCTTTCCTTCCCCCCCTCAAAACGCCCTTGTGGTTATATTCACAAAATCCGGGTATGTGTTACTGACCTGTACTCCGTCCACTTTCCATCATTTTCTGGAAGGGGAAGGTGTTGTTACAAGGCAGTTTGTTTCTATGGGGTACCCATGGGTGGCACAGACCTGGATCAACCAACTTGGTGGCAGTTCTAGCCTTACACTGTAGGCTCCACGTGATGGCACAGGCACATCAGATACTTGTTCAAGTGTTGAGTTCTTGGGCAATTCTGGGCCAAGAAAAGTGACTTGAAGAGACCATTTTAAATCCTGCTAATTACAGTATCCCTGAGTTTGCTCTAGTTTTTTTTCCAGGTTAGCAAAGGTAAGAGTACAGAAAGCCACTCACACTTTTCTGCTTGGGCACTGAGCTCTGACACGCCGGAGGATGTTGTCTTTCATTATTAACTTTGGCAGCATTTAAATTAAGTAATATCTTGACAGGGGAAAGGAAAGGAATGAAGGGCCCTGGGAATATTTTTTTCTCTTGTTTAATTGTACTGCATTTGATGTGTTCCAAAAAACACTAGAAGATCTGCTCTTCAGAGACCAAAAAAAAAGTTTATAAACCCCCGCTAGTTGAGGTAGTTTGGCAGCACATAGCAGGATAGAGAATTATCATCTGTCCAGGGAAATCCACCCCCCGCTTCTCCCAACCCTCTTTCAGCTGGTGCATGCAAGATGTTCCTGCTCACTTCATCCTCAAACATTTAAACACTTTGAGGACCACACACCTACAGCGCGTTATTTGCAGGGCTTTCTAAGCCGAAATCCAGCGTGCGTGCATGTGTATCTGTGGGTGGGAATGGCTGGATAATGTTACCGTGATAGCTGATGATAATATTTCTACCAATTGTTAAGCTTCCTAAGTCTCCACTTTGTGAATGCTTCAGCGTATCGTTTTCTGAAAAACGCAGCCTTCCTCGCCTAGAGAAAGGTACGAGTCAATAATGCGTTCATGAGAGATTATCTAGGAACCTCTGATTGACTCCAGAGGGAAAAAAGTCTCCCTTACACAAATGCACCTTTCTAAACACTTCAGGGGTCGCATGGTTCACTGCAGGATTGTGTCAGTACAGCCATAAAATAAGACGGCAGTTCAAGCTGTCTCGGACTAGCAGCATAGCAGGTACTGCAGAAACACAGATGTGGCGTAGTCTGAGCTGTTTAAAAGTGGCTGCTTGCTTGTGAGCACTCCGGTTTTAGCCCAAATAGACATTAGGAAAATGTGTGAGGGACGAAGGAGTGTGTTTCTTCAGTGTTTCAGGGCAAAAAAAAAAAAAAATGTGGGAGGAGAGATAATTTTGATGAGTCAAATTCCTAATTCCCTTCAGACCTGTAAAGTCAGTAGGAGTTGCTTCACTTTCATCTTCACGTGCAAAGATGGGTGAAGTTAGAACAAAGGAAGGTGGAAAAAAATAAATTAGATTTTTTATAAAGTTAAAGGAACACCAAAAGAAACAGAAGTGCTCCTGATGTAAGGACAAAAGCAAATGAAAACTATTGCTCTGTATAACATACTATGTATCTCAGAATACTCATTCAGGCCCTGGCTTCTGGAAAGTCCTCTGCTCATCTTTTTTCCATTTCCTCTGCCATGGTGACTCTTCTGGGCTGTAGTATGCCTCAAACAAAGCACAATATCCTCCAGGACTTTGTGAAAAATACTGTTTAAGACCAACTCATGGCCCAGCTCTTCTGAGTTTATCATGCTTTGTTTCATATTTCCCATCAGTTTCTTCTCTTCGTCCACTGCACCAAGGTACAAAATTTTAATCCAAGACCTTTACAAATTAGACCTCCCCCTAACCATTCCTTCCTCTCAGTTGCTTTTGTCCCGAATCAACCAAACCTGACTGTCCACTTCTCCCTCGAGCAGTAAGTCTCAAAACTTCTCAAACTCCATAAATTATCCATGGTTTCACCTCTCAAAACACTCCATCAGCCTTGTATTCTGCAGGACAGAGAAAATTCCCATCTTAGACTTCTTGCTTGTGACCTGCTCATTACATTTACTAAATTATACACACAATAGCATTTGCTAAAGCATTATTTTAGTCCTGCCATTTTTCCGTGTCTTTCCTATGCGATGCCTTCTGCTTTCTTACCCCTTTAGGTCTGCTCCAAAATCTGGTAATTTATAGCGTGGGGGGGGAATTCTGATTTCCAAGGCTTTATGGATCAAGCTGTTATCCCACGGATTCTTTTGGGGCAGGGATCCATTTTCTACCATTCTTTATTTACCTTAAATTTAGTCCCCAGCTTTCCCTGACTATAGTTACGATACTCCGCTGTTTTGCACCTCAAGCTCTGCACGACTGATCTGTGTAATCCTGGGGCAGAGGACTTCCTTTAAGAGGTCTGTGAGAGGCAATTTAGAAATGTAAACCTGTTGTTAGGGGGTTTAAATTTACCATAGAAGTGAAAATTCCTATGGATTCACAATTCAAAACAAGTTGAAAAATCACAGTTGTAGGTATTTGTAGATTTCCTGATACTAAAAGGTTCTGACTTTAATAAAACCATCTGGATTCTACTGTAAAATAAACAGTAAAAATTATACTGTTCCCATCGTCATGTTTGTCTCCCATACTCTTATCCTGAGAGCTCCCCTGGCTTGAAGGAGCACTCTTTCTTCTTGAGAGCGCTGAAGAAATAGGTTATACAAAAAGTCAGTCTAGGTACAAGAGGGAAAAAAACCCCAGCCCTATGGAAAAGCTAAGCAATAGCAATGAATCACGCATCTGATTCGGAAAGCAGAGATCTCTAGTTTTGTTTATCTTTTGTGTGAACGAGTTCCCTGGTCTGGGTTCCTTGGTTTTTTGTTTTGTTTTTTTTTTTTGAAAGTCCCATCCCCCATCAGAGCAAACCTCCTGCCCCAGCTGACAGTCTCGTTGTCCCCATGGCTGTCGTGGGAAGTCATGATAGATGGCTACACCATGACCCTTTTAGGAGGTGCGTGTTCATATTATGCTCAGAGACCTTTTTTGATCAATAGTCAATTCAAACCTTTTCACTTGTGTATACACCCAAATATATTTATGTTTATAATATACGTACGTACAAATAAGTGGCTGGAGAATCGTTAAGATGAGCAAAACTACTTTGATAGGTTTCAGCATTTTGGAACTCAAAGCAGCAGTATCTCATGAGTAAATGTGGTCATTTGCAGCATGCGCAATATTTTTTTAATATTTTAGTCAAAGGGAGAACAGCCAGAATATTTTCATTGTGGGGAGCACAGAGACTTGAAATGACTAGGTTTTGATACTAGCCATATTGCACTTCACTTTTCCTCAGCACAGAATGCCAGCTTGTTTCTTCAAATTAAGACAATATGCTTATAGTGATGAACCTTATTGGCCATCTATCTTCCTTTTGTAATCTGGCTCTCATCAAGCTGAAATGAAGCCATTTCTTCTGACTGTGGCTGATTAAACACAGAGTAAACCTAGATCTCTGAGGAGGCTCTAATGATTCTCCACAGGCCTAGTGTCAGCCCGGCACCTGCAGCATTCAGCTTCCCCATTTCCATCATAAAATGAAGCATCTGTTACAGAGAAGTGTTATCTTTTTATCATCGATGGTATCTTTCTGTTTGAATTCACCTACCCCATTTGGTATAAATTACAGCCATTTCATATGTAATGAATGGTCACACAGGATGCACTCTGGTTATTGGGGGTTAAAAGGGCACAAAATCCTTTTACTAAACCTTTATCTAACTTGGTGAAAGTTAAGACTACATGGCTTGTGTAAAACCTTCTTTCTTACAACAAACAGGAGGAAATACTTATCACAGCTTAATGCTGAAGCATTTTGATATTGCTTATCTAAATACTGGCCTTTGAGTTTTTTTGGAAGCAATTTCTGGGGAAACATTATTAGTTGCAGAGAAAAGAAACAGAGAAACGCGTTCGTGCCAAAGACATTTCTGTCTCAGTAACTTGATTAACTATAAGCCTGAAATGTAAAAGTAGACAAGATTTGTTTGCTAGAAAGGTTGGTTGCCAACTTAGAACCTGCTGTAAATCCCACAGAAGTCAATTGGCATATTTTCAATTATTTCAACAGTGTTTGTTTGGATCAGGCCAAAGATCAGCTAGCTGTTTACATTTTGTGTGGTCCACATGCTCCTCTATGGTTTACCTTCTTCAGTTTTCCATCTGAGCTGAAATACGCAACTTCGTCTTAGAAACGATTTCTTCTCAGCTGATGGGGATTTGGGGCATAACTTTGCCAAGCATTTCATTGTCTCCCACTTACAACATGGATAGTCTGGACAACTTCACATCTCAAAGAATAAACTTTCAAAGACGCTAACTTGAAAGCAAAACTTTGCTCATTGCTCCTTGAAGTACTTTGACTGATGGGGAAAAAACCCAGTTGTAAAACAGCTGTAATTCCACCTATTAACACATAGCTACAAGACGTGGGGGCAACAACTGCACAACAGTCTTCCTGGTCATATGAATCTGACAGACGTTGTTGTAACATAACAACCACTACAATAACATCTAAAGATTGCAAATAAGAGTTGGCCGCCTTAGTTTGATGTTGGAAATGTAGTCTGCAGTGACCTAAAGCACAGCATAGAGATACTCTAAAGTAGCTTGCTCAAGTATCGGTATGAGACCACTTGAAGGAGACCAGAGAACAGCACCACCTATTTCTTGGCAAATTCTTGGAGTATTGAATCATTGAAGTGGTAGATTAAACTGGGATAGGAAAGGCAGTTACAATCCAAAGCATTTCACTCCACTCGTAATCCTGTGCCGTGTCCGAACAGGACATGCCACCACTGAACTCGCTATGATCTACAGCCCAGCACAGTTCAGTAGTCTCCCCAGGCTTCACATTTCTCCTGTATGATGAGTGTTAATGTGTCCTCCATCTCACTAGGATTGCCTGGGGTTTCTTTTCCTCGTTTTTGTTAACAGGCCCAGAAGATGCAATGGACATAAAGTAGTAGTGTCAATGTTCTACTGAATTACAGATGTTGAACGATGAAAAAGGAAACTGTAATCACAAAAATAATGATAAACATAGCCTCTTTAGTGGATCGTTTGCCTAGTTATTTTTCATAGCACATTACAGGTGAAATAATTCTATAGCATAAAAGTAATTTAAAAGCATGTACTTGATTGTCAGGTTTAAACTTTCAAGTACCTGCTATCTACAGAGAGCCGGGGGTTGCTTAACGGACCCATGGGGGGGGCAGAAAAACAGTCATCCTTGTGAAAATAAGGAAGAGTGAGCAATTTTGTACCAACATGCATTTTCATGATCATTTTGTAAGCCTGCATTATGTGGCCACTTTCTGCTGATCCATTTTGTAACAAGCAAAATCATATTGTCTTACCACAAGAGCACACTTGTTATTCAAAATAATTAGGACATGAGTCATCTTAGTATCAAAGTTGGCATTAGTGATATATGGGGCTGATGACTGATGAGTCCAATGAACGTTTGACTCATGTAGACTTAAAATATGCAGCTGAAAAGCTCAGTTAATTCAGAAGAGACGCAGCATAGCAGCGATAGCATCTTGTAAAAGCAAGATCCAAGACAAGTAGAAATGCAGTAACACTGGTGATGAAAACAGCTGAGGTCTTTGGATTTCTCAGAGCAGCTGAAAAATGGAAGAACTTTTTCATTAAAAAATTCAAAACTCAAGTGTTTTCCCCTTGACAAGGTACAAAATGTGACTTTTTTTCCCTACTGTTTATGAGGTATTTCTGTAAGTGCTGGAGTTGTTTTGTTCCCTGTCCTTTTCCTTTCATTTTTCCTTTTTGTTACTTTAGTTGAATAAGTGAATGATATCCAAAATTTCAGTTTGGTTTGGAAAAGTTATAACAGCAGAAAGAAAAATGAAACTAGCTCAACCACTTTAGAGAGTTTAAATTTTCCTTTGTTCCCTTCTGTAACTTCTCCAGAACTGAAGATTTGGAAGAGTTCGTCCAAAAATAGGAAAAATATGGAGAAGAAGGAAGAGGAGTGCAAAAGGAGGAAAAAGAGAAATGATGGACAAAATCCAAAACACTACTTATTCTCTTGGGGGGCGGGTGGGGGAGGGGGGGAGGGGAGGAAATAGGCGTTTAATATTTATTTCAAACAAAAGATAGAAATAGGAAAATCTGAAAAGAGGTTTTTGCTTTATTCTCTTCTCGGGGATACCAACCATTTCCCTGTCAGCGACTGTCTAATTGACTATTACAGTTAACATGTGGCAACTATTTTCAACTGTAGTTAGCAAAGTCTGCTGCTGTGTCTCAGACATAAGGAAGGCTTCCAATGCCCAATAGCTGTCTGGTTTCTCCAGCTTTACTATGGGATCTAACAAAAGCCATTGCACCTAATAGCCTTTGACTTAGTTTAAATAGTAGCAGTGTTTCCGTCTAAATAGGTTGTAGGACAATATCAAGGTATAAATCTGCGTCAGATGCAATTCGTTTTGAATGCCAGCTTCTATAAGGACTTCCACTGGGTATCCCAGTCAAAAAGGTGCCCCAAAATCAACTGTCTTCAAAGCTGAAAACTAATGAGATTGTATTTCAGCAGCTGGACACCCTGAGGGCAAACAGCAAGCAATCAGAGCCAGAAACTCCAGTTAGTGTTTTCTTCCTCCATGGGACAGCTCTGGGTGACGTGAGGATGTTCCCCACCTTTGCGTTAGATCCAAATGTTGACCGTCATGTGAGTTAAGAGGCTATAAAGCAGTGGAGACCAGCGCAAGCTGCATATTAACTGGCGACTGTAAAATTTAAAGGACCTTGCTTCTATCTGACACCTCAAATCGAAACCTAATTTGCAATGGGTCTAAAACAAACATTTAAAAATTGGGAGAAGAATACGTGATTATCTCCCCAACAATCCCAAACACCAAAGATTCTAATCACAAACTTAATGTTAAAGGACTTGAAATCTTTCGAACCAGTCTTAGGTTTATAATTAGGCATATAGTACAGTGATCTCCTAGAAAAACCTGACCATTTCACTCCCCTTATTCTTTTTCAAAGAGCTGCTCTTTTTAGGTTTAAAATCCAATAGTGACACAATCACATTGGTGATCAAGTATCTTCTTGCCATAAGATTTTTTTCTTCACTGATTCAAATGCTGTAATATATATAGCCCATATATAATGGTGTCTGTAGAGGCTCCATTAATGGACTGAGGCCATTCAATGCTTTTTTCCAGAGCCATCAAATCATTCTGGGGAAGAAAAGAATAACCCAGCTAGAATGAAATATCAGAGGTGGGCACCAAGTTACATGATTGTGAAGAACAATATGTGAAAAATGTTGTGATCACCACAGATGAAAAAAAAACTTTGTGATGAAATTGGTCTTTCACAGTAATATCTGTTCGCTTCATCAACAACAATGTATCTGGACAATGCGCCAGTGTCATTGACTTTCACCGTTTTAAAGGCCTTTAATACTGATTACGGCACAGCGAACAAAAGCTTTTCTTGTGAGAAGTCTGAAAAGGTTGATTATATGTACATTACAGCTGAAAATGGATCAGACAAGTAGTAAGTTATGAAAGTATGAACACAAGAGAATAAAACCATTCACTGGGCTTGAATTACTTTAGTTTATCTTCTTAGGCTGAATTGTGGCTGTGGTCTTTTGCAACTCAAATAAAAAGCATAGATCAAGATGAGATAAAGATAACTGAGTATTGCCAGCATTAGGCAATAAAATCAGGAGCTGGAATGGAAGAAAACTTTGATAACCACACAGAAAAATTTCTAAAATTTACAGTAATACAGGCAAAAGTCATCTGTAGCTACTACAGTCAAGTAAATTAGGCACCAGGACAATAAAAAGATACAGGCATCTGCTCTTGCATGTCTTTATAAAGATGTTTGGAACGGAAATTATTCTGGCCAGCTGAAGGGACTGTCTCTGATGTTCCAGTTAAACATGGTTTGAAAGCTTCAGAGGGATGAGAGTGGGTAACAGCTTCCATATTAGGGCCCACACAGGAGGGTAAACTTCATTCAAAATTCAAAGTTCTGCTTTACGATGGGAGGGGGAGAAAACTTCTATTAGAAAATCGGTTTGTTTCTCAAAAGAATTTTCCAAGGTGCTTTAGAATCATGTTTCTTTCCGTATCTTGCAAAGCAAATTAACTTTTAATTACATTATGCTTGTTCTAGCATGAAGGAGGCAACACAGCCATCACTGGAAGGATGTGATATCAGAGTTTGTGTTGGTAGTAAGAGCTCAAACCTCAGGAGGAGCACAGCCTGGTCTGCAAGGCTGCGTAGAGCTTGCAGATTGAGCATTCAGGAAAAAAAATATCATTTTCTTTAAAAACCATTTTTGCACTAAAAGACGCAATAAAAAAAACACAGAAGGCCCAGTGTTATCCCTGTGAAACAAAGCTCACACTTTTTAGAACAAAATATCCTAAATTAAATTTTAGGCACTACATTAAAGGGTCATTTCCAAAAGATGAAAGTACATTCTGTGGCAGTGTAAAAGGATAATAGAGGGCAAAAAAGGAATTACACCACACTAGTATTACTGAAAAAAAGAGCGTGAGTTGTGATATCCATGAAATGTTAAATTTTCCGCTATTCAGAAGGCTCTGCATTCTTAATATCTGTAAAGAATGGTCATCTCAGTTGCTAAAATATAACCCAAGTGCTCAAGCCACAGGGCTAAAATACTCCAAAGTAGCCACTCCATCCAGCTGATTCTGCCATTTAGCACCTCTCCTGTAACATCAGTGGTGTAACCTTAGTCCCCAAAAATTGGAGGGTGGGTTATGCCCTTGACCTCAGTCTGATGTGGCTCAGGACAAGCAACCGTGCAGTCCCTTGAGGCTACGAGCCGTGGGGAAACTCCAGGGCTCCGGGAGGTGGAAACAGCCCCAGACGAGTCAGCTGGAGGACGGCCCCCTCTCCCTGGGGCTGTCAAGATCTTGAAGCAGTGGGGCCGGGTTTTCACCCAGTTTGTCTCAACTTAGGCGCACAAAAATGGAGAAATCCCAAATCGGTGCCCACCTGGGCACACTGAAACGTCCTAAATGCAGCCTCATCTACGAATAGCTCATGTTAGCCACTGGCCTTTTGCTGCTTATGTACGTTAAGTGCACCCCGTCTTACTAAGAAATTCACGCGTGCATGTGTTTAGACACGTTGCTTAGATGCCAAACAACCTTGTATTAAATATTATGGGTTATGTGAAAACCATCACGCTCTTTTGCTGGATGTCACACGCTCCTACATGCACATACATCCATAGGCGTGCACGTACCCTTGCATGCAACAACTATCTTCTCAGCAACAGACAAAAATTTGCTAATTGGTGTTTGTTAAAATTAATATTTTTGCCAGTCAGAATTAGTCACACATGAAGCATCCCGAGCTTCGAGTAGGCTGTCTTAATTAAAGTTTTATCTGTCACTTAATGGAAGAATTATTGTCAATTTTGATCACTCTGTTTTCCTTTCGGCTAAGAGTAGTGTTATATCAGTCTGCGTATCCCTGCGTCTAAAGAAAAATTTCTTTCTGATATCAAATGCGGGGCTGATTTATTTTATAACACGTTTACTGCACCCTAGGCTATCTCGCACACAACACACTCACTCCGCATAGCACAGAAGCCACGCAAACAGGTGAACCCACAGAAGGAAAAGGCGCCGCACATGCCAGATACTCTCATGAAATGTGACACCGCTTGCACGGCTTCACTTTCACCTGCTTCAGGCACTTTCGGCTGTGAAAGGCCGTAAGAGTACCGCTTCTAGGCACAAAAGAAGGTTCTACTGCGTTGGGGTTTTTTAATCAAATTATAGTTCAGTAACACTGGTTTCTCTAAAGCATGATCTACTGCCCTCATGCAAATCTGGAATAACAGCACTGACAAGAATGGAATTAAATCTGGAGTCATTCAGGAGCAGCTGAGATCCAAACTCCCCAATCAGAAACATTTTGTTCCAGATTGCAAAACTTCTTGTTAGAACACAAACGCTCTTTTTATGAGAGGGGTTTAAATGAGTTGTTAGTGACGTCTTCACAGAGAGAGCTGGAGAATTTATTTGTACTTTACAAAGAACCTCTTCCTCTCTTTAAAAGCACAAGTTGTTTTAATTTAAACTAATATTAAAAGTTTCTTGCCCTGAGTCTGGTGCCGGCTATGCAACTGTACAGCGTCTCTTTATCAATGTAGGAGTGCAATGGCATAAAGACCATGCACTCCAGTGAGAAGTATAAGTATCCTTGTGTTCCTTCCCCCAGAATGCTAGAATTAATCCAGATTTACACACCGCTCGTCTATAAAGGACAGTTAGTGCCCAACTCTTTCCCTGTAACTGTGGAGTCGATTCAAATTGCAGGCAGACGAGCAGCTCTATATATTTTTCTAGAAAAGAATGGATTGGTAAATCAAAATCTCCCTTTTTTCCAGATTCACAGATTTTTCACAGATTCAGAAAGCTGAATCAAGTGACAATATGTCCCAGAAACTGCACCGTCACCAATGCAGCGGCATAAACCAGGAATGCTTTGGGGGCTCTTCTAGGCAATTCTGTTTATCTTTAAAAAAAACCCCCACATAGCAGCCAATCTTCATCTTGTGCCACGCTGACGTCAGTAAACACAGAAATCTACAGAATTCTCTTTAAAGTGTTTTGGCTGCATGCAGTGGAGCTTGAATAGCATCAGCCCTTTTCTGACAGGTCACAGTATGCTGACTAAGTTTAGTTACACTTTATGATTTCAAAGGCTTCTTCCCAAAAGATACTCCCCCCCTCCCCTCCCTTTTTTTTTTTTTTTTTTTTTTAAGAAGTGCAATGATCAAAGTGCTTTTAAAAATGCTATTCATGGCTACTTTGAGTTAAAAAATGAAACCTGAAGTGATTCCAAGCAGCACTTCATTTTAACCGATGCATAAATTTTGCACAAATGTTCATCTTCCACCATTCAACCACTACAGGCAATAAAAAGTTGGTTAAAATATTTACCGTTACCTATCAAACTGCAGTTAAATATATGAATAGTTCTATCACTTGTGAAATGATGCCATGTACGTGCCAAAAGCTGAAGAGGGACTCAAGACGCTTCAACCAACACAAGAGTGCTGGGTACCATGCACAATTAAGCCAAGGAGATACAGGTGAAACAGAGTAGCCGTCTTTGGTTTAAGTGCTATCATTTTATTCGAGCTTTGAGTTGTATGGAACAAAGTTTGAAAAAACGGGTGGGTTTAATTATTGCAAATGAAAGGGGGCAAGAGGACTATTTCCACCACTTTCACAGAGCATCTCAAGCGCGTAGCACTAAACGCCGCCACGTGCAGGACTTCAGCGTAGGTGACAAGCACTTTAGTCTCCGCACCAAGTTGATATTTTTATGCTCTTATCTGACATACCCACTCAATGCAAACTGCACGTTTACCTTGGAAGGAAAAGACAAGCTGTTTCCGCCAGGATTTAAACGTATTGTTCCTGGGGACTGTATGTTTTCCACGCTTTATGCTCAGGCTACCAAACGTCCTGCACCAGCACTCATTACACAGCCCAGTGAGAGGTAAGAGCAATTTACCTCCCCCGCCAAAAAAACAGGTTTTTGTTCATTTCACCACTTCTCCTGAAATATAGGGCTTCTCCCGGGGACCAGCTTCAGTTTGTAAGTAGGTAGTATATAATGACATAACATTCTGGGCATAGTGACTGCGAAGGTACACTCATCACGTATGAAAGGTTGTTGCCAGAAAGTATTGTCATTCCTTGGAAAAAATGAAGGGAAAAACTACGTTAACTGCTATGGCAGAGAGGGGAGAGCCACTCGCGTGTGTGCCGTTGGTTCTCTCCAGTTTGGAGGCTGAGAAGTTAATGTATTCAACTCCTCTTTAACGCCAGCCTTCCCTCGCGTTATTCATACTACTTAACTCCAGCTGCCTCCTCCTCATCCCTCCTGCTTTGCCTCATGCTTCTCAAAAGGCATTTCTCTGCACGGCACATCAGAAACTAAAAATCTAAGTTGCTATCTTACTTCCAAGGCGAGCTGTTGTCAGCATTAAACCTACACAATGCATTACAATATAATCCATTTACAGGGTGTCTTATCATGCAAATAACTCAAGGTGCCTCACAATAAAATAAAAGGGACGAGAGGAATAAACCTCCGCCATTGGAACACACAAAAAGGAAACCTTGAAATTTACTTTTAAACACACTAATGGCTCTTTTCTCCCAGTGAGGCATGAAGAGGGACAGGGGAGAGGATTTGACCAAAGAATTCCTATTAGCATTTGATGGGACTTAAATGTGCAAATCCACCCCAAGATCACTGGGAGACTAGACTCCTTAAAAGGAGAAACTTCCTTGATATCTTGGAGAGAGAAGATTCATAAAGGCAGAAGCATTAGCAAAAAGCTTGGTCACCAGAACATCGTCTTGTTGGCTTAGATCTAAAGAAGCCTAAGGCCTGAATGATCTGGCTTAGGGGCAGGAGCCGTAAAAGCTCCCTGCAACACAGAAGCAGAAATACTGTTTAAAAGTAAGAATGGCCTTGGCCAGGACTTACTCCTGACTCATTTCCAAAAAGGGTCCTGGTTTAAATTAATGTTCCATTATCAGCGTAGAAATAGCAAATAAAAGGCACTTTTCCCCTTCCCATTTAATTTGTTTTCATTTGCCATAGCTCTTCCTTAGACTGTTATAAACTGCTCTTTGGAAGTGACGGATCGGCATTTCCCTCCCTCTCCTTTGCGCCCCTGGGTTGGAGCGTGAAGCAGTCGGAGGCACAGAGCAGACCGGCCGTCCCAGGAGCGGAGCAGGGGAGGAACGAGGAAAACCACGCTTTGGACCGCTGTTCTCCCTCTCTCCCTGAAGGCAGTGCCAGCTCACGTCATGGCCCACGTTTATTCCCCCGGTCAAGTCAAACGAGCTTTACCAAAATGACAACAGGAGGATGGGGCAAAGCAAATATGCCTGTTCCTCACTTAGGCACAGGAGCGGCAATAGACGCCACACGCCTCGTATGGCACCCAGAAATAAAACCACCGTAGGAGAGGCGACAATTTGAGTCACTATTTTCCTGCTCCTAAGAGCCCAAATTTTAATATAGCAAAAATGTCAAATACTAGAGATATAACCCAACACTAGGAATAAACGTGTGAAGGTGTCGGCTCTTCTGGCAGGTTGTCTAATGCAACCACATCAAATTCAGCCACTTAGCCCACTGGCTACTACCCAACGGGAGACCGTGGCTGAATTCCGACTGAGGTGCAGAAGGACTTGATGCACCAAATTCAGGCGGTTGAAGAATCTCTAACTGACTTCCAGTAATAGAGTGCAGGTTTAAAATGATCAGGGGTGGGGCTTTATTAGTCAAATATTAGCCGATATTAGCCAATCACTTCAGCAGGACTCAGCGCTGGCCTGCTGTTCTTTGATCTAGTCACATTCAAGGTATTTCCTTTATTTTCTCTTCGCTGTTGACCAGATGTACATGCAGGTTCAAATCCAAAATATTTAGTGAGTGTTCAGCTTTGAGGCACTCTGGAACGGAATAAAGAGGACTGGAGCACCTTAAGCATCAGTAGATAACTACCACCATAGAATGGAAAGCCTGTGGATATCCTGGCAGAGTTGAACACTTCTTCCTGCTCCCAAAAAAAACCATTTCCAGTATCCAGAATTTGCTGTATTTTTTTTTTAGTGGACTTAACGTAGCATCAGAACCATAATACAGCTAGCATCCATCTATCACATTCTAATTTTACTGAAGAATGTATAACCTATTTCCAAATCTATACTAGCTGCCATTATAGAATATTCTTATTACGCACCAACATTTGCTCTACTTCTGGAGCTCATTGCAACAAGCTGGGTTAAGTCTACAGCCAAATAAGCAGAAATCTAAATTGTAATTTTACATTTTTAAGATTGCTTCCTTTCTTGCAGGGTCACAACAGCCCTGGTTTCTATGTTGCTCTGAACATTGGCTCAGATTTGACTGATCTTCTTCGGGATACCCACTTCTACATTCATTCCCACTGATTTAAATCCAGAGTAATACTTAAATAGTGAGTGATATTCCACATTTCTAAATGCTATCAGATTGTTGCCAGTGGCCCAGGCTAAGAAGTAATGAGCTCCTAAAGTTACTTTAAGAAATAAAAGACTAAAGTAAAAATGCAATTTAAATTGGAAAGCACAGTGTTGTTTAACTCCTCTTGCTTCAAAGCGACAAGGCCAATTTATTTGCCATTTGGAGAGGATGAAAGCCTTTCTAAGACACTATTCCCCCTTCATCTGTCATATATTGCTGGACATGTCTGGCACCCATGGTTCGTGAGAGCCCTTCCTTGGGGATCATAGCTAATTTCAGAAGAGACAGAGGGATATGTATCATCTGCCTTTCCAAGATCGGAATCAGGTCTGCCTTGGTAAGCTAAGCTTTAGCTTGGAGAGAGTTTTTACGACTGAGTTATAAAAACCCTGGAAACAGGGGAGTTTATGATAGAACCACTGACAGACCCTTAACTATAGCAGTATTCATGGTTACCACTACAAGACAGGCATTATGTTGGAGGGCAGTAAAGTTAAACCTGCCCATAGGGCATTCTGAAATGTTAACTGCCGGTGCATATAGTAAGATTTTTAGCACAGGTGTACTCTCCAAATAAACTTAGCTTCCAGAAACCTCCTCCTTTTTCAAAAAAAAGGAAAGGAGGAAAAAAAAAAGGCTTTCATCTATGACACTGGAAACATTTCTGTAGTTGTGAACAACTACATATGATTAAAATCTGTCAGATTTATCTTCTTAGCAGGAGGGAAGAAATATGTGTTTTCCTCCGAAAGGAAATCAATGTGTCTTTATGATAGATGCAGAGTGAAAGTGGGGATGGTGTCACTTTAAATGGCGAGGGAGGAAGGACGGGTACCCCACTGGATATTACCATTAGCTGCCGGCATAATTGTTGTGAGGCACTGCCCCCGTTCAGATCTTATATTCTGCATTTATAGGACTGTTTTATGGTCACTGACCCAACAGTTGTTACTCAGACTCTTAAGGAACAACACCTTCAGAGCAGAGGCACCGTGGTCTTTTGTTCTCTTCACATTTCTTAATTATCACACCTTCGTGAAACCTCAGGAAAAAAGTCCTTGGTTGCTTTTTTTTGCTAGCATTATTAGCGGTGGACTCCAACTAGCTTCTTCCAAACAGCAGAATAGCAGCAAAATACTTTTACTTGAAATAACACAGAACTTGAAAACAGCTTACGGCATCCTGGTTGATTTAGCGGCCAAAACAAACATTCCCATTGAGATGATATATCACCAAAAATTTGAAAAAAATATATTAATTGAAAGAGTGAAATAGAGTTTGATTAAAAGCAGTAACCTAATGCCCTTATCGAACTATTTGACCTTAACAAATGCATTATCAGCCTGGATTACAACATTATCCAGAGTTACCAAACAACAAGGTTTAAGGAAATGTACATACAAAATGTACATACAAAATATTCCTATCCTGGAAAGTTTAGAAGGAGGAGAAGGAAGAAATAAGTAGTGATTGCACCCCCGAGCAACTGCGCCACAGCAGCAACTTGCTCAGTAAAACACAGTTTTTGGCAGAGAAAGAGTATAACCTGTGTATCCTGAATGCCAGACCACGGTGCTAAGTAGAACACCATGCTCTCCTTTGCAAATTATTTTAAATTTAACTAAGCAAAACCACCACAGTTTTTAATGCCAAGCGATATTCAGCACCATTCCCTAATCTGCACCAACCCCTTATAATAAGGGTTCAATAAATAAATTGAAGGAATCAACAAACGCACGTGCATCTCCAGAAGAGTACACAGGTTTTTAGGAAGATTTTGAGAAGGTTTCACAGCAAAGACCAGAGCTATTGTAAGATGAGATGGTTACAAGAATAAATACCCAGTTTTCAGACCGGGGAGAGGTTTTGGGCAAGGTCCCCCCTCAGTAGTCTGTTACCAACTGTGCTGATCATATATGGACAAATGATAGAGAATTATCCAAAACTATCCAAGCTAAAAGATCTCACTGTATTAAGTGCCAGGGTATTAGAAAAACAGGAGAAACTGGGTGGAGGGCAATGCAAGTACGATACAGACACACAGACAGGCTCTAGACACTTCTATGCCAGAAAGATCTCGGTGATTTTGCATAATTCCCTGTAAAGCATCAATTCCCTCCACAAAAGGGAAAATAAGGTACAAGAATATGAATAGAGATTGAAAACCCAGAAAATATCCTCCTGCCGTGTATAAATCCATGGTAGTTCTGGTCATTCTGACTCAAAATAGATACAGAAGATTACAACGCTTTGCTGCCTTTTTTAAGTAAAGAATACCTGAAAAAAAAAAAGAAAGAGGGGACATGATATCTGGCCTATAAAATCTGGAATAGAGTAGAGAAAGTAAGTAGAGAATGATTATTCATTATTTTTCATAATACAATATGGGGCACCTGTTACAAAAAAAGAGTCTTTTTCCCAGCACAAATTAAATGATGGAACCCATTTTCATAGATGTTGCAGAGAACAACAGTATATACGGATTTTAAAAAAACATGAAACTTCACTGAGTAATATTAATCATCTTTGGGTGTCTTTTAACTTCTGATTATGAAACCAGGAGGGTACAAAGCCCTCTTTCCCTAAGGATCTGGCACAGTCTGTGCTTGGGTCAGGTTTGGCTTTGGTTTGACCCAACTCGCTGTTTACAATGTAGTGAAATGTATTCTGAGATTTTCACATCAAATTGTACTAATAAAATCTGTAGATGACAGGAAGAATTGTTACGTTAGCAGATGATGGCAGGGGACAAGATTCTGATTCAGAGCAGTCCGTTATTCTGTACTGTAATGTAGCTAAATACAGCAAAAGTCGGGGAAGAAGGCTTTTTTTATAGAAGGGGAAACTGTCTCGAAACAGTTGAACCTGAAGGATTTAATCTCCACCTCTACTCAGTGCTATAGCATAAAGAGGCCAAAACCCTCTGGAGCCCAGAGCTAGAATAAAAAAAAGAAAGGCCCAAGTGGAAACAAGGAATTTATCTCGTCTCTGCAAAAGAACACTGGTAAGATAAATCATCAGGGAGCTGCATCCAACTCTACTTTCTCAAGGGAGACAAACACTGAAGTAAGACCATAGGAGATGAAAACAGTCTAGGTGCTAGAAACAAGCACTACTCTGCAACAAGTAAATTCAGCTTCTGCGCTTTAACGAACAGGAAGGAGGAGGGCTTGATTTCTAAGCGGCGGTACCTGTACGCAAGGAGAATATTGGATAGCACGGGGCATTTGACCTTGCTGCCAACGACATGCCAAGATGCAGAAGCGGAAACAGAAGTTACAGAAACTCAGCTTTGAAGTTAGATGCAGTTCCCCAGTTCTGAAAACTGCTAAACTTTGAGACCAGTGGGCTTGAAGTGTTTGAGACAAAATTTGCTCTCTAAAAAAGGGGAAAAAAAAAAAAGGCGTTATGCTGTAGCTCTTAGAAATTCTTTAATCTGTAGATACAACAGTACAGCTGAAGATAAACATAGGTAAAGAGTGTTTATGCACTTTAATTGAGGCAACACGGAATTTATCTTCTTCATGGTCTGACTTGGAACACCCAGTGATTTATACACACTCGTATTTACGAGGATATGGGGAAAGAAGGAGGATGCTTAGCAAGTGAGAGAAGTGCATTGCCAGCCTCAGCATCCATCGACCAAAATCTTCCTCTTACTACTCCGTGAATTTGGGGCCTTGCCTTCTTTTACTACCCCTGTGGTTCAATATGAAGAAAATAGTCATGCTTCAGAGTCCTGAGCATCAGACAGGTACTTGCAACATCAAGAATTAATTCTCACACTCTGGTGATATAATTCAGCTTCTGGTCTTGCTTTATTCCAGTACTTTTTCCCTTGGCTACATCAAAGATCTTGCAATGACAGGGATGAGGTACTGGAAAAGTGGTCAAAATTTCGGGGGCAATGGGGAGATCTCACAGGTGGTAGGTGGTGTCTGTTCTTTTCACGCTCAGGATCGCACCGATCACTACTTTCAGATCCAAGAAGGAAATTAACCCCAGATCAGATTATCAGGGACAGCAAGGGAATTCTTACAGCATGGCATTACCGGGATATATTTCAGCCAGTTTCTCTAGACACAGGAGTTACCTTGCTGTGACCTGTTCTCTGCCTACACTTAATATTTGGGCAATAAGAAAGGGTAGAGCAGAGGGAAAAATTGCACAGAGTTTTAAATAGGTTGCAATCTCTGGTCTTATCATAGGTAATTTGTAGTGTTTAATAGCCCTGATACGCAGGAGGTCACACAAAATCATTTAGAAGTCCTGTCTGGATTCAATTTCTAAGAATGTATTAATCTCTGCCTGGCACGGGAAAGATAATGGCATTTCCTTCGGTAGAGCCTCTGTCAGTGCCAAGAGCAGGAGTCCGACTGTCATCAGATCAGCCAGTGAAAACAAGAGGGGCATTTGGTTGTTTATTTATTGAGTCATTCCAGCTCAATATTGGCCTTATGCCAACGCATAGAAGTTCAGAGATAAAAAGAGTTATTCCTAACGATAGCGGGACAATCCTTTTGCCCCCGTTACAGCGCAGAAATCCAGTGCTTAATTAAATCCCATCCCAGATATGCAAGTAACCTGAACCTCGACTTTCACAAGGGAGAAAAGGTTCAGGAGACAAGCTGGGACAAATCCAGAGAAGGGTCATAAAGGTGCAACGAGCCAGATCCCTGCATAAAAAAAAGTTTTGCTGTCTTTCAACAGGCCAGCGCAGATTTGAACTTGGAAAGGTCCAAAGGAAACTATTTAAACCCAGGTCCCAGAATGCAAAGTGAGCTAGTGGGGTTGCTCAGGAGCCTGAAGTGGCATTTTTTTATAGAGCAAACAATATAAAGTAAATAAGGGAGAACGACAGCCCTCCGTGTACTCTAAAAGAAAACTAAAAGTCCCACTGGTGTGGTCTGCTTGTCAGAGAATACAGGAGCAAAATGAAAGCACGTTAAAAGTCTCCAGCCTGGAAGAACTTTTTTTTTTTTTTTCCCTCCTTCTTTAAAGCAATGAAATGGTTCAACAACCTTCTGAGAAGGTGAAAAATCTTGCCTGTCTACATTTGTAAGAGAAGCCTGAATTACCTGCCTTTCCCTTTAAGCATTTTCAGATACAAATCAAACACAGATGGCCCATTATGTTTATGACCTCACTGTCAATTGCTCTAGATAGTGCATGCATTAATTATTGAAATCTTTTCATAGTATACAACTTTTTAGTGTTCACATTGTCACAGATAATTTCAACTTTCTGATTAGGAGATATAAACAGCGTTATTTATAAGAATTAATCTCTCGAATGCCATAAAAGCCACAAGCATACTGGACTTTTTCTTAATAATGAACCCAGCCTAAAAGAGGGGAAAAAAAAAAAAAAGAACAACCACCAAAAAAAAACCTGGCCTCTGTCCTGAAAGTCAACATTATGTTAACATTCCCTGCGATACATAAACGATGCCAAAACCTATTACAATTGCAGTAAATTTTGATTACCGGAGTTGTTTGTTATTTATGTCTAGAAGATAAAGATAATATTGGGAATAGCCCTCTTCTTTTCTGTGTATAAATTACATCCATAAAATATTGTGTTTTTTTAAACAGTAAAAAAAAAAACTGTTTGAGGTTTTCAAATTGCTGTGTCTATTCTGCTGCAAGAAATCCACCTTTGCAGAGGGAGCAGGCAGCAGCATTTCTTTAATTCTCATTTACTTTCATTAATAAAAATTGAATGACTCTAGACCAAGTCCAGAAAAGTCAAAAAAGTGGCAAAGAGCTCCTAGGAGCAGCAAAGGAATCATTTTCAGAATAGAATCATAGAATGTGTTGGGTTGGAAGGGACCTTTAAAGGTCATCTAGTCCAAAAGGGTCATCAAAAACACCAGTTTCCCCCAAAACAGCTCATTGATTGAGAATTAAGGCATTCTCCTGGAGGTAAGATTTAAGTTTACGCTCTCATGAGCAAAGAGGAGGAACAAATCCAAACTTCCACTTCCTTGGGGATACGAAGATAAAGGGGGGGGAACGGCCTTCCTGCCAGCTGAGTTTTGGGGAGTATCTTGAGAGCATCAGTCAACTGCAGACCCCTTGACATCAAACGGGATGTCCCGCATGTGAACAGCATCGGCCCCAGGCACGAGCTCTGTGCTGCCCCGCTCATAGCTACATCCACGTGCAGGATTCCTTCAAAAAAAAAAAAAAAATTGAGTTCCCATATTATTTTTCTCCTCCCAAAAAACCTACATTCATATTGTGAGAAACTTTTTTCCAGGAAGGAACTGTATTCCTACAGCAGAACAGCATAGATAATTTTATTTCAGTCGCTATTCTTAAAAAACAAAAAAAGAAAAAAAAAAAAAAACAGCAGCTCACTGGGTGATTGAGATTGCAAGAGGTATATCTCTATTTAGGAAAAAAAAAAAAAAGAAAAGAAAAAAAAAACCCTGCAGCTTCTTTTACTTATATTTTTATTGCCTTAACATTTCTGCAAGACAAAACTAGAAAGGGAACCCCAAATTTATGGGGTGAAGAATTAAATGAGTTAATCCCTCCTAGAATATTCCAGATGAGCAAACACAAAACATGCCGTTTTAATATTACTATTTTCAGCAAACCCTTCCAATAAGCTGATGCCATCCAAAGCAGCAAAGGTAGAACAAGGGGGGAAAGGAAGAGAAAGAAACATCTCATGGAAGTAGCCCAAGGGAGAAATAAGTTCATGACTAGCACATTTACACCTTTCTTGATTTATTTAAGGTACAAGAATAGTGTAATATGACCTGTTTGCTTCCCTAACAAGCTTTTATATTTGCAGCAGATCAAGTCCAGACCCACTCCTTGTGGTACAGGCACCTCTCACAGCCCTACAGAAGACCATGAGCATAGGTGAAAATAAATAAATAAATAAATAAATAAAAAATAAAGTAAAGAAGAAAAAAATTCTCATCTAATTTTTCTAGTTAAGTGGGGTTTGGCTTTTTATAGAGCCCAGATTTCTTCTCCCCGCCCCAAGGAAGAACCACACCAAATAGGGGAGTGCTTTTGGGTACCTCCATGAAACCCTCCCAAGCAAATATTTCCCATCCCCTCCAGTCACTCCTCAAAAGCTCAGCATCTGCTGCAGGTGCTCTGGTAGTTGACATAACCAAAAAAGAGAAACAGCTGGCAAATAAAAGCCTCAATTTTCCAAGACACCCCTTGTCTCATGAGATGGAGAATTCTGAGTCCTCCAAGGTCCCAGCATTCCTTTGGGCCAATTTAACATGTCACGTCCCAACTGGCTATAAATTCAGTGCAGCACCAGGGCTGTTCCCCTTGATGCATCTTCTTCTCTGGGGGTCTTAAGTCTTATTAGAAGGGAGTTGGGAAGGAAAGGACAGGTGAAGGAAAGGAGAGGTCATCTTCCAGGCTGAAAGTGCTCTGACCCTGCAAGAAGGGAAGGTGCTCTCCTATAGGCTTTCCGTGGCTCTGCTTTTATGCAAAACTGCTCTTAGTCCCTCCTGCTTATTTTATTTATTCCAAAATTATTAGCACTAGGTTTTGCTAAATCTAAGCAATAGAAGTGTCTTAATTTGTTGCTTGGTGTTTTTTTTCTTTAGAAGTTTGTTAAGGTTTTTCTACAGCTTGAAGGGCTAAAGCTCACACTTGTGATCATCTCAAATGGCTGGTCTCTATCATCCTTTCTAGGACTAGTTCTTATGAGAGATAGTAAATATTAACTCTTCCTTTTTTCTTTCCTCTTTTTTTTCTCCTCCTATATAGAAAGGAGAGGCCAGGTTAAACTCTTGTCCTCCCAGATAAATAGGAAATTTATTGTTTAACTACAGCAAACCTTTACTGCTTGCTTTTTTTTTTTCCCTATATACTATGAAGAAAAGTGGATGTTCAGGAAAGGACATATCCTACTGAAACATGTTTGGGGCTGATGGAGGCGGGCTGGCTGCGCAAACAGATCTTTAGGGATTTATGATGATCAGTTTTTCAAGCATTAGGCAAGCCTGAGAGCACATTATTTTTAAATGAGTTATATATTTAGCGCTACACCCACCATTCTTTCAGTTCTAATTTTAGAGGGCAGGGGACAACTCTGGCACTATTGTAGCCTTGTCTAAATTTAATATAGTTGAGCAGCTGATGATTATCAGAGAGATTGCCTTTTTGCTCCTTCAGGAATTTTTCACTCAGGAAAAAAAGTCGTTGTGTAGCACTCTGCTTAGAGTATTGTACAAGATGTTGTGGTACATGGCGGGGGGGAAGCGAGCTCTGAAATAGTCTTTTAAACCCTACCTCTTACTCCAGGTAGGGATTTCAGATGCAGGAGAAGTGAATGAGGTTGGTTTGGACAATATTTTCCTTTACTTTCCTGTAGAAAGCATAGGAATTTGTGCTGGCATATACTGGTAGACCACTCCTACCCCATCTCCTTGTGAGTACAGATGCCACTAGGTAAAGAACAGAGCTAAGGATCTTCTGGTTCACCAGTTGCCTTGTGGAAGAGGTGGGGAATGTTGTTGCCATCTGCTTGCCCAATGCCAAGGGTCAGGTGGTCCATCCAGAGCCATGGTTTGAAGACCAGAAGAGGAACTCTTCTAATCCTTCAGTTCAGTCTCTTGCAAGCTAAAGCCCCCAGACGGTTCCCCTAGTTACAGTCGCGGGTAAGTGTGACTTTTAACTCTTACACAGGCTTCGAGACAGTCTAGACTCAAGTGTTGTTTTTCTTACTATGGCCGTAGTGAGCAGCGTCGTCTCAAGTAGCGTGTCTCTGAATTTGTCAAATGATATGCTGTTCGTATTTTATGGAAGCAGGGATGTGTGATGCAGGGAGGCTTTTTTTAAGTGTTTGCAAGTGATTAAAGGCAACATACACAAGCACTTTAGAATTAGAGGCAAACTTAATCTGCATAACTACACAGTGTCAAAGACTCGTTCTAGACAAAGGGTGCGTAACGAAAAGCTCTATAAAAAGAGGCCTTGCAACTTCCTATAAATATTAGGCTTTTTCTGCCTTCCTTCTGAAATATATTAACAGCCTCAAGAGGGATTATTGATGCTGGCAAGTAAATTTAAGCAGCCCCCAGAAGTTCCTGATGCTGCGTACAGCGTTACGTTTTTGCATATGGTTCCCCCCACACGCACTGAAGTGTTTTGAGGTTGGGGTGACTGCAGGTCTCTGAGAAAGCAAGATTGATAAAGCAAAGCAATCGGAGTTATTTCCTATGCATGAAATTGATTAAATGCTTCACTAAATGGCTTATAAATTTGGCTCTCATATTTCTGTCACCCACTGCAAAGATTACAGAAACCCCGTCTATAACCATGTTGTATACAATACCAAATTACAAAAGGTTGTAAAAACTAATGTTTTGTTTAAAGTTTTGAGCAGGACCATATGCCTTCGGTGACCTTGAGTAAGCTATTTTAATTCAAAACATTTTAAAGAGTAGAAGAGAAGGAAAAAAAATCCATCTGCATAACGAAACTGAACACAATTTAATACTTAGTGGGCCGCATATAATATTTTACTTCTTGCCAGAGAAAATGTTGAATCCCCTTCTACCAGAGTATTCTAATTATGTAGCTACTAAGTGTATGTGGCATGAAACCTGGAAGCTCAGGTTTCCCCAGAATGAATTTGCTTTTCTTGTTTTATGAACTCTGTTATCAAATCTACCTGGGAACTTACATGGTGCCCTTTACTCTAGAACCCACGTGCATCGGGCACTAGTGGTTTTGACCTCATTAGAGCCTTTAAAGCGAAGCTTTATTGATTTCTGCCTTAGCATAGAGTTTCATTACCCCCCAAAATAGGATGAGAAACTGAGGGACAAAGACATTGAGGCTCTCAAGATGCCAAAAGCAGATGTGACTGCAATTTGCACCCAGCTCTGCTTGCTTCCCTTTCACATGGAACAGGCAAAGGACTTCCTACAGTTTGGGCACTGGGATGTAGCTGTACGAGCATAGTCAGCTGCTGGAGATCTACTGGTACAATATTAATTTCCTGACTATGCTTAGTCACAGACAGCGTCCTACACACATTTAATAACAGCTGCTAGTTACACCCAATTATGCTCACGGTCCAGAGCAGAATAAACTTTGGGCTAACTGAGTCTTCTGTTATTTTAAAATCTTGCGTTGGCTTATGCCGTGGCTGTCCTGGTGTAAACACCTGACCTGGAAAATTGAGCTCATCCAAAGCTGTCTAATTGTAGGAAAGGACATTACTTAAAGTGACAGATATATCATTAGCAACACTAAAATAGGTAGATTGCTTTATAAATCCAATAAACGCTGTTCTTCTGGCAGTCATAAATAAAATTTTACAGGATCCTTTTTACATGAAGCTCCATTTTACAGATGGGAAAACTAAGGTTCATCAAGTAAACAAGCTTTACCTTGTGTCAGAGCAAGTTCTCTGGCAAAGCTTGAGGCTGAGCTCTGGCTCTTCTGCTCCCCAGTGCTTTAAGAACTCAACCATACTCTCCTCAGCTATACAAATAAAGTTCTTAAGCGATTAAATGTAAGTACTGAAGCGAAGCTCCTGGCAAGCAAGGGTGAATCGGCATGAAATGCAAACGTAAGCATGAGAAAATAATCCCTGTGTTTTAACCATAAATGCCTGTTTTCTACAGGAAAAGCTATGTTCTCCTATAACATTTACAAGCCATCTTGTCCCCAGCAAGGATTAACATTTGGCATCGAAGTACTGATCTGGCAAAGAGCTGCCAGTAATGTAATCTTTTTTACAACCAACGACATGCTTAAAGTCTTGACAGACTTGACCTCTGCCCACTGCTAATCCCTAACTTTCTTGCCCATTCAGATGTACATCTTTAAAGAGATGGCACCGAACGTATAGCAAACAGCTAAACTTTAACGGAAGGTGAAACAAGAGCTGCCCAGAGAAAAGCGTCGGGTGGAGAGAAATCCTAGCGTTCCTTACCCAGCCTTGTGCTGGGATTTTGACCGCGTTGAGGGAAGAGGTGCTTGCTCAGTTAGGCATGTGCAGTGACTTTGTTTCTGCCCAGGTGGGAGAACACACCTTTTGGCAAGAGAGGATGTAATGTATTTGCTTGGATTACAGGAGCACGGAAGAGCCCTAACTATAATCAGACTCTTTATGCTCAGACTGTCTGAACAGTCCTTGATCCCGAAGGATAAAGTTAAACAAAGTAGATGAAGCTCACACACAGAAAAATGAGGTATAAAGAGACCTTATATTTTACTGAATCAGTTTCTCAACTCCCAGTTCAGGCGTTTGGTTGAAAAACCGAAGTGATAGATTTACACTATGTTCAGATCAAATAATAGTCAATCCAAAAAGATTCCAGCTGTCTTTTCTTTCACTTGTGTGACAATCAGTCCTGGGACACACGCCAGCTCCTCAGATACTGCTGCTCCCCAGTCTAGTTGTTCTAACTTCTGGCAACTGGTTATTTGACCTCTTGGTGGCTTGGCGTTTTAATATCACTTTCTCCATGTGGATAATCTAGTGGGAATCCCTCCTTTATAATGCAACAGTCTATACATGGTAATTGGCCAGACCACTGAAGTATTGTGCTGTTAAGTCCAGTCTGGAGCTACAGCTGAGGAGCACTTATTGTGGTTGGGAAGCACAGAAATCTGGTTTCATCTCCTGTTTGCGAATTAGTGGTCCCCAGGCACTGGGAGAAAAGTCTAATCTTTTCTATGCCGTGTGTTATATACCAGCGTTGGATCACTCTCTAAAGCCATGTGATAGCAATCTTCTCCTCCCAGATGAGCACAGCGCTGGCTCCGAAGGACCGACAAGGAGATCGGTTGAGTAGCATCAGCCCTCAGAGCTTCCGCTGGCTTGGGGGTGATGAGTTACACCACTTCTGTGCGAGAAACCAGCCGGGTGTAAAAATTTATCTGTATTCCTCTGTACCCATTACCAGTGATTACAAAGTGGCATAAAAGCCAGCAGAGTGCTCTGTATCCCATAGAGATCCTCCAGTGAGTGGCCGGTGCTGTTGGATGGGGGTTGCTTTTCATTAGTTTCCAAAGCAGCCTAAAAGCATCTCGGAAGAGCCCGGTGTCTCTAGACAGTCTAATCTTTTGATGCTGTACTCAGTGGAAAAAGCATGCAAGCAATCCAAACAAAAGAAGCAGCCGCCTATCTTTAATTTAAGGCGATATTCCATCGCAAGCCCTTTGCCCACCTTGAGCGCAGCCATAGATTTTTTTTTTTCCCCACAGTAGTCTGGGAATGGGATCTTAGAAAATGGTGTACTCGTCTGACATGGACTTAAACAGGTTTCAGAATAATCCCTTATGCATCAAGTGTTTAATCGACATAATTAATATTTTTAAGGGGAACCGTTTACATTGTAAGTTCTATACGCATTATTTACAATTTCAACAGTAACAGTTAATGCTCTGTGACAAACTATATTGTTTCCAGCTTGTTATCCATTCATAACAAGGTCAATCTATTACCATTATTTTTGTGAATGTAGCTGTTACCTTGAGGCAAAAAGTTAATTGTAAATTACAGAGGAGGGATTATTGAGTTGTTTTTTTAACTGTATTCACTGTAACGTATGGTAATAGTGCTATTTTATGAAACGTTTACATTTAAAAGCATTTTGTTATTCATATCAGACGTGCTGGACAAATTCACTTCCAAACTTTTCAAGAACTTCCTCAATGGAACGGGAAGAGCCATTTGAAAGGATCCAGCTGAACATTTCGTAACCATTGCAGTTAAAACCAGATGCAGATGCAGTCGCATCTGGTTTTCCCCCTTTGTCTGAGCCTGGTCCCTCTGCCATTATGGTCCAACCCAACTCTGAGAAGTGCTTAGTGCTCTGAGAAGCAGGACCAGATTTGATTGTGATTTAGAGAAACGCTTTAGCCCTTACATCACGAAAGTGATCTGTAAGAGATGTATCTTAAGATTTTATTCAGCCCCTGTTCCACACTAAGTACACAGTGCCGCTCTGATATCTGAACTCTTCTACCTCCTTACTTCTGCACAATTTCTACTGCATTGGCTGATGCCCCAGCAGACACAGTTAAATTTTATATTTATGCCCTGCCTCGTTTGTTCCCACCTGAGCAAAAGTCAAAGGGTATGTGGCATCGCTGCTTCTCAGGTCACAGTAAAAGTTGTCATGCGTAGGCTATGCAGAAAAGGAAGGAGAACCATCATAAAATCTGTCTTTCCCACATCATTTTAATGATGCATTCAGGGCAAAAACCATGAGCTTTTTGTTAGATCACGGGCTTGTCCATCTTAAATGGTGTGAACTCTCCATTGTCCATTAACTTGAATCTAGACAACACTTCTGCTGCACCCCCAGATACAGCGGGTCTGCCTGCCGTGTTGATCCCCACCTCAGTTGTCTTCTACATTTGTACTTCGAATTAGGTGACTTGTTTAACCGCATCTTATTCTGGCTTCAATTATAACGCTGGCATTGAATCTTCACAATCACTTCCAGAATAACCGAAGACAAACTCATGAACACTGAATATTTTGAGCTGACTAAAAGAAGTAAGAGGATGATCACTGAGCAGATGCAAAAACGCATTTCTAGTAGCACAGGAATAAGAGAAAAGTACACTAGAGTTTTATCTTCCTTTCTCTATTGCAGAATAGGCAGGTGAAAGCTATTGGGATATTTGCCTAACTGTTCTACAAAAGATATTTTCTAACTTCTTGGTGATGAAGTTTGTGTAGTACGCTAGTGGTGTTTGGGTGAAAAGAAATTGATTTCCTTTGAAATTTTATGGAGAACAATTTAAATCTGTTAGAATCCGTTGTTCCGACATCCAACTGCTCACTTGAAAAATCTATTCTTTTATTCCTTCAGGTCCTAATGAAAAAGAAATTTGTGAGGCTTATGTCTTCTATTTGAAAGCAGACCAGGTTTTCTTTTTACCACATGGTCTCATAAACTTCAAGGCATCATCAGGTTTTAGCGTATCTAGCTTGTGAAGGGTTAAGGAACATTATTTCTGTGGTCTCCATCACTGGTAGTATGTTCAAAGTGCACAAAGCTCAAGACATGTGCATTCTTCGTCCAATAACTTGTCCCGTAATTGGTATATTGATTGCTAATGTCATCATGTTTTAGTATATATAAACCCTCTCACTCTATCACACAGCCGCCAACAATCCAAGAAGTCATTGTTTATTCATTGTAACTCCCAAACTGGCCGTGTCAGATTCTGCTTGAGGCCTTGCTGATAAAAATCAGCAGATGATTGGGCACACACATTCTTGACATGGCTGACCCATGACATCTTAGGGCCAGCAGGGAGTCTGTCATTATGTGTACAATACTCTTCTTTCTTTCCCCTTATCTATTCCCAGATGACTTTGAGATTTTTATTAACTCATTAATGACTGAAGATGTCATTAAAGAAAGTAAGGAGGAGGGGGGAGGAGGACATTTTGTTTGTTTGTTTAAAAGCGGGGAGCGGCAAGCCATTGGCTCTGCGTAGGGAAAGGCGGAGGAAGCTTAAAGGCAAAGCTGAAGTCTATCCAGAGGAAAGGATCGTTGGTTCGTTAGGATGACTAAAACTCAGCTTCGGAGGGAGAAAAAAAATGTTAGGCCGTATTTCAAACACAGCTGAGGAAGGACGGAAGGATTTCTCCCCAGAAAGGAACAGCGAAAAAAGACTAATGGGGTTTACGTAGTACAAGCGGTGGTCTTTACAAGCACAGAAGGACACCTTCCTGGCACTACCCGCGTGTTCAGACCCTTACGTGTTCACTCAGAATGAGTTTTGTGCTCAGGGATAGCATTTTATCATGTCTTTAAAAGCGTGTTGCTTTATGCAGGGCAACAGTATCTGCTTTTTTTAGTTTTTCTTGTAAATATGTCAGTTGAACAGATATTGAACAGCATTATAGAGTAATCACACCTGCAGTTCTTTTCCAGGTAAATTTTTTTGCATCTTAAGTTTGTAAATTCTATCTGTAAATGTAGCCAACAACTGACGATAACTTTGCATGTTTTTACTATGTGCTCGGGATTTTATTGCATTAAAATATACATTTGGAGCAGAATTTTCAGGCGAGTTCGCTCACAGCCTGATTCTGATCCTACAGCAGTCAGTTACTAAACTTCCTCTGAATTCTGGATAAACAACTAGTCCCACATTATAGGCTTGTCTTCCATTTTAAAGTCTCGACTATATTTAATTTCTCTTTGAAATAGTCTCACAGCCGATATTTTTATTCATGTGACAACGAAAGCCGTCTTTTTCCTCCTGAAATTTGGGTGTTTCCTATCGTTAGAGGCCTGTTGGTTTAGAACCAAGGACTTCAATATTTTAAGGATTGCAATTATTTTATTTTAATGATTGCCATTTGTGGATTGACTGAGGAATAGCGAACGCTTCTCTGTCTTGGGCAGCTGCCCTCCATATGGTTGTGGATCCCAACCTAGAGATCTCTGACGTGATTGTAGTGGTACTGGATGTTAAAGTGACATAGAGCTGGATGTCATCTGCATTGGCTGCCCTTTAATAATCTTTGTTTCAACGTCTCTCTTTTTGATGAGGTGAGTGGAAGAAAGATGTGCCTGTTTCCCTAAGGGACCTGCAAGTATCGGTATAAAATAATAGAATAAGCTCCCTGGATGGGACCTGTGAATCACTAAAAACAACTCAAACAGGAATCTGTTTATTCCATCACATCAACAGCAGATAATGGCTCGGCAATCCGGCATATCGATCTGACCTCATAGACTGACTGCAGTAAGTTCTGGAACTCCGAATAGTAGTTAAAAAAGCACAATTTAATTATGCCATATCGTTTCTGACAACTCTCCATTCTCTCTACTCAATAGGTGATCCAGATCACCTGGGTCATAGCGCAAACATTTATTCTTAGGAATAATGGTAATATTTGCTGTGTCCTGAGTCTCAGAGAAGGCAGTGGACACTTTCTGCAATGTTAGCGAGTTGTTTCTGGTTTGCTGCTGTAAGAGGGATTTCTTTTCCTCTTTTGTCTCTTGATAATTAACAAAACATCATTTGCATTGCAGTGGGAGCTGGGGTTCTCCATCAAAGGTCAAGGACTTGTGCAAAATGCTGCCTGGGGCTTTAGAAAACTACAAATATATATATGTATATGTATTCCAAAGGAACACAGATGGGTTTAAAAAAAAAAAAAGGCAAGAACACATCAGCATGCTCTGGCCTAATCAGCTATGCCCAGCTTAATCAAGGTGTGCCATTTACCTAATGCACCTTTTTGAGAGGAAGCTTTCCTTTCTACTCACTTCCTGACATCCAGGCTCTCTTCCGTCGCGTGCCGAAGTGGGAACCTGTGATGAATCTTTGGATAATGGACTGTTGCTTTGACAAACTACTCTAGTGAAGCACGTGCCTGTCTTGGCGACAATAATAGCAAAGTGCGGATTTTGTGGAAGAAATAGAGGCTTTGAGGGCTACAGCACCAGACTCTGAGTCTATAAATTGCTGGACTGGGATGTTAGATGCCTTTTAATATTTTGAAACATCCAGTAGAGTAATGAAAGAACTGTAGGACTATCCTGATGTAAGACCTCGGGAGAGTTGTTTTCAGAGATCATTGGAGCTCACAACTTGTTTAAGAACATGAAGTCCTATCCAAGTAATAGCTGGAAATAAGTTGCTTGATTTTTCTCTCCCCAAAGACAAATTCTTGTAATAGCAAAAGTGTAAAATCCAACAAAGAGAGGCTTGATACTTTCAGCTACTCCAGCCGCTTCATCGTGGAAAAAAAGGCATACTGACAGTGAAACTATTTGGGGTAAATAATGAGGACAGACTTCTCAGAAATAAACTGGCATGGATTTGGCCATGGGATGTCAGATTCATAACTTGGGAAATGAAAGCCTCTATATACTAGAGAGCAGGCCGTAGCCCAGCAGTGGCAATTCAGCCTTCTGAGCCACAGGGATTTCTTTATAAGCAGTGGTATATTAAATGTGGAATCGGGTAGGCCAAAGGGACAGCAGTAAAACAGAGACAACGTGCAGTGACCAAAAATGAGCTAAAGCCAGACACTAATTACTTTGCAGTAATTTTGTTTTCCTTTAGAGCTGACGAATATCTCTCACTCCTGGAAGGTAAATGCTTTTCCTATCGCTTAGGTTTTACAGCTAGTACTTTTTTTTTTTTTAGTTTAACTGAAGCTGGGGAGAAAGCAGTTTTTGCCTCTTTATCCAATGTAGTTCCTTTATCAACATAAAGATGAGAGGTGGATTTTTATACCGTGCACATCGCTGGAGCGGGCTGAGGAGGAGCACTTTTAGACAGGCCTAGGTCAACAAAACAGATTCATCCATCACATCTGCCAGAATGGAAAGATAGTTGTCTCGATGCTCGGTCAATCCGAGACCTTTCTGTTGAGTCAACTGACAAGATTGCAGATATTTGTGACAATGAGGACACTTATCCACTAGTAAGTGGACTGAAGACCACCTACGCATTTGGCGGTGGGTCTTCGGTTTGGGAAGCTCTAAGCTCTTGAACACCAGCCTATTGCTATTTGCAGTCCTCTCCTCCTTATCAGTGGAGAATCATTACCAAAAACTAAGCTAGAATAAGATAAAATAACAAAAGGAAGGGATTCTGAGGTGATAATGGTGGAAGGTGTGAGAGTCAGTAGGAAGTACAGTAAAGAAACCCATGACAAGTCATGATAAATGGGTCGTTATAAAATTCATGTTTAGGCTGCACCAGTCTGGGGATAATGCCATTCGTCATGGCAACACTGGGGCACTAATGAGCCCTCATTGCATATTCATGGCTTTGGCGCCTCTCTTCTCTCTCTGCCTCCCTCCCACCCCGAACCAATGCCTGGTAAATATCTCCACCTCAAGCTGAAACTCGACTTCGGCTGCTTTTTTTTTTTTTTTTATTTGTTATGTTGCAGCAATTACACTGTAAAAGTGCTGCACAAGATTGATTGCTCTGATCTGTAGTTCAATTGTAAATTAGAATACACATCCCCCTGGGGACACACGGCCCCTATTTGTGATTAAGAAAAAAGCCCCATAATAGACTAATAGCTAAAGTTCTCTCTCTTTTACTTTCAGGCAATTAGCTTGATGAAATGGCCTCTTTTTGTGTACCCTGGAAGTGTAAACCGATATCATAATGAAGTATATGATGTTTATTCTATTATTTTCACCTTGCCATGTATGCAGGAATGCATAAATAATGGCTGCTTTGTCTAGTACATTTACTGATTCAGAAGTAAACTATGTCTTAAAGATGCAGCGTATGATCCCGCTGCCTTATGTTAAGCCAGGCACTGCGACTAGTCCCCGTAAAAACTAACATTCTGCCCAAAGAAGTTGGGGACCATTTTTAGTCAGGTGATTAAATACTGTTTGCAAGGCACTTTCATTTATAAAGAACCTTAATTGGAAAATCCTCCTAATAACCTTGTGAGGAAAAATAAGGTAATCTCTGTTTTGCAGAAAGGAAAACTGATGGGGAGATGCTGAACATGGTACACAAGCCCACACAGGACCTCCGTAAATGCTTAAGAAATCCTAGCTCACTGAAATTTTTTTCAGGCATTCAGAAGCTCCCGTTCCTCTCTCTTGTAACGTTCTTAATGGTGTCCTGGATGGTTTGTGGAGTGGCTCTGACCTTAGCTTGCCTCAAAGAATTAAAACTCTGTGCTGTCACTGTTGCCTTCATTCCCATGTGACAGATATGGCTAAAGCTCTCTCACCTGAATCCAAGGCGGATATGGTCATGCCCATATTCAATATCATGTGTTGGATGTTGGCTTTCCCAAGGCTCGATTTGAGCTGTCAGTCTGAGCAAATGAGTCACGTTGTGCAACAGCGTTAGAACACTGTGGTGGTGTTCGTGCAGTTGAGCTTAAGATAAATATCTGGGAAGAAAACTGCCATATGATGATAGCTCTGGGCATACCTGCTTTGTGACAAAAGGTGCTTCGACGTTAGCATTTCGCTTAGGCCCAGGGGTGCACTTTTGAAGAGAGTCCTCCAAATGACCCTGCCTACCCTGCCCCACAACACAAGGCAGTCTTGGAGCATGCAAACTGAATTCTTTTGCGTGAAATTAAACCAGATGATGTGGTCGGGGAGCTCCAGCAGCTAACGGGAATTCCGTCCACAGGAGCATGCTGAAGTTAGTCCAAGTAAACCCCTAACGTGGAGTGACCTGGGGCCAGTCTCTGCTCTTCAGTGCACAGTGTAGACATACCTTTATTTGCCTGTGTGCGAAGCAAAGCAGGGCTCCTGTCCAAGGAGCTCAGATATTATGGCAGGGAGGACATGTGAAATAGTCTGGAAAACCTGCATAAGAAAATGCATTGTTTTATGTATAACCCCATCAGTTTATCTACAACAGAAGTATTTTCATTTAGTTTAAATTCTGTGTGAGAGGTTCTGTAGGGGAACGTAAGAGAGTTCGGAAACATTTTGCTAAGAAGCACTACCAGTGCAGACCTTTAAAGGGTAACCCTCTGTACCTGGCTACAATACCATATTCTGTTTAAACTTGTTCATCATTGTCTTCTTGCATGACAGCCCTGGCATTTAAAATATGTTAGGGGTGACACAATACTTTCACCTGGTGCAGACATATATCACTGGAAGGATGTTCTCATAAACAAAGTGCTGCAGGCTATGATCTTATCATTCTCCTCTTCCTTCTTCTCAGTTCAGTTCAATGACAAACACGTATTTCTCTTCTTTGCTCCAGTTTCTGGTCTAGAGAAGCCTGGTGTTGGAGCAACAGGTGATGTTGCAAATCAGGAATGACAAGCGTTGGTGGTGGCCTGGTAGGGGAAAGCAACGGGAAGGGCAGCAAGCATGCAACATATTTTATCATGCTTTGGCTGGTGCACCAATTCTACACGGCGCTGCAATTTTATAGCATGAGGAAAAGTTTACTCACGTGCATGCCTGCACACGCACGCTTTTTCGAGAGAGACATAAAGCAAATTAGAGTGTTCACATGTAATTAGCTGACTATTAGCGTGGTTCAGCCGAGGCAATAGGCAGACAGTAAACTTCGAGATAGCTCACAGATAAAAGGACGGAGGGTGTTCTGGAGCAAGGTGGAGGGAATAGTTCAGAAGAGAAATTCCCGACACATTGAGCAGACTAAGGATGTTCTTGCCCTACACCTTTATCACCGCACAGTGTAGCTATACAGGCCTTCCCTCTCCCCGCTACAAAGCTTAACCCTTCCTGGCACCCAGGGCTCTTTCTCCTTGGATAGCCCACTTTTAAATTATTTAAGATTTAATCATAATTTTCTGTTTAAACACAGTAGTCTGAACTAAAACTGAAATTCCTGCTCATGCTTCTCGCCCTCCTTCTTGTGACAGCCTATGAAACGGGGACTATAACCCCTGTAGAGGCTGGAATACCTCCACCTATTTAAGAATATACATGACCAGGTCTAGTAAAAACATGATCCGTTACCATATGTAAGCATCCCCCTTGGAAGGAAACCCCAAGCATGTCCGAGTTCAAGTCTCTGCAACTTCTGTGAAAATGTCAGTATTTTACTAAATCTTTGTGCTAAGTGAAAGTGTCATTATATTTTTCAGTCATTTTATAGCTGGCAGGGAAGTGCTTTTTTGTGTCCTTTGGGAGTTTTCAAGTTTTCTTTTTTTTTTTTTTTTCAACTAATTCTCTGGCTAACCAATAACCTGCTAAAACAAAAAAAAAAAATCAGACTGAGTCATTTGCTTCAGTAATTTAAAAATATTTCATTTTTTGCTTTCACTTATAAATTAAAAATTAAAACCAAAACATATTTCAAAGGAAATAGATGTTCATTTAGAAAAATATCAGGACGCTTGCAATAATTTTGAAGTGTCTTTAACATCTTTTTTTCACTTGAGAAACCTCATGAAAATCACATTGTTCCCTCCAAACTTTTTTGCCTGTCTGTCATTTTTCAATACAAAGTTTTCATGGAAAATCCCAGGCATAAATCCACTTTTGTCATCAATTCAATATCTCAGGGAGTTCTTGCTTGGGGTGGCTTCTGAGGAGGGAAAATTGAGAACTTCGTGCTCTCAGTTGATCTGGCACTGAAAATTTCAAATACTGCTGAAATGATACATACTTCTTGGTATCCATTCATGTAAAAGCTTGTCTTTCTCAAGGCCTGTATATGTATGGCCTGTTGTCCTTTCTATTACATTCAAATAGGACTGATCTAAACTGTTTCTGATGAAGTAAAAATTTGTCACGGGTTTTGTGCAACTTGTACTATTTCTTTGCCAGTGTGTAAACTCTTCAGCAAGTCCTTCCGTTAGGACCGCATCCTGCAAGGAAAATGCATACTTGATATATCAGAGGAAATTTTCTTCTTACCTGTCATGCCAAACACAGAATTTAGCAAATAGGCAGGAGAACTAACACTGTTGGAGTGATTAAAGCCTTATTCATTAACGAACATGCTATTTTTGCAGACAATGAATCATTTCTCAGCATACAATTAACAGCATTCAGTAAATAGCAATTCTCTAACCCCCAAAGGAAATTACCACTTCTTACCGCTCATTTGTTCAAGGCTTATGTAGGCATTTGCCACGAACAAAAGTTGGAGCAAATTCTCTCAAGAAGAAATGTTGAATCAAGAGTGCAAGATTGTGTTGATGTTTCGGTTCATCTTGAAGGAAGGAACCTCCTGCTGCAGATCTCAAGTGATGCTCAAGGGGAAGAACAGCACGTACGGGGAGGAGAGCTGGCATGCCAGTGGCCAAGAGCCTACCACTAGAGATAAAGCCTGGGGACCATGTCAAGGTAAGGGCCCTCATAAGTCACTCAGCAAATGCTTTCTTTGCAACTCTTGCTGCCCCGCTTACCTTCTTCCCAAGGCCCATGGTGTTCGTTTTCCTCATCCCGCTCCACAGAATGACAAGAGAACCTGAGGTTTTTCACAAGTTTCTGGAGACGGGAACAAGCTTTGTCGTGCCTAGAAGTGGCTGTGGTGGGTTAGACCAAAGGTCCACCTAGCCTCTCACCTTGTCTGTGGGAGAAACGCCTAGCAGATATACAGAGAAATGTCAGAAGCCAAACAAACTAATTCTGCTGATGTGTTTTCCTTGTTCTTATCACTCAGTGCATTACAGAGACTGACAGTAGAAGTTGCATAAAACAAGAGTGTTTAATGGTAACAAAGGAACTATCTTCCGTGAATTTCTAGCCCTTTTTTAATCTGATTATGGTTTTGGTATTCTGTGGCAGAAAGTCCCACAATTTAATCGTGCTGCATAACAAATGTAAAATTGTGCTCACTTTAAGCCTCTTTTGCTCCTTACACTAACATAGTGCGTAGATGTTTCCCTCTTCAGAACGCCCTTCATAACATTTGTCATTGTATAAACCTCAGCCATCTCCTTTCAGAGAGTTCTAAATTTATCTAGTTTTCCTTTGTGTGGAAGCAGATACACACAATTACCCACAAGACAGCCACCATCGTACTCAACTGTTGTCACTGAGACTGAAACTCTTCCAAAAATTAATTTCTTTAAGATAATCCTAACGGTGCAAATATCTGAAGATCAGGCAGATCTATAAAACCTGCCCGCAGCAAAATCATGCAATTAGAATCATGCTCATAAGTGTTGGAGTCTTAAAACATTAATAGATCATTTTAATGGAAGGAGTTATTAAAATTGTATTTGATTTGCATTATTACAACACTGAATGCACTATGGAAAACTGAGTTCATGAGAGAAGTACAGCGCAAAACAGATTCTTATTATCTGAGTTAGAACTTTACAATAGACCGTGCTTGAATTTTCTTTAGTTTTATGTCTCTTCTAAATTGATAAGAACTCCTGGGTTTATATTAGAAATAGAAAATGAGGAGGAGGATAAGAAAATAGCTGGTGATTGAAATAAAGCCCCAGAAAAGTAATTTGAGGAGCAGAAAATCCTTCCCAACATAAGTAATTTTATCATATATGAGATGTGTTGTTCTGATCATAAGCACGATCAAAAGTCCCACGAATTGCAGGGTTTCTGTAGATGATTTGCGAAAAAGTTACCCCAAATGTGAAAGCAATTATAAAGAAACTCGTGACTCATTAGTAAGCATTCCTTGTTTTATTTCGGTTACAAGTAGACTGTAATTTTGGGATGTCCATCTGACATCTTTTCTATTGGGCACTTACCCTCCCTGATGTGTTTATAAAATTCCCCATTTCATTAGTGGGACAGCAGATCTGATGTACAAAACATCTTCCTTAATCCAGCAGAAAGCAGAGTTTGTTGGAGTCAATGGAAGATTTCGGAATAAACCTGCAAGGGTTAAAAAAAAAAACGTATATAACCATAATCACAAAGTGGAGGAAGGAATACAGTGGATTTGCTCTGCAACTGAGATATTTTTAGTTTCGTATTCTTTAGAATCCCTGTAAAGGTACGTCCCTCATGCACAGTTGTCGAAAATAGCCTTTAGGCGTTTAGGCTTGAGTTGATCTAAGCCAGTACAGAAGTGTGCTCTTAATTTTTCAGGGCAGCACAAATGTGCAAAAATGGTGTCTTCACGTTCAAAAGCGCCTTATCGTTTAGAAGAACTGTGCCAATAAATTAAACAAAGGACAGTATTTCTACTAAAAATAGAAAGCGTCCTGTAGAAAAAATATTCCCTATCTTCTGAACTTAAAATACAGTTTAAAATTCAGTGATCGGATGCTTAGCAGGTGTAAATCATCACAGAAATGATGCTGTAACGCTTTACATGGTATTACCAAATTGTCTTGCTGGTAATTAAGGCTATCCTCTACGGAATAAGGACCAATGACAAAAGAAAGTATAAGTTGATATTGTCTCAGCACGCATAAGTGGCAGACAGAAATATTCATGTGCATAATCTTACACCTTTCCTACATGATACCCAGTGGGCTAAAGTAATAGCATACCGAATTATCTTGGAAAAGGCAATTCTCACCAGAAACTAAAAATCTTATGAGTTGTCTGTAAGTTTCTCATAATTATACGCGGCAAAAATGAAAATAAAACTAACAGGCATGCACTTGGAAAATGTTTCTTTAAACTTTCTTTAAAAATCTAGATCATATTATACTCAAACGTTTTTCAAGCCCAAGTTTTCTGTATTTCATCCCAAGAAAATGAGTATCTCTTCTTTTTCCCTGTTTCTTTTTGTGGGTTTATTATGTCCATATTCTACAGCCCAGGGAAACAAATGTAATTTCTATTACTCAGAAAGGCAACGAAGTCAGTCTGATGAAACATGACAAACTTTTACTCTGTATTTCTGGTGTAAATTTCGGGGGAAAAGGACACCTCTTAGTTCAATAACCACTTCCCTGAAGAGCCGTACAAGCCATGCTGTCTGCCACAGCGCAGTTCCCTTAACATACCGAAATAATGAGTCTTTTCCAGAATCAAACTTCTCTCTGAAAAGCAAATGCTTCCCTTCCTCAGTGTTAAAAGTGCGCCTCTTCTGATCCTTCTGAAAATTGTTTTTAAGAGCTTCCTTAAGGAGATGTCCATTTTAAGCAGCACAGTCTCAGGGTTGGGGGCTCAGATGTTTATGAAACCTACTGACTTGTGTGATCTGCTCATGGCTTTCCCCAGTACCCCATGGGTTTTTGAAATCACTTCGTTTTATTTAAATTAAGCCGCTATGGGGGTGGTAGGTCTAAATTCCATTTAACAAAACATGTAGCTGATGACCAACTCCATTTTCTCGTTTTGGATATTAAGACCAATTTTGGTTCCACTATCCCAAAAAACTTCAGAAATAGTCAACTGAAGGAGGAAAAGTGTAGTGCATAGTGGTGAATGATGCTCCAAAATGTTCAAAATGTCCTATAAGTCCAGAAAAAACAGAATCATGATGTCATAACCAGATGACATTAAAAGGCCAAATATTTACCATACGTGAAGACGAAAAATAGTCTGTATAAATTACTCGTGGGAATCTTTATTGAATATATTGAAGGATATTCTAGATTATCAGAAATCAAGAATGAATTACGTGCATATATGTATACGATTAGTCTTTGAGCTCATGTAAAATACAGAAGGTAGAAAATACTGTGTATTAGAGGTTCCTGAGCAGGAACCGTTATTCAGGCATCAAGTGCAAACACATTACAATCAGAAGAGTTTTTCTGAGGTATGAAAAGAAATCTACTAACAGCAGGAAATAGAAATATTTGAATGCTTCTCTTGAAGCCCTCAAAACCAAATCTGGATGCCTCTGCGTAAGGCAGGCTCCAGGAGCATCATCCTCCCAGGAGGTCTGATCAGGCAGTCTCCTCATCTCAACATCTGCATGGTCCAAGCGGGGATACGTTGAATACCAGTAACTTTCTGAAGCTGCTTAATGTATTGGGCTCTTTTTTAACCTGCTGGTATCCTGACTTCTCTTATATCACGTAACATGGAGAAATGTAGCCTTTTTCCTTATTACTATAGAACATACAAGTACCCACATATGAAGACTACCAAAACGCTGTCTGTTGTAAAACAGCAAATACTTTGCACAGAGGGAAAATTCTGCAACCTTCTCACTAAATGAGAAGCACAAAGAGTTTCTTATGTATGGAACCCAGTGAACTCATCCCATTTTGTGCATGTTGAAGCTTTGCAAATCTCCAAGAGTTTTGTGTTTAGCAAAGCAGGTGTGCAAACAGAGATCCTGGTGACCTCACCTCTGAGAATCGGGCCTTTGACATACATTACTCTCCTGCTGACAGCAAGAGAAGTGTGGATCACTAGCATTTCACACCTGCAACTAATGTAGAAGTTGTAACGATATAAGTGAGCATTAGGAACAGAAGTGATGCTTTGGACACAAACCAGCTATATTTAACGGGAAGGGTGCAAATCCACGTTATGACTCAGGATATGTATTAGCTACAGCCCTTCTTTAACCTGGAAAGGAAGAATTATATCCAAGGGAACTTGTTGTGAAATAGAAACTCAAAGAGTTCCTCTTTATTCTCGTAGAAGTGATGACTAGGCTAAAATTGGCTGTTGGTTTTATCTGTAGTTGGGGAATATACAATTTAGTTTGTATAGCTTCAGCTGGCAGGCCAGTCTTGGTTCAAGGTCCTGATCTATACTACAAATACCTCTTCACAATCAATAGGGGAATGAACTTGGAGTAGAGCTGAGGACCTTGCCCCAGTCTTTTGGCCTGGACTGAGCTGACCTGGTGAGATCTCGCTGTACATCCCAAGATCTCCAGCTCCCCTCTGCCTTGGGAAACCTGTGCCTTCAGACAGGCTCCTGGGGCCAGGAATTACAAGAGCTCTTCACCCACTATTTTCTTGTTGGTAACAGATGCTCTGCATTGCTTGTTGGGCCATTTGGGCTTCTCCTAATGCTGCAGGATGTGTTATCTTATAATACCCATCACTGATCGGGGCTCTCTTCACTAAAGCAGATCAACTGCGGAGCATATGGGGTAGGATTTGTTTGTCTGCTGCCTCATCTAGGGGTAACAAAACTTGTGCGTGGGTAGAAAGGCACCATCACCCTTTATACCAGTTTGCGTTAGCCCTGGGAATTCATCTCCTCTTAATGGTTTTTGGAGGTTTCTTTGTCAGTGTCTAACAGGTGGGTGTTCTGGTGCCTCCCAGCCTACGGTCTGATGCCTCGTGGCTTTCCTTCCTTGGCTGAGAAATGTCACAGAGGGAAATGAGCAGTTTTGTCTCCTCCTGCCAAGCCTACAGGGTGGGAAGGGGTTGCACAGCACAACTCCCCTTGAAAAGTCAGGGGACGCTACCGCCACCGGAACGGGCCCCTGGGCAGTTACGTGACATTCAGCCTGAGAAAGGAAACCGGTTTGTCACCTCATTGCTTAAGGGTGTGATCTCAAGCCAGAGTTGAGGTGTAGCTCTGGGTGCAAGAGGTAAGATTACATTATTAACACTATACTCATCATGTTCTGAAGATTTTCTAGTTTCCAACCTCAGTATATGATACATTAAAAACGTGGTGGGATCCTCAGTTAAAGGAACAGTAATTTATAGGCCCTCCTACCAAAGAAAACAAAGCATCTCTCCCTACTCATTCTCCTGATTTTTGCTAGCAGATACAACAGCTCCAAAGTAGATGAGAGATGTCATAGTCCATGACCCATTGACCTGAAAACTGTATATACATGTAGGAAAGGTGTTCTTACCCAGAGTAATGTGAGCTATAGATGAAGTATGTGTCAGTACTTTTATGTAACGTGATTGTATGCGTATACTCTGCAAAGTATAGTTTGGAGGTAGTTGAGAATAGTAGTGAATACGATTCAAAGTGGTTGGGTACATTAAAACGTGTAAGAAAGGCACAGAAGAAACAAGGGAATGTATAGATAAAGGCAGGAAAAAAGGAAAGAGAATAGATGTGGAGACAGCTAAAAGGACGATGGGTGCGACAGGCAGGATCGGGTAGGACAAATGCAAATAGTTCATAAGAAGGTGGAAAAATGCCTCTCTGGCTTTGTACCCTTAGTGTTTCTCCACAATGAGGTTATGGTGCTTTTTCTACACTCAATGTAAATGAAGCACTGGAGTTCTGATTTTTTTCTTTTCCCCCTGTGTAAGATGTCCTTTACGCTGTGATGAGATCACTGGTGTATTAGTTCATTTTAATCTTTTCAGAAAGAATCCAGGAACTGCGGTGAGGTCATGACTGCAGTAATGTCTAAAAGGATGGTTTTATGGAAGAAAGGAGAATTTTTCTTCTCATTTAGCAAAACTGTAACAGAATTTGTGGCTCTCAAGTGTGTTGGACAAGTTAAGGTTTGTTTGGTTTTGTCTCTTGCATGTTTTTGCAAAAGGCAGTCTGCTTCCTACTCATTTTTTTTCCTAAGTATTGCATAAATCCAACCAAGCTTGCAGACAAAGCGCCCTGCTAGAGCAGTGCTCCATTTGAACAATCATCTAGAAAACATCTTTACCCATGGCACCTCCCCAGTCATACAGTCAAGAGGCGGGTAAAAAAGTCAGACTCTTGTGATGACCTGAATGTCCTCACATTAGACCTTCTGTACCCTTCAGACGGCAGATGCCTCACTTCCCATCTCTCTCAAGGAGAAAAATCCTTGGAGCATCCCTCAGGGCCATGGTATCACTATTAAATATGATGTATTTGTGCCTCATTGATCAACGTGATCAGGCATGAATTTGGATCGCTGGCATTTCAGGCAATGACAGTGACTTGGAAGCGCCAAACTTTCGTTGTGATTCTGATTTTTACCGCGTCTCTTCCACTCTCTGTTTGCTAAGTGAAGTGGCAAGACTTAATGATACAACTCTGAAAGGTCTCTGGATGGATTTAGTACTGGAAAGAAATATGCGGACAGATGGAATCATATGCCTCGCTTTACCATGGCCAACGTATTGTATTTTAATGTGTTCTAATGAACTTAAAAATTACTCCCCAGTGTGCTTGCTGCCTGGGTCAGAGGGGTTATTTTGAGTTAGCCGTCTTCCTGGATTCTTGAGATAATTCCCTCCGGATTTGTTGGGTCAACAACAAAGTGGTGATAACAAATACGCTGCTGCTTTAATCCAGCACTATGCTTTCTCCCTCTTTGCGGTGCGGATCTGTGCATCCTAACACAGTTACACTGCTCCTCGTTTAACAACTTTGGGGCATTAGTGACACGCAGCATAAAACCAGTTCCCCTTTCATACCTAGAGGCCGAACATCCCGGATGAGGTGTGTGACGCAGCGGATGCTGCAGGTTTAGTTTTGCTCAAAGAGTTTAAGAGCTTTAGTTACCCAGAGAGGAGTGGGAGATTTACGGCATTAATTGGTAGTGATAGGGAACCGGGGGCTGTAAATCGCATTGCAAGCAAAGAAGAGCCCACCTCTACGTACTACTAATATACATAACTATAGAAAGCCTTCCTATTTAAAAAGGCTAATTAATAATGCTTAGTGGTCTGGATTTCTAAATATGAATTGTCAGGGATTGCGGTGGGCTTAGTGAGGCGGGGAAATGGGCTAACATTGCATTGTTTAAAATTACAGGGGTTTAAATTGTTTAAAGCGATAAGCAGATAGGGTTTCCACACCGGATTTGAGACATTTGTTCTCTTTTATTTGTACTAAAATTTCGGCTTGAGCTCACATTGTCATTCTACCCAGACTGCTTCGCAGATGAGCTAATTTGTCTACCTGTGTTCCATTTTAGGCCTTGGTTTTAATTTGAGCGTGATTCCTGCTAATACCAAAGACTGGATAGGACATCCATTAAAAGTCTACACAGCAATTGAAATGGAAAATTCCAAAAGAAACCCTATTAGAGTTTTTCTCCATCAAATCAACATTACAGACTTCTTATGCATTTCTTAATTAGACATTGATATTAACTGGACTGTTGCATGATTTAGATCTAGCTCTTAATCTCAGCTATTCTATGCTGCTGTAGTTTTTATGACATCCAACTAGCGACTGCTTTATGCATTAATCTATCTGGAAAACCACCTTCACATTTTTTTTTTTGTCTTTTTTTAGAAGAATAAAGGCCCCAAGAAGGAAATGAAAGCTTTTGGGTTCAGCCATTAGTAATTTTCTGCTTAGTATTTGAAAAATTGCTTATTTTAATTGCTTCATAGAAGAAAAAGATATCAAAGCTAACGTTCTTTCTCTCCAAACTTTGTAATTATTTCTCTCAGACTCTTATTTGAAATGCCTTGAAAGGATTTTCATTGAAATGTAGATTTCTTCTCTTTCAAAAGTACTTTTATTCCCCCGTGCTTCTCTCCCTTTTTTTTTTTCTAGTGACTTCCTCTCTAGATTTAGAGCAAAATACATAGGCTCCGATCTCTGGACACTGTAGCATGTGTCACGCAGATGTCCCTTAAGTGCCATCTTCTTTAAATCTGACCTTCCCATGGCCTAGAGACTGTGTTAACAATTGGCCATAGGTCTTAGACAACACAGTATCCTCAGGCTTCCTCCACGGACAGTGAAGAGTCATAGGTGTTACAGGAGTTTGCTATATCACAGTCCTACTCATTCTGAAAATTTCTGTATGATTTGCGTATTAATATCACTACCAAAATCAGGGAAGCCCAATGGGAAAGTTTCATAAGTGTTGATGAACGCATCAGCGAACAGAAGTTTATGGCTTGTGATAAAGTCTAGGGACAGGTAAATTTTGTATAGTTTCGTGTTCTGTTTCCAGCAGTATAAATCCTCAATATCCTAATCCAGGAAGGAATTTTCTCACCAAACCCTGTAGTTAGCTCTGCATTATATTTAAACATCAGTAGCACAGAGCTTCAGGATCATGTTGGCCTCATCAGTAATCCGTGATACCAATATAGCAACAGTAGCAAGAAGTTCTTTATTTCACCTATACATTTTTGGGGAACATTATTTACTCGTAGATTATGATCTGGTCAGAATGATCTATACATTCATTACATCCAGAGTGGGCTTTCATAACTCACGGTATCTAAGAATGAGGCAAAACTCGCATTTGTTTATAGTGCAGCAATTCTGCTCAGCGAAAAAAGGCCCAGAGAAAATATCATCCTAAGCACCTTGTGATCTGCTCTGAGTCCCAGGTGATTTCTCATGCCAGCTCCAAAACATCTTTAAGAGCCTCAGAAGAGCGCGGAGCTGGCTACCTCAGAGGCTCCTCAAAATATAGCTGTTCTCTCTGCGAGTAAGTGGCCCCGCGAGCCCAGTGCGGTCATGGCTGAGGTTATCTCGTAGGGGGAATCTTCGCAGTGGAACAAAACAGTTTGAGAAGAGAAGATTGAAATGAAGCTCAAGCATTCTCAATATCAGATTTTACACGCGTATTTTTTTGCAATCACACAAAAGGAAGAAAGAGAACAAGAAAATGAGTTAGAGGAAGATGGAGAGAGATGGTCTATTAAGCAAAGCTACCTTTTTACTCTCTGAATTTACAGTCCTGATAGACATCTTTATTCAAAATTACTCATTTTTTTATATTCAGATTCTACAGTTTTCAATACTAGGTCCTAGATTTGTCTGGACAGATTACCCTCTTATTCCCACAATGAAACTTAATTATCCTTTTTATCTCTTCAGATACTTTCAGTCATTTCCTGAACTGTTTCTGGGGACAGAGAGCAGCTGATGGGTCAGTCAGTAGAGCAAGCTCTGTGCATCCCTGATGGCCACACATTTTTGAAGGCAGAAGCCCTTTGGCCCCAGGTCTCCTTAGAAAGATTTTTGAGCACTAGGACAAGTATTTTCCTCGGATCTACTTTCGCTGAGCTTTTTTTCTTTTTTTTTTGACTAGGCAGAGACTCGTAATTTTCTCAGCACCTTTCTGTGTATTACTTGGAAGCATCTAAATGTGAGTAACTCACCTGGAATCCGCGGAAGGGTATTTGAATGATTCATCTCTGAGACAAGAATAACCCCTCATGAAATGCAGGATGGACATGACTGCGTGGTTTAAAACGCGCCTTCCTGTATCACTGCTGTTGCAGCAGGAAGGAATGTGTCTGAGTAGTTAAAGTCCCAATGACTAAATAAATTGTTTCAAAGCAGCAGCAGTAGCACAGAGGATCACAGAAGTTGCTGCTATTGAGTAGTTACTACACTTCAGGACACTTCATTGATTTCATCTGTAAAGAAACCTCTAATACGCTGTTATCTGTTATCACTACCTTCTGCGTCTGAGCAAAACTACCAAAGAGTAAAGCTCCAGTCAAAGTGGAAAAGTTGCATAAGATAACCCAAGACCTGCAAGTACTGAAGAAGAAATTATCACAGATATCCATTCAGTCTTTGGGAGTTGTTCTGTAGCTCTTGTTATTTTTGTAAAAATTATTATTTTTGTCTCAGTTATTAAAATAAGAAAATATGTAAGTGTTATGATAAAGTAAAATATAAATAGACTTAAGAAAATCACCCAGTTCATGAGAAAGTGGAGAGATAGCACAACCGATGTGTGTTATAGAATCCTTTGTGATGAAATGCCAGCTCTCAAAGGGCTGACCTGGTGAAATAATTCTAATATATAACTAGAGCAGGTGTGGCTATGGTACACAGGTATGCTTTATTGGATTGAACAAGTCGTGGTTAAACAGTTTCACAACTAGGCTAGGTTTAACAACAAACGTCGTATGGACTTTATACGTTGCATAAAACCCAAATTGAACAAAAATCCGCTTACCTTGGAATAGCTTTCGTATTCCAGCCACATATCTGCAGGAAAGTTGCTTCTTCCAAATCCAACTCGTGAGCCCAGCCTGAAAGCAGAGAACAGGATGGCGCAGTATCACTGAGAGCGCGTAGTCTGTCACGCCACAACCAGGGATTAAGACGGCACTGCGCAATAAAACACAAGTTTCTCCGTCACACCCACCCTACATTTTTTCCTGATGAGTTTATCGCTCCTAATAACCTCCACTAGCCTGAGAGAACAGATAATCTGTTTTCTATAAACACAATAAATAGTGCTTCAAAGGACATAGCATTTATTCAATTCATCATTTCAGTGGTTCAAAATAAACGTAAGAAGAAAAGACGTCTAAAGCAACCAGCGACAGGAGTGTCTCAGGCTGAGTTGCCACTTTTGCTGCTGATGGGTTCTGCCATCTCAGACCCGTCACTTCAACCTTCCGCCCGGGTGCATTTGTCTGCCTCCATAAAGCAGACAGGTAGGACCTTTTATAGGCTCGTACAGCACAGTGAGTGTACGATCTGAACAGTGCAAGGCAATAAACGGGGTCCTGATCTCATCTGTGCCCTCGCTCCACATGACTGGAAAAACGAGTGATAAAAAAAATAATAATAAGCCCCAAATAATTATGTATTGTCTTTATAGTGAAGCGGGCCTTGAGCATTGTGAGCTCTCCACTGGGAGAAGTCCCATTTAAAAAAAATCTCCCTGGCATAAAAATGAATCGGATCCTGTCACATGAATGGCCTGCATTTACTATTCTTTTCACTTGCCTTGAAGTCGTTCATTTTCTCAGTTGACTTGTGCCTCTTCCCTGGTTGTCAGCAGGAACTGGGTAACAAGAACTTGCTGGAAACGGAGTATTAAATAAATAAACAAACACGCACATAAAGAACTGCTGACTCAGCGGATGCAGTGTTACACCCATGATGTAAAACTCTCAAACAACAAATCCGACTCCTGAACATCTCATGATTCGCATCACAAACAGCAAGGGAGGAAAGTGAAAGCGGATTTTGACCAGTGCTGATGAATTTGGAACAGCACTGGATTTTGAGATCGTAAGAAGTTGAGAACGGGCCCGGGTTGAATTCTTGGTCTGTCTGAGCAGCAGATGTTCTTCCTGTAACCGTTGCAGCATTAAGCACTGCATCCATCATCTGTAAAAAGGACTACCCTGATAGCAAGGACCACTCCACTATAGCCAAGAAAATCAGTCAGCATCTCGGCTCTAGGATATTGAAAAAGTTTGGGAAGTTTGGGAGAAGGCTTCTCTGCTCCCAAGCTCCCAACAGCTCTACGTGCGATACCAGGGCAGTTTATTTCATCTGGGAGACAGGGAGAACACGTGCTGCCTAGACTTTGAAGCTCTTAGAAAAGGTAACAGTTCATACCCGCCACGTTGGGCTTGCCCCAGGTATGAGGCATCTCCCCCAGGGAGGTGGAGCAAAACAGAATAGGGCAGAGGCAGAAACACCAGGAGTAACCTAATGGATGTTTTGGTGGGAAGAAGGGGAGATTAATTAAGGGAAAAATCTGCTGGCCATTGAGTGTCCTGGGGCAATTATTGCGACACTGAAGCAGTGAGTTTCCGTGTGGCTTTAAGACATCTGCCCTAAGGAAGCATTTGCAATTGAAACTGCATCCTCCTCTTCTTAACTCTCCGATTCCCATGGGCCAGCGGTTGCCTTGCTAAATGAAATGCTTCTTCAGGGAGACCCGGTGGCCCCAGGGATTGGTAATGCAATATAGCGCCTTTCATCTCTCACCCATGAACCCAAGTCAAACAGAGTTTGGTAAATGGCCAATAACCCTTACCATCTCCGGGGCTGTTTGGTGACCTGTGCGAAATGAGGAGGGTCATCTCTGTGTCTGTTTACTAGAAGGCAAGTGTCAACTTCACCATAAAGAGAGACACGGTTACTACTCATTATCACCCAATTTAACATTCTTAAGCCAAGAGAATGAGCCCGGAAAAGTCAGCCATCTTCTTACCCAACCACGGTGGTCCCAGTACATCAGGGCTTGAAGTACATTAATGAGGACAGTTGCATTGTGGCAAACCAGGCTGTGCCTCTCCTGCAGACGAGAAATCCAAGTCTGAACTGCTCACGGCGGCACGTGATTGCGGTTCTCCCCAAGTCTACGTGGAAATGCCCAGGAGGAATGGTTCCATTTTTAGGTGCAGCAGGCACTGAAGCGTGGTTATGAAGTTACAGAAAGCTGCAGACTTCTGCAAATCTGCATTTAGGGTCTTAAGTAGACACAGGCAACCTGAAGAGGGACACAGCATCCAGCAGTGATAGCGTTAATGTGCTGAGAAAGCCTTCACTGGAAGGCTCTGTTCGCTCACCCGTCATGAATATAGTCTTCTGATTACCAAAATAGCTGTATCTGGAAGGGTTGAAGGCCAGAAGCTCACTGCGGTACCCATTCTTGCCCTGTGCACTGCACATTTTAAGGTCAGACCCTTAGCATCAGGAACCTGTTAGAAGAAAGAGGAATCACTTTAAAAGTTGTTGCCAAGCTGGGGGTTGCCCTGGAAGGTCCGAGAGGGGAAGGGGAAGGGCAGGGGCAGATAAACACTTGGCCACATGAAAAATCAGCTGCCCCTAGATTTCAACAGATCTGCATAAACCTCTGAAACCCACCCCAAACTCCAGAACAGCTTGTTCTCACTCACAAAGTTTCTAGTCACCACTATCATTTTCCAGCCCTTCTCTGCCATAGCAGCGATAACATTCTCGCTGTCAACTCCGAGTTACTGTTTAATCCCTACTATCTCGATTAATTGCATTAAGTCAGTATACCTGTGTTAATTAAACAGAAGATGGCAGAGGCAGCTTTTACTTCTTATTCTTTTGTGTAGATCATTTCCCAGAGCTTCACAGGTTGTGGAAAAATAACAATACAGACACACCACACATATTTCAGCTCAGCTGATAAAGCTATTTGACTCATACAGTAGCCCGTGATTTTTTTCGCCTATCACAGTATAGGCTTAATTACCATGCTGCTGCTGCATGGCAGCTCCCTTAGCATTTTTTTTTTATTATTCGTATTATTTGCAAGTCGTAATCATGTTTTCCTGTCATCCCCGAGCAATGTGCGTGCGTGCGTACAGGCAAATGCCAAGCCTGAACGGAAATTTGATGCGTGTCCATGAATTGGAGTTTTCAAACTTTGGCTGAAGATTAGTACATGTAAACATAGCTCTGCCCCCTTCATCTTGGATAATTGGTCACAAATGCTACTTGACACTTCTCAAATCAGACACTTTACATACTTCTGAGCATAGCTGAACTTTTTTGGCAGGAATTAATTTGCTTTGCAACTCAGCCACTCATTCCTGGCCCGATCCCTACTCCAGTGATTTCAGTGCAATGTTCTGCCAGTGCGAGAAGCGCAGAGGCAGGACCAGATCTGTTTGCTCGCGTTGACGAGCCCGGCTTCGTTAACTCCCTCTGAAATACAATTACTGCAGCTAATGTTCCGCCCTTCGCCAGCCTTGATCAACAGCGGGGTTTTCATCTTCGGGTCCCTCTCTCTATTGCAGTTACCGCACAAGTTACGTTGCATCAGGGGACAGCTCAGAAAAACAAAGCAGCCAAATTGTAGTATCACCAGAAAATGCAACTTCTGACACACCAGGACCCTTCCACAGCAGCATCAGCCTTATGGGCGGTGGCTACAGACGCCATCTGCCCCCAAAGAGATGGTCTCAGTTTTCTCCTACCTCTCCTGCAAACGGCGCACGCCACAGCAGAGAAGGGGAATCCATCCATTTCTGAAGTGCTGCTGAAGTTTGAAGTGGCTACAGAATTTCATGCTACTAAACAGCCTCCTGTTTGCTCTGACATTGCGGCGTGTTTACTCACCGTGCACCAGGACTGCAAGAGCTGAGCAGACCATATGCTCGCTTCGAAGGGCTGCCAGGTCTCAGGGAGCATTACGGTGCCCGTTCCAGGAGGAGTCTGGGGCAAGAACACATTCCATAAAAACCTACTAGGAATAATGTATTTTATCTGGCGATTTATTTCTGTTCAGCCTCTGGACTAAATGGCAGTTTATCAGCGTATCCGTGTACATCTATGAATAACCAATGGAAAATATCATTCACCCTGTATTCACTGGGATGTTGATAAGCTGCAGCATATTAAAAATATTTGTCAGTTTGTTCTTTTCAGCTCTCAAGTGGGATGTGCACCAGCATGCCCTCCTCGTGCTGGCTGCTTCATCCAGAAAATAGAAAGAAAATGGTGAAAGAACGTCAGTTCTAGAAGAGGGCAAAGGTTCACACGGGTTATTTCAGCATTACTGTCTTGCTCATCACCAACACTGAATCTGTAAATTAGACTGAGCTCCTACCTGCAGAAGCAAAGGATGAAACTTTGCGCTGTGCTTCAGGTAGAGACCATGAGAGGAGCAAACGGCTGGTCATGCGCTCACCTTGGCTTGGTTCTCAGGGCTTCGTACACTTCACAGGACTGACGAGGAGGAGGCAGGACAGGAGCGGGTCATGCGGTGTTCCTCCAGCCTCTGGTACCCTGTGCTGTGACTGAGAGCTGAACCACCGTACAGGGACAGTGAGAGAACCAGTTGCATCAACCGTCTCTCTGTGCCCTTGGTTCCCCACTCTTTCCAATCATGGTCTTGTGAGGGTTCATCCCTGGAAAAGAATCACAGAATCGCAGAAGGGTAGCTGGTGTTACAAGAGAGACGGCAGATTCACAGCAGAGAAGCAAATGTCCCTGTTTCCCCTGAATTTGCCATGGAATAATGCAAGAGAAGACATTGCATGCTTCTCTGTCTTGGGTTTTCATAGATTCTTACCTTAAATTAAACAGATGGAGACATATCTCGCTTCCTCCTGTTTAACTCTGATGTTGGAACCGTTGTGGGAGCGGTGGGTATGATATTTATAGGTGAACAAGGCATCAGTTGGCAAAGAGATGCAACATAGCTCTAAAGAGGAGGAGGCGGCTTAGTTTCCATTGCTGTTATATATCACTATATAAATTTCGCTTTCAGGTCCTAGACATTTTAAAATAACATGTCTAGTGTTAGAATAGACGAGTATCAGAAAAAGTGAATTACAGGTTACAGGCTTCTAGTATTTGCGGTAAAAGAACTATTATCGTAATTACACCTATAGAGTACTCATTTATGTTGTTATTAGGGGAAAAGGATGGTAGAATTAGGATGTATGGAAAGAAAGTCTTGCAGAAAGGGAGACAAATAATTTAGCTGGGACAAAGAACTATGATGGCTGCTCAACACACTTCTGTTTTCAGCATGTGAGCTCACCGTGTGTGTGTGGATCTGCAATGTCCGGTGATTTAGGAAAAACCGCTGTAGATCGCTGATATCTGGTAGAAACGGGGACAAACCACAGCCCACAGAAAGGCCTGACCTCAAAAATGCACAGACTGGGAGCTGGGTGCCCTTTTGTACCACTGAACATCTCCATAGTCCTTGCTAGGTGAGGATGGAAATTGGCCAAATGATTCCGTGAGCTCAATACTTTGCAGACAAAAATCCTTTCCCACCACCAAAACAAAAAAAAAAAAAAAAAAAAAAAAAAAAAAAAAAATCAAACCCAGACTCTTGAACATTTGAAATGAGACTAAAATTATAAAAAATACATACTTTTTTCAGCGTGAAGGTGAACCTCCATTTTGAATCATTATTTTGTGGTTGGGACTAACTGGCCATTATTAGTACATAGCTACATGCTGTTGTAAATCCACTGCGTTGCCTCCTGGACGTCATTACTGAAAGTAAGTGAACTGTTGCTTCAAGTGGCTAAAGATTTACTTGCTTAATGCCTGGTGTCATCAACAAATTCAGGCTGGCAATGACATCCTACTTGTCTAAGCTAATATACAGCTTTGCACTCTCCTTGTTTTTCTTCCCATTCAAACTTCTGGCTTAGTGTTAAAATCTACCACGAACCAGCGTTACAGCTGAGGTGAATGAAGTGATGAATGAAGGCACAGTTTGCGTGTAGATAATTGGAAGTCCGGCTGAGTAGATTGCATTATTTAATGTATCATCGTTATGTTTGTATTTGAAAAGCATCTAAACAATATTCTTTCTCCTACAACTCCATCTCTTTGGTGCCCTGACACCAGGGATGAATTGTGTTGCGCGTTTTGGTAGAGATTGTTTTCCAAAAAATGATGGAACCACTTGGAGCTTAAATCATTGCTGTAAAAAGTTAGTAAGTTGTCCCTACCTTAGAAAACTCTTGAGTCAGGAGTAGAACTCCTTGGTTGGCTGTGCTGCAAGAAACAGGATGATATTTAATTATGACAATTCAAACTCACCTGGTTTCTCCAAGTGCAGACTATATTGATTCGCACTACTAATACGGAAAAGGTGGAATTAAAAAGCTGGTTTATTTAGAAACTTACTTATTCCTTAAAATGTCTGTTCAGCTCATTTTTAAATTTGATTTCTTATCCCAGGTGATTTATCCTGCATTTCTGAATCTCAAGAACTGTTTCTGCACGATAACAGCTGATCGAAGTACCCGCATAGTTCGGTCCTTTTGATTGTAAGATTTTTGTTTGTTGCTTTCTTGGACAATGGTGTTTGCAAAAGAGAGACTCAGAGCACCGGAGACAGAATTACGGACCGTGATTAGTGTACGAGACTTAATATTAGTGTAGGACCACAGTCTGTAAGATCAGTGGCAAATGAATTCAGCTTTCAGGCAGAATCAATGTCTTGTTCTGAAAAAACAGTAAGGAAAATCCATGCCAGTGTTTCAGCATGACAAATGAACTTAAGCAAGTTGAAGATAATCATGATTATTTAATATTCCACAGCTTTACAACTCGCTACTCTATGGACAAAAGATCAGAAGGCTGCTGAGTCCAAAGTTTTGAAGCTTTGGGTCAATATGCTTCTCATGTCTTCAGCATTTAGTTTAATTTAGGAGGAAACAGTTCTGAGCTAAGATAAGATCTCAAACAAAATTGACGTGGACTCACAACATGGCCTAACATAACAATTTAATCTATCCTGTTCTTCCCCTGAAAGAAGGCTTAATAACTGTGGTATGATTTCACCTGCTGCTTCTAACATTTGCTCATTCTTTTTTCCTGAGCAAATTTGGATTATCAGATGGCGAGCAGCTTTGTTCATGGTAGACGAACTTGAATTCATTTAGAATTAATAACAATGGGTTCAATCCTGGATTCAATGGCAGTCTTAATGAATGGAGTCTTTGGAAGACAAATATTTGTTTGTGTTGAAGAGAAATAATTAATTCTCAATTTTCCTGGCTATCAGGTGATTACAGCACATATCACAAAATGTTTTCCCTGCGTACCCAGCCTTGGGTGTACTAACTGCAGGAACATTCCCCAGGCCCTGGCATTGCAGATACAGGCCATTTTTTTGACCTTGTTATTTCAAAATCTGAAGTTTCACAACGAATTATTTGGTGTGAGGAAAAACGTGACTCTTACTCACAGCGTTATCTCAGCCCCTCTTGGTGATCTGGTGCTGGGGGGTAAGGAGAGGGAGAGGTCCACGTCGCTGCGATCCATCAGCAGTCGTAGGTCGAGACAGGACTACTCAGATGGAGGAATCCAGCCTGGATCTGGATTTTGGCCCAATCCTCATCATTGTCTTAAACGTGGGCATCTTCCAAATTCCTGTGGGAAATCCCGCTTTCTTTAGTACTTTCCCTGTCTCTTGGGAAGCAACGGAGCTCACACCACCGCCGTGCCCGTCCAGGGAGGAGCTGAGCTGCGCTGCCCAAAACTGAGTACCCGCTGACCTCAGTAAAAATTAGCAGACTTCAGTAAATTTACCCTGCAGGCAATTTTACCCTGGAAAACAACATCACCCGCGTTGCTAGAGTTTAGGACAACAAATTAGAGCTTTTCATACGCACTAGAAGCTTTTTCTTTCCCCCCCCCCTATTTTTCTCTTCCCCCCTGCTCCCCCCCCCTCCCCTCCCAGTAATATCCAGTTGCTTAATTCCATTTGAAATCACCCGGGGTAGGCACCTAAATAATCTTGTCCTTCATGTCTGTCAACATCTTGAGGCACCTAACCACCTTTAGAGATGTGGTGTGAAAGCTTGTGAACGATGCAATCGAGGAGGGAAACAAAAGCCAAGTATCCCTATTTGCTGCCCAAGAATCCACAAAGAATGCTGCTTCAGCTCTGCTCTGATTTCTAATTAGATTATGAGTGATGTAGGACTCTGAAGCCAAGCTGGAGTTTGTGCTAGCACTTTGCACGTATGAATGACAAAGGGACACCACTTTCATATTGATTTAAGCAAGCCAGTGGAAGAATGTTTAAACATCAAGTGCTTGATGCCCCAGTTTGCCAGAGCACCTGGAAATATCAAATTAATTCCAGGTGTTCTGCCATTAAGACGGGCGTGCTGCTTTTACAGCCACACACACAAAATGTGGCTCCCAGTTCCACAAATAAAAACTGAGTGGTTTCTGCTCCTAATGCCTCGATAATTCTGACATATTGCAAGTTCTGGAAAGAATTTTAATCTACATAGCTTTTTTTTTTAAAAATGGGGAGGGGAGCGAGGGGGGAGGGATTTTAAATATGCTGCATACAATTTGTGATGGTCATCTCTAAAATGCAGCTCCATTATCCTTTTCCATTTGGAATGAATGAGGCTAATTAATTTCAGGCCATACTTGATGAGGTCAGCACCATACGAAGGGTGCGTGCTAGACATTGCTAATCTCTTTCAGCTGAGAGTGATGAATTAAAGATGAAGCATTCCTTTGCAGGCCTAATTTAGAATGTATATCAAAAACCTACAGCAAATAATACTATACCCTACAACAAAGGAAAACTTGTTCTCTCAGGCTCCCATGTAGGGTTGATTTTAAAGGCATTTTCATTTCACTTTGGAATTCCAGCTGTGGATGGGTGAAACAGTTCAGAAAATTCAAGCTTTCTCTCTTTCTATTGCTTTTATGGACAAAAGTAGGCGAGGGGGGGTGGGCTAAGGGGAGAGAGAAGCTGGTCGGTGTTTGATCCTGTATATATTGTGATTCTGACTGTACGCTCGACGTTTAGGAAAGCTGCCAGGGTCTTGTGCTCCCCAAGTACCTGTGACGTGACACCCCCCCCACGGCGCCCTCGGAAATTTTACTGTTGGGGTTTTCTTAAGTCTAAAGGGAAAAAGCCATCAAGCGTCCCGTTTTGCTCAGCATCGTCTCGAGGATGTTTTGCTGGACGTTGCAGGGAAGCAGGATGGGTCCGGCAGTTCTGCTGGGTCAGCCGATGAGGACACGGGAGCTTCCAAGCCCACACGGAGCTGTATTTCTCCGGATGCTTTTGCGAGGAAAAAAAACCAGCTCCCTGTGCAAAAAGGTTCTGTCGTGTCTAGGAGCACGGGTGGCAACGTCTAACAGAAAAAGTCACTGCAAAAGCAACCACGCCGGCTCTGGAAGCAGGACAAATTGCTACAGAGCTCTCAAATTTGCTGCTCTTGGGGCTTAGCCAAGCTTTGCCACCTTTCCCTTAGGCAAAGCCCCCCCATAAAGTCCATGGGGGTTTCCCCCCAGGTGAGGGACTGCGGGATTTGGCCCCGTGGGCAGCAAGAAATTAACCTTAATTGTCACTTCGGTAAAACAAGGACTATGAAATCCTAATCCAGCCGCAGAAGGGAGGCCGAAAACAATAGACCACCGGCTTCCCCACCACTTTGCTTTGTAATACCTGGCAGTTTCTTGAAATTCTTGACAGGTTGCTGCAGCGAGTCGAGGTTCCCAACTGGTGGCCATAAGCGGCTGCCGTCTTTGTATCCCAGTAGTCCTCATTAGAACAAAGCTGCTTCGAATTAAATCCAATCTACATGCCGAATCAATCTTTCAACCCTTTGATTGCTTCTGAAAATATTTATATTTCTTAATAATGCACATTTTGTCCCACAGCCTGTGATTAAACCCAGACAAGGTCCGGAGAAGCCTGAAGTATATGTGGAAGGGGTTATTTTGGACAGGAAAAGAAAGATAAAGAACACAGGTTTTTCCTATTGTGAAACCATTAGAGTGTATAAATCTAGCAATTGCCGTTGTATAAGCATCAGAGTGGGGTTGTAATAAATACAGATTGGAGTATTATAGTAACCAAATGGAGTTTATGGATTATGTTCACTAGTTCATATTTCTCAGCTACTACAATCTAACTAGCATCGTGCTGCACTCGGCTCTATTAATATTCCCTATTAATATTCTCTTTAGGTGTTTGTGGGGAGGGAAAAAAAAAAGTTAGGAATCAGCTGCTGCTCTGCGTAAAACAAACAAGTTTAAAGAATCATGCCCTCCAAAGGAAAAAAAAAAATAAAATAAACAAGGGGATGCTGTAAAGCGACAGAGTTAGAAGGGCACGGGCTGGGGCTGGCTGAAATTGGCTCCATTCTGCTTAAAGTTAATAACTTCCATCTGAGTGAGAATCTGGCCCTAATGCAGGGCATTTGCTGCGTGAAAATTAGGATGTAAAAGCGAAAACAGTAACTGCTACTATCCCTTAGCCGGGTAGATTTCTAAGGTGGTAAATAATAAGCTTTGGCTGGAGATGAGAAACACACAAAGGCTTTGAAGCTGCGCTTTTGTGGTAAATAACAGCGTATTATTCCCTCCTCAAAAAGTAGCATACATCACAGGTAAGATATGTGGAGATGAAGGGAAGGATACATTCCTTGGCTGAGAAGTAGCCCAGGTAGGGCCTGATCTTCCAGAGCGGGAATTTGCCGTCGATGAAGGTGGTAGCCGGGGCTGGGGACACAGATCAGATAAAGGCACCGTACCCGTCTCCCTCCCTACACATAAATGACTGCCCTTCTCTATAATAAAAGGGAAAAATTGACTTCAGAAAACACGCCACGATAAATCTCCTTGGATAAAGTAGTAGAATTCCTGGGTGAGAGGGAAAGAAATCCTAGAAACTAAAAATACACAAGACTTGTTTAAAACCATTGTCATCATCAGCATCGCATGGTAAATACAGCTAATAGACTTTATCAGTGGGCTGGTAAATGCTTGGGATAGTTTTGCTTGTGACAGTTTCCCCTTTTATAAAGGACAGAAGGAAATATTTTCAGTTAAAAATATCATTCATTGATTCTTTCGTCACGTATTTCATTATATTAAGCCGCAATTTCCTAAATATGTTGCGGGGCAGGGGGGAGTGGTGTTATTATTATACGTATATCCTGAGTCTTGACAGCTATTTTGCATGAATACATGATTTGGATGCTCAGCCTTTAAGGTAGAGAGAAGGTTTCTTTATCATCATCAAAAATAAGGGGAGAGGAGCGATGAAAAAAAACCTCTCGCAAATAGGGACGGATCCAAAATCGAATGACATGCATGAAAACCCGTTTTGGATCAGGTCCCCAGCAGAACATTATTGTGTATGACCGGTAGATTCTGAATATCTTCTATTGTTTGACAACCCTGATTTCACACTAAACTTGGAGTTTGTTTCCGAACAGAAGCTTTTTGTATAGAAACTTTAAATCATATCCCTTCGTGAACACACACGTACCATAGAGGATATTGTCTTATTAGAGAGTTTAAGCCTAAAGGTGTATGCCTATTTTTAAAAGAAATTTTCTGATTGTAGATAACTGCTCAATTTGATTTAGTGTCCAATGATAGTGATGGGGTTGATAACTGAGCATTCATCGGTAATTCATCTTGTGCTAGTAGAAATTTACAGCAAAGCAGTGCTTTCCCAACACTGACAAGTCCTATTAATCTTCTTCAGACACATTTCAATAGGTGTCTCCATCTGTGCCCAACATCTAAACACTCTGGCATCACTAGGGACTTGGAGACACCTTCATTTCAGGTTACACTAGTGAAAATGTGATACTAGATTGTACTCTATTTTTAACCTAATTCTCTCTTTTCATTCAATTAGCCTTTCTTGCCTGCATTTTTCTACTCATGTGTAACATCCTTTTCCCAGGAAGAGCTCAAAAATGAGATTTAGTTACTTAAAGAGGCAGAATCTGCCAGGGCAAGAGCTACCGAGAGTGTAATACATAAAAGCATCAGAATAAAGCTCACGCATACAGCGTGGAGACGGAATTGCCAGCCGCAAAACACCTCCTGCATCGAATGCCCACGATATTCCCCTCCTGGTGCACCTCTTGCAGGAGTTGTTGGGTTAGGGCAAGTCTGAAACTCAACACCCCCCCCTCCAGCTTTCCAAATTTTACAACAATTGCAGAGTATTTGGGGGTTGGAGACGCAGTCTGTACCAGCAGCACCTCTGTTTGTTCAGGCTGGACGGGGATCACCTCCGTACATCCCCGCTTCGCTTTACATATACGGCTAATGCACGAACAAACACAGCGCCGTCAAATTACAGCAATAACATTTATGGGTGGATTACATTCCAGCTTCCTCGCTTATGATGAAAAGCAAGTATATTGCAAAGCACATGGAAGAGGTAGGGTGCAAATGCGGGCGAATTTCCACTCGGAACCAAATGTTGTTTTTTCCCTTTCAAAGCTGCGATGAGTTTGCTAGCAGACGGGGCACAGCTTTAAAGCTTACTCATTCAAAAATGTGTGTTTGGGTTCCTTCCCCCCCCCACCCCCCGCCCCCCTCCTTCCTCCCATTTGTGTTCGCCTGGCGAGGAGGAGCAGATGCGCACCGTTTGGGCTCGAGGTGGCTCCGACTTGCTCTGAACTTTCTGCTGAAAAGAGCAAACCGGGAGCCGCGCGTCCGCTCCACGAACGGGGAGGCAGTTGCAAACTTTGTTGCTGCCTTTATGGAGTTCTCCTGCGAATCGCATTCTAGATCTAAATGACCTTATTGTAGGTGGCAAGTTTAAATGTGCCATATTAATAACTTGTTATCCAAGACAAATTAAGTCCTTATGTGTCAAAAGCACTCTGCTCTGGATTACCTACAAGACAAGTATTTATTGAATAAACGTTGGATCCAATTTCATTTTAATGTGACTGACTGTATGCTTCAGTCCCTTAGAATGAGATAAAAACACTCAAACCTATAACTGTGTTGCAACATTACACCTAACTTGTCTATTTCTATTATTGTCTTTTTAATGTGGGATAGCAAAAATGGTTGGGGTTTTTAAGGAAGAATTATTATTATTGTTATTATTATTGTTGTTGTTGATGGTGATGTTGTTGTTATTATTATTATTATTATTATTATTATTATTATTATTATTATTATGTTATGAAGCGCAAGGGGAGGGAGAGAGAGAGAAAAAAAGACTGGCATTCAGCCTAAAGAGAAATCATTGAAACAAATTAATCCTATGCCGTTTAAATTGACATGGTAATCCATCATCAGCAAAGGGAAACTCTGAAAGCAATCTAGAATCTGCAGTGTTCTTTCACTGGCCCTCAGGCACAAAGACAGATAGTAAAAGAGGAAGAGGGAGGGGAAAAAAAAAAAAAAAAAAAAGAAATCATAAAAGTTAGCAGCGCCTTAGCAAAGGGAAGGGCTGGAGAAAGCAGCTTTCACTTTTTCCTGCTTTCAACCTCCCAGTTCAGAAAGCGATGCTGATTAACCTTCAGCCGTTGCCTACTAACGTTTACTTCTGTACGTCAAATCCTCTTCGGCTGCTGAGATATGAGTAATTTCAAATCGCGCAGAGCCCCCATCCTATATAAACTCTACCGGTGAAAACTCTGCCAAACATCAACTTGGGCATTTCTGCTTACAGAGGGCCTTTTATTAGCCTAAACTTGATCACTCCAAATGGTCAATAAATTCTATCTTCACAGCCCTGGAGAAAAGAGCCGTGCTATCCTTGGGAGTTTAATAGCCAGGATTTTCATAGAGCTGGCATGAAAAAAAATGGAGGGGGGGTGTTATTTAGGTTTGGCTTTGGGGTATTTTTTTTATTTGGTCTGTCCCCTGCGTTCTCAGCAGGGCTGTCCACTCTAATGTGTGTCTCCCAAGGGTTTTTTCAATCCAGTTTTAAATATCTAAAGCGATGAGGCTTCGTGCACCTTTAAAATTTTATTATGCTTATGGTCAGAGGAAAGCATAAACCTCTTGGGCCTTGAAAGCCCATTGCAATACAGCCATTATCCCGATAATGTCAACAGAGCTACAAAACTCTCTAGAAATAAACCTTTTAAGAACAGCTTTCTCTGCCTCATGTTTTCTTTTAAGGTCAGTGGCGCATCACTTTTTGGAAAGCGTTTCCCCTCTCTGGCCAGGTTTAGCAATCTGAAATAGAATGTATATTACTAAGTGAATAGGTTTAATTTTAGACGCTGAAAAAACAAACAGAAGAAGAGAGCTGGGGCAGGAATAATGCCTTTCAGTTAGAAACAGACATAGTAGAAAGAAAAAGTCAGAACTTTAGTGCCAGGGGCAAAGGGGTGAAAGGCTGGCTAATATGAACCATATCCAACATCTGCCCTATTTTAATTTAGCAGGGATAAAGTTTCTTCTTTTTTATTATTAAGAAAACTTCATGTGGCAGAGAAACCCATGAGCTGTGTTATCAAAACTGTTTTATTGTCACACTGAAACTTAGAACTATTAAGAGTTGGCGGGGCAAAGAGATAAAAACTCCCCTTCTCTCTCCTTTTATATTCTGTGACAAGCCTGGGCTCGGGTCCTGCTGTCTGGGATGTCCTTTTCATGTCTTTATGAAGTACTGCACTTGGGGCTGTAATATAAAGGGGAGGTTAATTGTTCAGGATGGGTCCAAATGATTGATTCTCCAGGTTTAAAAAAAAAAAAAAAAAAAAAAAATTAAAAATAAATAAATAAACCTGAAGATTGAAAACAAAATACTGCTGCGAAGAGGTTCGCGGTAGTTGGCCCGGCAGATGAGTGATGGTGGTGGTGTACAACAAGTGTAAAGAAGGGCTGGGCTGGGGACCTGCATGAGAAACGGCCCAAATTGCCAGGCTGGAACATAATCTCGCTCCACCTAAAGGTTTTCCACCTCGATAGTGCGAATTCTACTGTAAAATATAACAAAGTATATACTAAAACACGTGTGAGGAGCTGCAGGAGTAAAAGAGCAAATTGGTTTCTGACAAAAGAAGGATGAATACCTTTGGATAATCTGAAGTTAGAATTTGATTGAAAGCATAACATTCCTTTAAGCGTCAATATGCTTAGGATCCAAAATATGGTTATTTTATTACCAGTTAATACTTAGATCAAAGCGAAACACTGTAGCTGGAAGGGACGTTCTCTCTGGAAATAAAGTTGCATGTAATTATTTCCTATTAAAAACTAAAACTGGTCTTAGATTCAAAAATTTGTGCTTCCTTACATGAGATATAATGTAAGCTTGTCAAGAGAGAGCAGACGTGCCGTTTTTCACTGTTCTCTGGTATCCCTTTGCTTTAAAGTTTTCAGTTTAGCTTTAACCCTTTGAATGGGAAAAATTCGCATCCGATTTACCTCAGTCAAACACAGGGGAATGTTTTGGATAATATTGATTGATTTCTTAGAAATAGAAATTAGAATTTTATGCAAACTAGCACCATTTTAAATAAAGTCTCCAAACGTAAGGAGGTAAAATATAAAGAAAATGATACGGCGACTGATAGGCGGTTGAAACTTAAACCTTAAATTGCAAACAAGTATTTTACTATTGGATAGAACAGCCCATCTTAATTTCACTTGGGACACGGAGTTTAAAATACGCACTCAAAATATTTCCAAGAAAGCTGCAACCTTTCAGAGGAAAGAGATAAGAATGTATTGTAATTATGAGGTTATAAATACGCGATCTTTTTCTTTTCACCATCCCCTAAAGTGGTACGTAACATTGTTCAGATGCAGTTATGTATCTACCGGTCTGTCTCTATTCCCGTCCAGGGTTTTGGGTTTATTTCGCTTTTATTTCATTTTTTCCTTTTTTTTTTTTTCCTGATAGTTCAATGCCTATTTATGTCATCTCTGAGGCAGGCCCTGGGAAAAAAAAGGGATCTATCTTTCTGTATTTATAAACTACAGCAGAATAAATAAGGAATGGTTCCTTTTTACAGCTGCTGGGCTAGTATTATAAGTAGCAGTATGAAACACATTATTTCAAGCTTCTGATTCTGCTAATTATTTTTGATCTGTCACTCAGAAATAAATAATAATAAAAAAAAACCTTTAAAGAGTTCATTAGGACTGCAGAAAGGAAGAGGAGTCAGCTATAAGGCAGCAATTATAATTTGGTTTTAACTTTTTTTATTTTTTGCTGACTCCTCAGCTATATTGTTTAGTGGAAGGATGGCTACAATATAATTCTGTATTAAGAGCTTGTTAAATAGGGAAGGAGCTGAGACGTTCAGCTGGGATATTGTTTGCTAGCTCAATTAGTATCCAAAGAATTTGAAAGTACAATAAATGTATCTGAAGATCGTATCTAAACATACTTACCAAAAAGTACCCACCTCTCTCAGCAGTTCACATATTTCTGCCTTCTGACTGGGAGAAGAAAAAAAAAAAAAAAAAAAGCGGTTCAGATGTATAGGTTAAGACTGGCGTATGGCAAGGTTTGTGTGAAATACAAAGAAACCTGTATTTCACTCAACAATTTCATTGCTTAAACATATAGTTTAGAAGCATCTTTCCCTTAAACATGTGGTTCAATAGCGTTTTCTTCAAAGGAACAATTCAATGTGTTAAAAGATTTAAGAACAAAGAATGTGCTGCAAAATGCAAATTCTTACAGTGTTATACTGTGTATGCAATTATGTATGTAGGCAGATAGATATAATTTGAGAGTTATTAACTTTCAACATCAATGATGTACTCTGAATCAATACAATGTAACTACCTATTAAAATATAAACCAGGTGTGTTACCAGGCAAATACAGTCTGAGAAGCTTTTCTGGATTTTTTTTTTTCTTTCAAGATTACAGCTCTACTATGGACAAGAAGCTCAAGAGATTGCTGCTGGTCCTAGAGATGGAGGCTTGCTTTGCTTTTTGCAGTATCTGACGTTTCTAGAATGTTTCATTCCCTCCAGGTTTGAAAAAAAAGAAATGTCAGAAAAATTAAAAAAAAAAAAAAAAAGAAAAGAAAAAAACCACGAACCTCTGAAATGGTGTAAAGGGAATGAATTGTCTCACAAATATCTCTATGTTTATGTACCTCCCGGTGCATGGGAAAGAGAAAAGTTCCATTTCCATTTTTCCTTTGGCTCAAGGGAGGGGAATGAAGGGAGCAGAAATCATTTTAAGCCTCCCCCCTCTCCACCGTCGGATCGACCCCCTCTTGCAAATCCCTTTCTTCTGCCCTCCCTCCCCCAAACGCAGAGCCTGGCGCAGTTAACCTTGGAGCAGCGCTGGGGAGGGAAGGGTTAATGAAACCAAGCTCTTTCCGACCTCCGGGGTCAGACTCTTCCTATCTGCAATCTAAGGAATTAGGTAAGGAGGTTATAAGATTATAGTGAAAGGAGTTATAGGCCCTCGTAGCCTCACACCTGAACATATTGGGCTAATCCACTGGGATTCTTAAAAATCGCTTCAGCTATGGAAAACTGTTAATTAGGCTGAGTCTATCCCGAGGTTTCCTGTTGCATTAGTGATCCAGCCGAGCTGCCTGCGCTCCATAGGCTCATATGAAACGCGCTTAATATGCCTATATTTCCCCCCCACACACACCCCTTTTCTCCGCAACTAAAACCAGCATCAGCCACCGGCTTCGGGAGAAAGCGAAGTTTTGGGTGAAATTCAGCCCGAGAGATGACCAAAAGTCATTTCCCCACCCCCCACCCCCCCACCCTGGGTGCCCGGCAGGCTATTTGCAGCTGTTTCTAACTTCAGTGTTTGTTTACAGTAGCAAAATTAGCACTTGGAGGAGAAGTGAAAAGCTGTTTTCACATCGGGTTTACTTCTCCGTTCCTGGCTTTAGATGTCTTCCCTCCCTCCCAGCAATCAGCATCATTTAAAGCGCGGCTCAAACTTTCTCTCGCCCCTTTGACTTAGTTCTCTGCAGTCGCATCCTATTTTCTGCTGGAGAAAAAATACCCAGAGAGGAGGCAGCGTTTGAGCACGGCCCAAACATCACTGATTCGAGGCAAAAGAAAGGAAAAAAAAAAAAAATCCTGAGCACCCCTAAAGAATGTATTTTAACGTCGCTGGGCAGAGCACTGCCCTGGTCCCAGCTTTCTGCCCTTTGGCACTTAGGCATTTGCGTGTCTCCAGCAAAGCTCTCCTTAACCCGCCGAGACACCCCAGGGCTGTACCTGAGCCACGGCCGAATCGCTCCCTATGACCGACAAAATCCTGCAGCAGCAGCAGCTCCCCAACTTCCACACTTAAAAACACGGCTTGGTTTTAGCCATTTTGTCATTTGCAGAAACGCTGATTTTTATTTTTATGTCATTTGTGGTCACCCTCGAACGGCAGTAATCTGTAGATTACATATTGCGAGCCTTGTCATTACGTGGATAAAATGAGGTGGTTAAACGCTAAAATCCATTTTACTCACCACATTTGCTTGGGGGTGGGGGGGAAGGAGGAGAGGGGAGAACAAACTTGTAGGAGAAGGATTTAAACCCCTCGCATCTGAACTGGCTGTGCCCTCGCTTCTGCTGCTAGAAACCTCCCTGCCTGGTGGGCACCCGGGGCTGGAGACCTCTCAACTCCACCTCGAAGCCAGGCGCCCGTTTCCTCCAGCCCTCGCCTTCCCCTCGCTCCTGGGTCTTTTGTCCCCATTTTCGTGGTCTCTCAGCATTGCTCTACAGAGGCGACTTTTTCTCTGCCTCTCCTGGATTTGCTCTGTAGCATTTCGAGGCTCCTACTCGCCTGCTCTCCCCCCGTTTGCCTCTTTCGTCTGTGTCCCTGATCCCTCTCCAGCTGATGTGATTCTTTAGAAATGTGGGTCTTATCCCGTCCCTACCTTTGCCGGGTCTGATTAGATATTATTTTTTCATTGGCTCTGCTACAATGGGTTCCTCCCTTTAATCTCTCCATATTTTTTCCCCCTCCCGGTATAACCAAATCCATGAAATTCACAGCCTCTCTCTTTGACACGACTGGCTCGTCTAATCACTCCATATCGATTTCCCTAACTCTTTTCATCCAGCTGAAGACACATCTTAAAACACTCCAAGCCAGAGTGTGCTCTTTGCTTTATACACACTAATAAAATGATTTACCCTTCTCTCTCTGCTCTCCTCACAGGAGAAAATCGTTCAAGTCCCGGCTATTTGTGTGTGATCAGTAAATATTTAGTGTGGCGACATCTTCAGCTCCTCTCCTGATCAATACACAACCCAACAGGAGGTGGACTATTGTCCGGGTAGTGACTTGCTGAGATCTCCTTTAGATGAATTCTTTGCCCCCCATACAGTCTGTTATGATTTATCCTCGAAGGTAACCAGTAAAGAGAAATCGAGGCTTTAAAAACGTCTGTTTCTAACCTGCTTACCGTGACATTAAAGCACCTAAGCAAGGAATGGCTTATTTTTCCCCGTCTCCCATCTCCCTTTGATGGGCTAACAATTCCAAAGCGCTGGTGGAAAATGAGTATCACGCCGGGCAGCCGGCTCACGGTTGCTCCGCATCCCTTCACCCCCCTGTCCCCTCTTCCCCGGCCCCTCCAGCAAAACCCTGTCCTGCCTCTGCGGTGCAATGTCGCGATAAAGGGGCGACTGCCCGGTCCCACTCTGCAGCATCTGCGGGCGCTGGACCCGCTCCCACAGCTCTGCCTCGGCGGGTGGGTGACGAAGTGCCCAGGGATGGAGGGTGCCCCAGCAACTTCCAGCCCACCTCCCTCCTCCTCCTCCTCCTCATCGCATCCCGCAGCTCTGCCTGCCCCAGGATCAGGCTGAGGCAGGGCTGGGGGCTGATGGCTTTTTTTGTTTGTTTGTCTGTTTAGGGTGGTTTGGTTTTTCGCTTTTGTTATTTTTTTTGAACGACGTGGAAAATCTGCAGTGAAGAAAAAATAAAATAATAATAATGGAAATGGGGAAGAGCTTAAAGCCCGGTTCCTGTGGTTAACCGTACACGAGAGCTTTCCCAGGGTGATAAAACGGACAGAAAGAGAAGTTCGTGTGTGTGTATGTGTATGTTTTATCCTGATCTGTTATTTCACTCCTGGGAAAGCCTATGCCTCGAATAGGAAATATTTCCACTTGTAATTACCCCAGGACTGTACGCCGTGTGCCCGCCGCTGGAGCTGCCTGTGCAGCACACCCAGGCGAGACAGCTACGCCTGGTGTGCGTGTGTCTGCCTTTGATGCAGGGCTGGGTGCCTATACACAATAGATACACAGTTATATCTGTAATGTGCGGGGGGGGGGCAGGGGGGGGTGTGCTCACTCACACCCTGTGCTGCAGCCTGCGGAAGTGCCCAGGGATTTATTTTATTTCCGTGTGTGTGTGTGTGTGTGTGTGTGTGTGCATTCGCGCACAACCTATAGGTCGCAGGCGTTTCTCTCTGTAAATGTACATTACGTGCCGCATAAATATATGGCCGTGTATTATACGTGTATTATGGATGTGCGAGTCTTATTCAAACCTAAAGCCAGCTACATCCACCTGTTAACTTTGTTTAGAAACCACTTTCACTAATGGCTTTTCGCTAACTTATTCAGTCCGTTACTCGAGTATAGGAGGCAATGGAGGGGAAAAATCCATATGAAACCCTGCTTACAGCCTCCCTTCGAGAGGACACTTTACACACCTTGCCTAGACAGGGCTCCTATAGAGCGCTTATCTCTCGAATATATCTTTATACTAATGCATACTTAATTGGTCTGTCCTGACTGTCCATATAAAACAATTTAATTAGGGTGCTTTCTGCTTTGGGAAGAAAGAAAAAAAATCTGCCCAGCATTTATTGTATTTAGCACCAATACAGGCAGAAAATGTTGCACAAGTTTTTGGTTGAAAGAGCACCTATGTGTCCATTGAAGGGCGTTGATCCGAAAAGACAGAGAGGACAAGTAAAATCGATTTGAAGCGACCCTCTCTGTCCCTTTCACACCATTCAGACACTCCATTCCTTCTAAGACAAAGACCCAGCGCCTTGGGAATGCTGGCAAGGGGGGAAAAAAGGAGGAAAAAAAAAAAAAAGAAAAAAAAAAAAGGGCTTCAATCCCCCCAAGCAAAAGGGAGAACTCTGAAATTCCTTCATATTGCTGTTATTTACCCCCCAAGATATGTTCAGCTCCAGGATTTTCTTCAATTCGGCGTCTAACATTGCTGCTGCGAGGAATGTCCCTGGAAGGGGAGGAGGTAATTATGGCTATTAGTGCTGCGAGCCCAGCCTCAACCTTGGTCACTCGCAGGCTTTTAGGGTTAAAATAGCCCTCACCTCTGACCCCTGCGGAGCAAAGTTGTAGCTATCGCCACAAGTTGGGCCAAAGTTTTCAAATCCAGGGCTGGGCAACACCGGAGGGGGGAAACTTCTCCCTGGAATTATTTTTGGTTGGGATTTAAATCATCCTTAGTCTATTTAATTGCCTTTCCCTCCTCCTTTTGCCAAACAATCCCAGTCGGGGAGGTTGGGGGGGCATCTCGAAATGCCCTGCTCCCACTACCTTTCCCACTGATCTCTCCATTTAGGTTTAATTTGGCAGTTTGTTTTCAAGCATGAAAATGGTTATCATCAAACTGAATTACTAGGTCATCCTTTCATCCACGGATCTCAGGAATAAACGGGGGGGGGGGGGGGGGGGAGGCAGGGGTCTTCCCCCTTTAGGCTTTCCCCACCACGACCCGTTCAGCTTTAAAGAAAAGGAGCTTTTGGAAAAGGAGAGAAAGGACAAAAAGCTGGAATTTGTCTCCTATGCTTTCTGCGCACCTTCACGATCCTCCTCGGCAAAGGGGGGATTTTGGAGCTGGGGGGGGGGAGGGGGCACAAAGTGAGGAGGAGAGAGAGCCCACAGATGCAAATACCCCTCTGGCAATAATAAAAATTCATTCAAGTGGGCTCTGTCTCCATCTTCCATGTACTGATTAGACTTAACAAGAGTGGAAACTTGTGTAGACCATATTTATGGTATTAACGAGCAGTTAAAAGATTTATCCTTCTTCTGATCAATATTGTTCGTGCCCGGCCCCCCCCCGCCGCTCCCCGCCCCGGCCCTCCCCGAAGGCTGCAATGACAATCGCCTTCATACTTTTTCATCACTGATCGAGGTGGCAAAACCCTTTTGTAATTTTCATTAGCCCAGTAAACATGCAATTAACATGCAGCACTGTGGTTAACTTAATTCCTGTTTTAAGGCAAGGACAAGCAAGAAATGGAAGAGCGTTTGTTCCATTTGTCAAGTATGACACACTTCTTACCCTAACAGTTTCTTAAAATAAAAGCTCGGCTCCCCACCACCACGACCACCACCCCTCTTTCCAGAAACCCCCCACACTGATACACACACACACACAAAAAGGAGCAGGAATCCATTAGTTGGAGAGTATTCTCCTGCCAAAGGCGGTATAATGTATTCCAAATTTTCCCAAGCCCTCACTGTACTGGGGTCCCGTCCCCGTCCCCCCCCGCCCCCCGGGGAAGGGGGCTGACGAGCTGATATTTCTCGTGGGTGAAGCACTCAGCCTCCTCCTAACCGTATTATTATTTTTTTTTTTTTAATAAAATAAAACTAAACGTGCTTCCCATGTCTAAAAGTTGCCATGTTTGTGAAGGGGGTGGGGAAAAATGTCTCCAAGGGTTTCAATTAGCAACAAATGATTATTGCAACGGATTTTTGGTAATGAAAAAATGTGGAGTACCTCTTTGGAGCCGGGATCTCAGGGGCAGTGAAAGAGAGAGAGAGGGGGAGAGGGAGAGAAGGAGAGAGAAAGAAAGAGATTGCTGATTAGCTCGGATTCTTTCCCAACTTGCTTTAGCGTGTGCTTGCGTTCCCTGCCGACCCTACACAGGACACTATATATTTTTTCCCCTTCGGTGCATGTGTTGATAGTTCAGCCTCTAGTTGTTTGCGGTTGGATTTTTTTTTTCTTTTCCTTTTTTTTTTTTTTTTTCCCTTGCCGGGGAGAGGGGAGGGGGAAAAGGGGGGAGGGGGGGGGGGGAGCTGAAATCGGTCGCATCCATCCTACCCCCTCAGTCATTAAGTTAGGAGATTTCCCTCTCTTATTTTTTTTTTTTCTCCCCAATTGGAAGGGTGGGTTGTGAACAATTTTTCTTTTTTTTTTTTTTTTTTTTTTTTTTTAAGTCTCGCCTTTCCAGCTCCAAACAAGGTGTAGCGAGACGCTCTTCCTTCTAAGGAATGAAATGAGAGACAAGGATCACTCAAAGACATCTCCTACCTTGGGCTTGGGGATTTTTTCTTAAAGGCGAGGCGCACATTCCTAAGCAGCTATGTACAAAGCCCCCCCTGAAATCTTGTCTGTGTAAAGTTAGAGTGTGTTCAGGATTTTTTTTTCCTCTCTCCCAAGGCTGATCGCTAATAATACATCGAAAGCACTTCCCTTTAGGTTGTGGGAAATCTATTCCCTTCACCTTGCCTCCTTTTTTTTCCCCCTGAAGGCTGTAACTTTACTTTTTTTTTTTCTCTCTCTCTCTTTTTTTTTTTTTTTATCAGTTTGCACAATCGCTTAGATAAACACCAAGAAGGAGACTTCTCTTTAATTACCCAAGGCACATCTTTCTGGGGGGCAAACAGCGGTCTGATTATTTTTTTTTTGTTTGTTTGTTTCACCTGCCAAACTAAAGGAGAGGTAGAAAAAGGAAGATGCAAGCGATTTGGGACCTTGAACAAGGCAAATATGGTTTTGGTATGTTTACTTATAGTTTTTTTTCTTCTTCTTTTACACTTTTTTCGGGCAATGTGTTGTGATTCTTGTGTTTCTCTTTTAAGGAAAACAAAAAATCCAAAAAAGCAAATGTTAGCTAACGTACGTCTTAAACGATCGTTTCTAAGGTTACGTGGGTTGCTCTAAGGAGGGGAAGAGGGGAGGGGGGGAGACCCAAGTATGTGTAATTGCAGCACCATCAGTTAGCACGTCCTTTAGCTAAATAAAGCAAGCAGCAAACAAACAAACAAGCCAGCAAAACCCCAACGACCGGAATCGGCTTCCAGGTCCGAGGTGGGGAGGCAAAACGCCTCAAAGTCATTTCCAAAGCAGCGTCCAGGAGCAGAGCCCGGTCGCAGCCTCCCCTGCCCGGGCTCCGGGCTGCTGGGGGGGGGGGGCAGCGGCGGACTGACCTGGTGGGGAGGGAGGGGGTGGCCGGGGGGGGGGAACAAGTCTCTTAACTTAAGTGATAGGTATTAAACTACACGGAATTGTGTCGCCGTGTGCAGCTGGCAGCATTTATTTCGGGGCGGGGGGGGGGGGGGGGGGAGAAAAAAAAGAAAAGAAAAAAAAAAGAAAAAGAGGTCGGTGGTGAAGGTATAGCGCCGAGATCCCCTCTCCCCCTCCGGTCCCTTCTCTGGCTAAGCAAGTACAATGGAAAGAAGCTGGAATATACTCACCATCCGAAGGTGTGGTTGGCAGTTCGGCTGAGGCTTTAAGGCAATTATTTATCCTTTCTTTTTTTTTTCTTTTTTTTTTTTTTAAGTATTATTGCAAAAGACGTAGATCTGACTTTAAGCAGCAAAAGTGTTTTGCTCTGACAACAGCATGCTAGGCACGGTTCCTCGTTTTAAAAAAAAAAAAAAAATCACAAAACAGGATTCCCCACCACCACCCCCGCCATCCCTTACCACTATCCCTTAAAAATACCTATTCAGTACAGCGCTCGCAGAAACCCTGATGCAGAAATCTTATAGTCCGGTCTAGGAGTGCCCAAGCCAATTAATTTTAAATCCTTAGGAATTAATCAGATTAAAATGTACAGAAGTTTCATTCTCGTATGCATACGTGAGCCAAAAGTCGTTTCCCTTTAAGAGATCCTTTTCTTTTAAAGTTGAATTTTAGGCAGATAAGAGACTTACACTAGGGGGCAGCCAGATACTGTACTTGCTCCAATCTTAAGCAATTTTTTTTCCTCTCTCACAGCATATGCTCTGATTTAGCACTGTAAATTTTTCAGAGGACCCAACTCTGACAGCCCCTGGTGATTTTCAAAGTACCACAAGCCAGTGGTTAAAAATTGCATTGACTTGGAAGTTCAGAGGCACACAATAGGAGCCACTTTCCCTATTCATGGAACTTCAGTGTGGTGGAAGAGAAAAACACACACATACTACATTGAGGGAGAAGAGGAATTCATTGAATTCTGTTAGACGTAACTGCTTTCCACTGAGTTCAGAGCGAAACTCGGTATTTGTTCGATGCTGTATTCATATTGCGATTTAATCTAGAAAGAATTAGAGGACTGTTAGGCAGCTTTCTGGCAGGAAAGCAGCTTCCCCCTCCTTCCCCCTCTTTTTTTTTTAAACCTGAAGATTTACACCGGCTCTATCCCCAACTCTATTTTAGCAAAATAAATCCTTCCATTCCCTCTCATTAAAATAAATTTACATCTGCAGTAAAATGGCAGGAGGGATGCATTTGTTTATTTGGAAAACCAATACGGTCTTACTTTTAAAACAGGGCATTTCTATTGTCATTAAGCTCAGAGAAGGACAGTTGAGAATCTCCCCCTTCTTTGCGAGGCGCTCAGGTTTCGAGTACTATTTAGCGAAATTAGCTGCAGTTCATTTTTACATTCATCTGTTCTGCCTTAACCCACTCGCAGGGGTGTTTTCAAATAAATAGCAAAGCATCTAATGGTGCTAATAGATAGTTATATCGCTGCATCCCTCGAAGAGCAAATAGTTAATCTGGGGCATTCTTCATTAATGCTTGAGCAATCAGCGTATACGGCGGCTTTTAAGCGTATATCAATGGCTTTTCATTTTTACGATCATACGTTCAAACTATTAATATTGTACGTCCTGTTTAAACCGCTTTCCCTTCTGATTTCTGCGTTTGTTAAGACGGCGTTAATGTTTTTTCATATGGCGAATTAATCCTGTTTACTTTCTCAGATTCGAGACAGGAAAGGCTGGTGTTGGGTTGGTGTTGGTTGGGGTTTTGTTTGGGTTTTTTGGTTTTGGTTTTGGTTCCCCCCCCCCCCCCCCTCAGGAAATTCAACATCAGCAACAATCTGTGACTATTCCGCATTTTGAACCCCCACTTTCTCCCACCCTCGCCGAAAGGTGACCTCCTCGGCTCTGGGTTATTCGGAAATCATAAGGCAGTTCCCCACATTTTAACGGGGAAAGATTCCATTCCCCACTTCTGCCTTTCCAGTCCCTCCTGGTCCCTGTTTCGGGGAAAGGTTATTTTTCCTCCGTCAGGATCAATGGGAATGCTGCAGCCTTGTCTTTGAAATTGAGCCGCAGAACATCTTGGTCCGTGGGGTCTTTAACACACCAGGTTTCCAAGCAGGACACTGTCAAGTCTGGGTGCTTTTTACAACTTTCCAATCATCTCAGCACCTGAGGCTTTAGCCACATATATTATTTCTGCGGCAGGATGGGGGGGTGGGGGGAGGAGGTGTGCATGTGGCAACATGAAAAAGTGTGTGTGAGGAGGTGAGGGGCAATTAATCCCTTACAGGGTTGCGCACAGGTCTGTGTCCCCACGTCCGTGCTCGGTCACCGGCTCGAATGCGACCGTACACACACACGCGTGTGTTTGCAGAGGAGGAATCGGCCGGGCGGGCATTTATCCGTCTATTTTAACATGTTTTCTATTTTTATCTCTGCGTCCTTTCGCCTGTTCGAGTGTCTTTTGGCCATTTGCACCGGGAGATGAACCCCGAGCCCCCGTTCCGCTGCCCGGTAGCCGAATTCAGCGGGAAATACAGGGCTGTCCCCGCGTACTTGGGTCGGTTACCTATTTAGCGGTGCTCCCGCTGTAGCACAGGGCTTGTGTCACCGTGTGACCCGAAAAAAAACCACCCCAAAATTAAGTGAAAGGGGTCGAGAAGAGCGATGTAGCGGTGCCGTGGAGGCTGCCCGGGAAAAGATGCGGGTGTCCCGCTCCGCGGAGCGGCGTGGCGTGTTTTTTTCGGGGTTTTTCCAGGGTTTTTCCCCCCGCATCGCGCTGCGGGGACGGGGTGGACGGTGTCTTGCGTGGAACCGCCGTCCCTTCGGCCGGGAGGAGCGGCGGTGCCCCGTTACCCCGCCGGCGACCGGGCACACGGTGCGAGCAGCCGGAGCCGGAGCGCCGGGGACGCTGTGTGTGAGCCGGGTCGGCCGCAGGTGTCGCCGGCCCCGGCCCCCGCCGGTCAGCCCGGGGTGAGACCGTGGGGTGCCGCGCCGACCCCGGCGGGACCCCGGCGGCCGGGACCCCGCGTACCTGCGCAGCCCGACGGGGAGACGGCGGCCGCTCCCCTCCCCGCGGCGACGACACTCGCTTTTCTTTTATTCGGTGGAGTTTTACCTCATTTTAGCATCAATTTGCCGATTTTCACCCGCCGTCCCCGCTACCTCCCCCCCATCACGACCCCCGGGCGGCCGCAGGTGAGGCGGCGGCGCTCCGCTCCCCTCTCGCCGGGCTGGCCTTAACCCCTCGCCCCGCCGGCGGTGGCGGGGGTGGAGGTGAGGCGGGGGGGGACACGACGGGGCAGCGGGGCGAGGAGCAAAGGGCGAGCGGAGCGCGGGGCGGCGTGCACGGGGGGACGCCCCGGTGCCGGCGGCGGGCGGCTCTAGGACCGCGCGGGCGGCGGCGGCGGCCATGGCAGGGGCCGCGCAAGGGGCGCCGCGGCCCAATGAGGGGCGGGGAGGGGCGGGGCCACAGCTCTCTCCTGGCCAGTCAAGCGCCGGCCCGGGGTTGGTGGTGGTGAACGGCGGGGGGGGGGAGGTTTTGCCCTTATAAGGGGCGGGGCCGGGGGGGGGGGAGGAAAGGGGGGGGGTGTCGCCATGGCGACGCGAGCGCGCGCGCGCGCGCGGCAAAGCCGTGTCAAAGTTCACTCTCCCGCCCGGCGGGGCGAGCGGGGGGCGCGCGCGCGCGGTCGCTCGCCACTCGGTCGCCCCGCCCCGCCGTGGAGGAAAGACGGGGGGGGGCACCTCTTTTCGGGGGGGGGGGGGGGGAATCACCGCGGGGAGAGCCCCCCCCTCCCCTTTTCCCTTCCCATCGAGGGTGATGCTGCGCGCTGGGTTGTGATCCTTCCCTCGCTCCCTCCTCCTCCTCCTCCTCCTTCCCCCCCCCCCCCCTTTTATCACCGTGGCTGGCTGGGCGCTGCGCTGGCGAGTTGACTCCTTCCCTCCCTCCCTCCCTCCCCACACCCCCCCCCCTTCTCCCGCCCCGCCGCCCCCCTCCCCCCCCCCCCCCCCTTCTCCGCCCGCGCCGTGAGCACCGGCGGCGCGGAGGCGAGAGCCCACTTGCGAGGCGGCAGAAGCAGCATAAGGCAGCGCGGCGGCGGCGGGAGCGGCGGCGGGGAGCGGCACCGGGGAGGAGCGGCACCGGGGAGCGGCGGCGGCGGCGGCATCGGCGGCGGCGGCAGCAGCGGGGAGGAGCGGCGGAGCGCGGCGAGAGCGGGGCACAGCGCGGCGGGGACGGCGAGGAGGAACAAATAAACAATCATACTAATTATTATTATTAATAATAATAATAATAATAAAAAAGCGAGGAAAGGAGGAGGAGGAGGAGGAGGAAAAAAAAAAAACCAAACCCAACAGCCAGCCCCCCCCCACCACCACCACCACCCCCGAGCCAAAAAGAGGGAGAGAGAGAGAGAGAGAACAGAGAGCAGCGCCCGGGCGGAGCGGCGGAGAGGAAGAATTAAAGCGAGCGAAGGAGGGAGGAGGAGAGACAGAGCAGAGAGAGAGAGAGGAGGAAAGAGGAGGAAAAAAAAAAAAAAAAAAAAGGAAAGGCAACCAACCAACCCAACCACCACCAGCCCACAAAAACAAAGCGATCGCAGTTGATGTTGCTGCTGCAAGCTGGACTTCCAAAAACTACGGCGAGACCGTCCGCTCTCCGCGCCGAGAAAAGTCTCCTCAGCTGTGCGTGTTTTTTTCCGCTGTGTGTGTAATCTTTAACCTTTTATTCATTCTTATTTTGATGGCTTTCCTGAATGGCTGACTGCGAGCTTCCCTGGACCTGGCCCCCAGACACCCGCCTCTCCTCCTTCAACTACTCTGCTGCAGATCAGCTCTAAGAGAGAGAGAGGGAGATCTTTGAAGAGATTTTTTTTTTTTTTTCCTCCTCTCTCTCTCTCTCTCTCCCCCTCTCTCCCCCACCCCCACCACCCCTTTACTTTGCTCTCCTGGAGCCCAGACAATCGACTCGCAACTCGCCCCCCCGCACACACACCTCCATCGCCCCGTGCTTCTGCACCTTCGCCGGTACCGGGAGATCCCCCCCACGCCGACCCTCCTGAAAAAAAAAAAAAAAAAAAGGCAAAACAACAAAAGAGAGAGGGGGAAAGAGAGAGAGAGAGAGAGGGGAGGAAAAAAAAAAAAAGACTGACTGCTGTTGCAAAGCTGATCTGAAAAGCAAAGCAAACAAACTTTGAAAATAAAGGGGGAACAGGAAGTTTGGCAACGGTGTCCAATAGATATGGCAATGGTAGTCGGTGCGTGGCGAGACCCCCAGGACGATGTGCCCGGAGCTCAGGGAACGCAGCCTTCGCAAGCCCCGCCGGTGCAGGGACCTCCGGCCGGGGCCCCGCACACCCCTCAGACCCCGGGGCCCGGGGGCCCTCCCAGCACGCCAGCCCAGACCAACCCGCCAAGCCAGCAGAACCAAGGAGACAAACAGCAGCAGCAGCAGCACATTGAATGTGTGGTTTGTGGGGACAAGTCTAGTGGCAAACATTATGGCCAGTTTACCTGCGAGGGTTGCAAGAGTTTCTTCAAGCGGAGTGTAAGGAGGAATCTCAGCTACACTTGTCGTGCCAACAGGAACTGTCCCATTGACCAGCACCACCGCAATCAGTGTCAGTACTGCCGCCTCAAAAAATGCCTCAAAGTTGGCATGAGACGGGAAGGTATTGGGATTTCATTTGTTTTGCAATTTTTTTTCACTCGCTGCGTTTTGGTTTTTGGTTTTGGTTTGTTGTTTTGTTTTGTTTTTTTTTTTAATTATTCCTCTTATTATTTTTAACTTCTCTCCCCAAACCCAACCAGAACCTTTCCTCTCCCCACCCCCCCCCTTCCCTCCCACCCCCCGAATAAACAGACAGCAACTTTCTCGTAAGGAAAGAAAAGAGGTGTTGGAGAGGGTGGGCAGGGGAGGCAGGGGCTCTTGCATGCTTTCTCCTGCACTCGTAATTGATTTGTGTTTGTTTTGATTTTGCTGATGGAGGTTTATTGGAAGTGGATTTTTAGTTTCACGCTGCTTAGGAGCGAGATGATTATCCTGACGTGTGGTTACTTTTCCTTCATGTTTCCTCCTGCATGTTCAGCGTTCCCCCCCGTCCCCCGAGCAGCTCTGCGTGTGTGTGCGTGTGTGTGTCTCTGTGCGTGTGTGTACACACACACACGGAGCCTCACGAGATGCAACACACACAAACACACATATATATATATCCCCCAGCACCCTGCCTTAGATTGCAATTTTACACAGGCGGTTCAAATTACTATTACAATGGGACTCACCCTACCGAGGCTCTACAGCACTCCACTGTGGATTCCCAGACGGATTTTTCCTCCTTTAAAAATACATATACACACACATATCCGCGCGTGTGTGTGTGTATGTATGTATATATATATATATATAGTGCCGTGTGCCTGCCTTTCCCGATTGTTATTATCTCACTTTTCTCTTCTTCCTCCTATTTTCTCGTCCCTCCGGGAGAGGCAGGAGGGGGGTAGAAGGGACGGGGAGGCGGGGGGGGGGGGTGTGCGTGGAAGAAGCAGCCCAGAAGTAAGTGTGGGGTGCTCGGGTCTCTGCAAGTCGAGTCTTTGTGATATAAAATTAGACGAGAAATGTGAGCCTGCAGTTTTCCAGTGCGTGCTCTGTGTCTGGACGCTGCTATGTAGGTTAAGGGTTAGGGGGCTTGGGACTTGCTGGGCTCCTCTCTTTGTGTTTCTGCAAGAGTAACTAACCTTGTAATACGGGCGATAACAAATATAAATCAAGCACATTTTTAGGCGTTCTCCCTTCTTGCCGTCTCTCTGCCTCTGAGCCCTTTTCCTCGCTCCTTTTTCTCTCGCTGTCACCGTGTAAATTTATTAACAAAATGAAAGGCCCACTTTCCATGGGCAGCTGAGGAAGGTGCCTTTGGATAATACCCCCAGCCTCGCCGGGGGACCTGCTGGGGATGTTGTGGGGTGATCTCGCCTCCTTTGATATTTTTTAATAAGGGGAGGCTGCGGGGGGGGTGGGGGGGGATATAATAACAGCAGCAACAATATATTCAGTGGGCGAGAAACGCGTGTGGGACCAGCGCCGGGGATTTTGAACTGAAGTGTTTCTTCCCTCTCTTCCCCCCCCTTCTCCCACCCCATCCCGCTCTCCCAGCCTCAAATCAATAAGCTGTTTTAGGTGTAACGACGAAAAATACCCGGGCACACAAAGACGTATCCTGCATCTCTTGAAGGAGGGGTGGCGGTGGAGGGGGTTGAGTGTGTGTGTAGGGGGGAAATAACTGAATTGTGGTGTGTTTTGGGAAGTGGGAATCTCGGGCTCCTTCAGGCAGTCCTGGCCGAGCGGACAGCATCGCTCAGCTTTTATCGTTGCTTTTACTTGACCCGGGAACCCGCGGAGCCTTAAAACGGGGTACGGGCCGAACTCTGGCTGGAAAAAAAAAAAAAAAAAAAAAAGAAATTGCCTGTTCCCCCTTCAGCTGAGTTGGTTCGGTGTCACACAGGCACGCACAAGCACACAAAGCAGGCTGTATTTGAACCGATGGTCGCAATTCAGATATTAATAGCTGTAGTTTCTTCTTTATTTACTGCAGCGGTCCAGAGGGGCAGAATGCCACCCACACAGCCAACTCATGGTCAGTTCGCCTTGACAAACGGGGACCCTCTCAACTGCCATTCCTACCTATCCGGATATATCTCCCTTCTTCTGAGAGCAGAGCCCTACCCCACCTCCCGCTTTGGCAGTCAGTGCATGCAACCCAACAACATCATGGGCATCGAGAACATTTGTGAACTGGCAGCTAGGATGCTCTTCAGCGCGGTGGAGTGGGCCAGGAATATCCCCTTCTTCCCAGACCTCCAGATCACAGACCAGGTGGCCCTCCTGAGGCTGACCTGGAGCGAGTTGTTTGTCCTCAACGCTGCCCAGTGCTCCATGCCCCTCCACGTAGCTCCGCTCCTGGCAGCTGCTGGCCTCCACGCTTCGCCAATGTCTGCTGACCGAGTGGTCGCCTTTATGGACCACATACGAATCTTCCAAGAGCAAGTAGAAAAACTGAAAGCATTGCATGTCGACTCTGCAGAATATAGCTGTTTAAAGGCCATAGTCCTCTTCACCTCAGGTAGGCAGCGTTTCTTTGCTCTTCCTTTTTCCTTCCTCCCCCGCCCCGACCCCCCCTGAGAACTGTTTGCTCTTGCAAAGTGTTATTGCCTGCACCCCATCACCGCTCCCGCCCCCGCCCTCCCCGAGAACCAGCGCGGTCTCTTTCCTTGTAGGAAACGGTGCCCTGTGGTTTCCTCTTCAGGGCCTCGGATCTGAGCATCCCATCTTCGAGGGAATGCAAAATTAAAAAAAAAAAAAATTAAAAAAAAAATTAAATAAAACACACACACACACACACAAAAAGACAACCAAAACGCACCCCAGTCCTAGTGGAATAATGCTGGGGATGGGGAAACAGGGGGCTCGGGGAGAGGCACCCATTCGCCACGAGAGACTGCGCCTTTCCCATTGAAAATAATATTTTATTTAACAGTATAGCTCTGGGTTGTTGCATTTAATGACACGCATCCGAACAGCAGCAAAATCTGTTTGATGTTGTTAAATACAAGCCGTCCTATCAGTGAAACCACTTTAAAAAGAGGATCATTTTATGGGCAGCCAGGAAAGGAAAAAAGCCCTGCAGGATTAAAAATTGAATTAAAAAAAAAAAAAAAAAGTTAAATGCGCAAAGCTGAGTTTAAAATATGTTCCCTGCTATCCCATAAAATAAAATAAATCAACTTTCCAAAGAGCTGTCTCTGATTTAAACAGAATGTGGCAGTGAGCAGTTCTGTGTCATTTAAGCGAAGGGGAAAAGTTTGCATTTGTACCCAGCAGGAACCGCAGAGTCCAAAGCGAGGAGCGGGTGCGAAAAGATCATTACCATAAGTAGACAGGGATAGTATGAAAAAGTAAGAGGAGACTGAAGCTGCCGCTCCGCAGTGTAATTCCGGGGTGGCACAACCATGCCTCTCCCGAGGAAAAGACCTCGAGGTGTTTCTTAGATAATCAAAGCGGGGGGGGGGGGGAAATATGTGTCAACTTTTGCTGCCTAGAAATAGTGCCTGAGTTATAAAGCAATAATTGAGTGCGTTGTGAAATCTAATTAGCTTGCACTAGAGTTTAACCTGGGTGAGTAATAAACCTGATATTAACTCTGGAGGCTAAATTTTTTTTTTTTTTTTGAGGGGTAAAAAAAAAAAAAATCTGCTCGCTAATTTGTGCAATACGTTATCTCAGATTGCTAACTTTAAAGCTGCATCGGCAACCCAATGTGCTGGAGCCCTAGAAGTTCGGGGATTAAGTTTAAAAATACATATATTTCTCCTGTAACTCATTGGAAAGCTTGGGAAAGTGGCCACGCGATAAACATATGAATGGAAGCAGGACCTGTAAAATAATTACTCATCGGAGTTTTTTAAAGCCTGATATCAGGAAACAGGAAAAAAATGTAGTTTATGTGGGAAAAGAAGGGCTCACAATCCGTTCCTTGTTGTGTTAAAGGGGGTCTGGGGAACGAAGTCATTTTCTGGACTTTGTCCAGGTTCTGGGTCGTGACCTAAACTTCCTTTTATATATTATTGCTTTACACATAAAAAACTTCTCTTTTTTTTTTTTTTTTCCTCCCCCCCAACCCCCCAAATTACTCGTGCTAAAGTCCTAAGGTGATCAATGAGCGGGGCGCATCTAGCCACAGGGAGAGAGGGATCCCGAGTGGGAAGGGGTGGACGTGGGGCGCTTATTTTATTTTTCTATCGTTTTCTAGGATGCATTTTTCCTCTCCCTCGCTCAAACGCTCAGCGAGGATCCCACACACGCTCACATCCCTCCCCAGCCCCTGGCCAGCTCACACCCACACCGAGGAGTTTATTTCCAATCCTGCCTTTTCTCCCCAATCACTTTTTTTTTTTTTTTTACTTTTTTTTTTTTTTTTTTTAGCCTTCTGAGAAAACAATCGTCCGATCCTGTCGCAACTGTTTAATTTATTACTATTTTCAAAATGTGAGGCCTGGCGTGTAAATTGCCTCCCAACTAGATAAACGTTTCTTGTTATCTGATTCTGGGGAAGATAGCCGCATGCAAAAAAAAAAAAAAATAATAAAAAATAGGGTGATGCGTGCAGCTCCTGCAGCACCCCAATAACGCTCCCTGATGTAAAGCAGACGCACATAGATGCATATAATGTTTGCTGCAGCCTCTTTTAAGAGAAAAAAAAAAAAAATCTGGGTTCTAATGACTCGCAGAATATGCATGTGTTAGCCCTGTGCCTAGGAAAGCCACAGGGAGGTCAGGTCACAACCTGTGCTCTTTCAGCACAGACGTCTCTGATTTAAAGGGAACTTATTGTATTTTAGCGTATCAGGAAAAAAAAGAAAAAAAAATGTCCAGACCCTATCAGGGAGTTTTCTTCTTGTAAGGGCCTTTAGGTTTAAAAAGAAGAAGAGGAGGAAAAAAAAAGAGGGGGGAGTGGAGGGGGGGGAAGAAAGAAAGAGAAAAGAAAAGAGGGGGGAAAAGAAACAGCTCAAATGAACAGAGAGATCACAGTTTGCATGGCTGCCTCTGAATAGGCTAAACTGACAAGATCAGTTTTAAAGGGCCACTTAAATCAGTTTCAAAGACTGAAGAAAAACGCGTTGTCTTCTTTGGGGGAGAATCTGTTGCTGGATCCGGGGCGCCATTATCTTTGGCTGGGCCAGTTTTTTGTTATTATTATGATTTCTATCACAGTTATTAGTATTCCTTCTCATCACATGGTTAGCCTCTCCCCAATTATTTTCCAAGGGGGGGAGAAATAGTGGCTCCCTTTCCCCCCTTTCGACTCAAGCCTTCCCCACCCCCCCAGCCTTTCTCCCTAAAAATATAGATATACGAAATTACGCTTGGCGAGCACCTCCTTGTCAACCCCTCAGGTCTGTCGTGCCATTAGAAATCCCGAATCCTGGAGATTCTCAATCCTACAGGAGACCCTCCAGAAGAGAGAGAAACACAAACACACACACACAGAAAGAGAGAGATTGTCCCTTTTGGTAAAACCTACTTAAACTCTGGGGGGCGAGGTGATGGCGCACGATCTACACATAATTCTAGCAGTAAAAAAAAAAAAAAAAAATCAAATCAAAAAATTTTTTGGAAAAAAAAAAACTTTTTAATCTGATGATTGTTTTCTTTTTTTTTTCTTTTCTTTCTTTTTTTTTTTTTTTTTTAATACACTTTCTTCTAGATGCCTGTGGTCTCTCTGATGTAGCCCATGTTGAAAGTTTACAGGAGAAGTCACAGTGTGCTTTGGAAGAGTATGTTAGGAGCCAGTATCCCAACCAGCCAACACGATTCGGGAAGCTATTACTACGTCTCCCCTCCCTTCGCACTGTCTCCTCTTCTGTCATAGAGCAATTGTTTTTCGTCCGTTTGGTAGGTAAAACCCCCATAGAAACCCTAATCAGGGATATGTTACTGTCTGGCAGCAGTTTTAACTGGCCTTATATGTCCATTCAATAAAATATCCGAGAGAGAAAAAAAAGAAAATTAAAAAAAAAAAATTAAAATTGAGAAGGGAGATGAAAGAGAGCGAAAGGAAAGCAAATGACATTTGGGTTCTGGTTGTTTCTTAAATTTCCTTCTGCTAAGAAAGGATGTAAAAGGATGTTACAAGTTTGCTAAGAGAAGACAGGAAAAAAATTAATGGACTGTGAATTAAAAAAAAAAAAAAAGAGACTGTCAAATGAACTTTTACAGAATGCATTAAAAACTCCCGTGTCGTTCAGAAAAAAAACACAAACTTGCTACTTATCATTTTTTGTAAAAAATAAAAAAGAGAGAAAGAAAAAAGAAAGAAAGAAAAAAGAGAAAGAAGAAGAAAAGAACCGATGGTGGGCTTTTTCTTTTTTTCTTTTTTCTTCTTTTTTTTCTTTTTTTTGGGGTAAACTTTTTAAAAAATCTCGCTTAAAGTGCATTTAAAGGAAATTTGGAGAAAATTAGCAGAACGGAAGAAAGTAAGTCTTTTTTTTCCAAATTATTAATTGTCCTATGTGTCTATGTACCTATAGCTGTTCTTTTTTGTATTTTTCTGGTTTCAAACCAGTTTATTCTGTGGTTCTATAATAATTTTTGATATAACCTTGGCTTCTTTAAAAAAAAAAATAAAAAACTGTGTATCCTTAAAATATATGTTCTGAAAGAATTAAAACTGAGTCCACGAAAGTATCATAGGAAGAAAGGAAAACAAAAAAAAAAAAACAAACCCTCAACAACACAATGATGGAAGCGCACTTAAGGTGGTGACCCAAAATCTAGCTTGAAGCTGAGAGAGCTATAATTATATAGACCCGAATGAACCACACGTGTCACATAACTACCCCCCAATCTAGGTTTTTTGATATTTCGGACAGAAAATGAACTGTGGGGATTTATTCTAGGTAGAAGGAATTTGTGTCCAAGACACACTACGGTTTTGATTTTAAAAAGCAAACAAACAAGCAAAGTGAACTTTTGTAATTTGAATTGGGTTCCACATAGTTCATCATGAATTGTTATTAAACTCCTCTATCTGTTTGTATATTTGCAAGCCCTTTGTATTATAATAATTGTTGATATTTTCCCTTTTTAAAAAATACCATTGAAATCAGCATGACAAAATAACACTGTTGGCACTTATAGATAACGTGATTGATTCAGTATCTTAGAGTTTACAGTTTTGTGTTTAAAAAAACTGAAGGTTTTTTTTTTTAAGTGCAACATTTCTGTATACTGTAAAAGTTATAATAACTGAACTGTTTGGTCGAGTCTTTGTGTGTTATATTCCAAGGAAAATTGAAAGTATTCAGAAATTAAAATATTATTTGATATCTGAAACTTGTTTGGCTGTCATAAATGTCTTTCAGAAACCACATTACTTCTCTATAGTTTGCAGTCATTTAAGTCCATAGGCGATTGATTTGTTTACTTGTCACAGTAAGTTTGTAGCAGATGTATTGTAGTGTATTTACCTGTTTAATTCCGGGATGGGGGTGGAGGACTTAAGTTCGTGGTTTATCTCTGGTTTTAGGAAGTACTATGCTGAAATGGTAAACCATCAACCCCCATTCATCTAATCCTCCTGTTAATTAAAAATGGATTTTCTGGAAAAAAAAGGCCCTTATTTTTGTCACACTTAAGTGCCTGCGTAGGAAAGGTATTGTTGTGAAAAAGTATTAGAAATCTGGAGATCAGTATCTATTTTATGATCAGAATGGGGCGAAAAATCTTTTGTAAATGTCTGACATACGCGCACAAGATCATTCAAGCAAGGTAATAGCAGTATTGTAAATATAGGTCAGTTGTTTGCAATGAGTTTTCTTTTAAGTATGTGTGATTTTTTATAATACTCCGTAGTTGTCATCTATCGTTGTCATTGAGAGGTCTTCAAATGGAGTGGCTTTAGCTTCTAGCACTGAGGAGTCGGTTTTTAATGTATATATACTCTCAAGTGGAATTTTTTTTTTTTTTTTTTTTTTTTTAACCTTAGACTGTGAAAGCATGACCACGGGTCATCTCTATATTTTCCATATGGGCTATGTGTCTGTATGTATACTTGCATACATACATGCGTAGGCGTACATGCATCTTCCCTGTGTCGCTCCAGGGCCCTCTCTTGCAGCCCTTGCGCGGGCACCGCTCCCACTGATGGCGGTGGGGACCTGCCTGGGCGAGTGGCATAGGATCGGACACACCAGTTGGGAATCCTAGTGCTATCCCGAGCAGGCAAAGAAACCAAAATCTGAAGGAAGGCAAGATGATGTGGTTTTGCAAGGGGTTGATATTTTGTTTCGTGTGTGCGTGTGCGTGTCATTTATTATTTTATTTTATTTTTTCCTCCTCTCTCCCTCTCCCCCCCCCCCCAACCCGTCCTCCCCTTGGTCTATAGCAGATGCTTTGTATGTGAAAGCTTGCAATTTTGTTCTTGTCTGAGGCTTCCCCCTCTCCCTTTTTACCACACGTAACTACACCATGTTGTGGTTTCACAAAAAAAAATGAGAGAGAGGGAGGGAGAGAGATCATTCTGTAAAGTCGATTAAACCCTGATCTTTAGTGTGTTCCAGTTAGACACATCTGTACTGGGGGCAGAGGGGCGTATGACTGTGAATTTGAGCAGAGTTTTACATCTGAATCATGGCTCCTTTTCTATAAATATATAAATATATATAAATATATAAATATACTATTATTGCAGGGGATTGCTGACCTCTAGATTTAGCTTTTTCTATTGCAAGTGCTATCCATGTGAGTGTGTGTGTGTGAAGTTTTTATGCTTACTAAGAACACAGGATCTTGACTTGTTTGTTTTGTGTTAGTTTATTGTAAACAACCATTTGTTGTAAATTGTTATTGGCATTAAATTATAATTTATGATTTTCAAATCCAAAACATTCTCTGCTTTTTATGTTTTAAAGCCTGTAAGCTATCTCTGTATTTATAAGTTTCTTGCAGCAAGCTTTGGTTCACAGAGAATAATAGTAAACAGAAAATGCACCAGGGTTAAATAAAAACACACACACGCACGCACACACACACACACACACAGGCCCCATGTATATATGTTTGGAATGCTCAGAGGAGGATTTGTTTAGGGACTTCAGTTAGTTTTAAGTTTATAGCATTTAAAGAAAGTTTTTCTTTTCATGCTGAGTTAGAACAAAAGATCTATCCAAAGATTGAATTGGACAAAAGAGGAGGGTTGGGATCGAGAAGCTTGTTCTATGTGGAATTGAGGAGATCCTTTTTTTTTTTTTTTAAGGAAAAAAAAAAAAGCTGCTAACATGGCGACTCTTTCCCTTTAAGTCTCTAATTTATTTTTTTTTCCTTGCGGTTCCCCCCCTCCCCTTTCCCAGCCCTCCCTTTTATTATTATTTTTTTTTTCCCTTTAATCTGATCTTAGTTCGCTTTATTCCTTCCCCACCGCCCCTGCCACCGGCGCGGGGACTGGAGGGGAAAGACCCAAAGGCGACCCGGAACGACAGCGAAAAGCTGCAGAGCCGCCCGCGGTGCAAACCCACATCTCGGGAAAGGTTTTCTTCAACCCCCTCACCCCCTTCCTCTTCCTCCTCCTCCTCTTCCCTCCCCACCGCCGCTCTCCCAAACCTTCCCCGACCCCGCAGGGAGAGCGGCGGCGGGGCACGGAGGCGGGGGGGGGGGGGGGTAAACCGCGGAGGGGGCGCGGAGAGGAGGCGGCTCTCCCAAGTTCAGACAAAAGCGGAGGGTTGGGGCGAGAGGAGGCGCTTGGCGGGCGGTGCCAGCCCGCCCGTGGGGCTGGCGGGGCCGGGCAGCGCCGCAGCCCGCGGGGCTCGCCCGTGGGGCCGCGCCGCCGGCGGCCGGGGAAGGGAAGGGGAGGGAAGGGAAGGGAGGGAGAGAGGGAGGGAGGAAGGCGGGGGGGGAGGAGGAGGAGGAGGAGGAGGAGGAGGAGGAGGGGGGGGAAGCGCGGAGCGCTGCGCGGCCGCGGGGGGCGACGCGTGGGAAAGTCCGCGCAGCGCGGGGTCCGATGAGCTCAGCCAACATGGCGTCCCCGGCCCTGCTCGCTCCGCGCAGCGCGGAGCATAGGCGCGGAGGAACGGGGTGTCCCCGGCTCCCCCCCACCCCCATCCTTCCGCGCAGGGACACCCCCCGCCCACCCCACCCCCCGCCCTTCCCCGTCCTCCGGGGGGTCGGCGGGCCGGGGCCGGCGGGAAGGGGCTGCGGGGCCGGGGCCGGCGGGGGTATCTTCCCCCGGAGCTCGGATCCCATCTGCATGTAAATGACCTGTGGAAGCATCTCCCCCGTGCGAGCGCGGCTCAATGGCCATTGAAGCGGAGTCAGACCTACCCCGGGGTGTTATATTTAGGGATTGAGCCTGCAGAGACAGCGGGATCCTCGGGAAGGTGCCTTAAAAAGCGAAAATAATAATAATGCAAAATATTAAAAAAATAGGGTGAAAGAGGGAGGAAAAAGGGAAGGGGAGAAATGGGGACGTTTCGAGGCGCTCCGTAACCGCCGCCGCTGATAGCGAGCGGGATGTGGAACTGGAGATGGGTTTTATTTCTATTTTGTTTTATTTTATTTTATTTTATTTTTTAATTAAAACTTTAGTGGGTCCTGGGGATCGTGCGCGCTTCGCTTTGCTTTGTAGAATGGAAAGAGATACACGGAGAAATGCAGGCCTTGTCAGGATTTATTGAAGTTGGGTTTAAAAAACGTGCTTCAGATGATTTTTCCCATTTTCTCAGATTTCAAAGGCTCCCCGCAGTGCGGCTGCCTAATTAATGGTGAAATTCAACTAAATCTAATTATGCAGTAATTTTAAAGCAGTTAGTCCTGGGCGCTGCTTTGTAATAGGAACCCAGTTTTTAAAGTTTGCTTAATGTGTTGGTTTAGGGAGCTGGGGAGGAGAGGGGTGTAAGAGACAGAGCTGCTGGGGTTTTTTTCCTCCCCCCGCCCCCCCCCTCCTTTTTTTTTTCCCTTTTGTAAAGCAAAGAAATGCAAAATATAAACCCAAAACACCCAGCGAAAGGCAAGGAGAGAGGCTGTGTTATCCATCGTATGTGATACGGGTATTGAGTGAGAAGCACCAGCGAAAGTGTAAATAACACAGTAGTTAATAGGGACCATAAAGGTATTCCTGGCCTGTGGATTTCCAAGTGCCAAGCTGTTTTAGAGAGGATCTTGAATCCTGCGGTAATAAAGGGGCAACGGAGACACACAGCGTCTCTTCTTGGAAAATAGAAACCAGATTTCTGCTATTGAACATCTATTGTCATTAAGAGGAGAGGCTTGTGCTCACGAAGTTATAAATCTTATCACCCTTTTGATAACACAGTTGTAATCAGTTAGCATCGCATTCAAACCCAATTGTAAAACTGCCTAATTTAATATGTCATACATGTCATTAAAACTTTATTTTTCCCCCTTCTCTTCTCTTCCCTTTTTTTTTTTTTTTTTTCCACCCCTCCCCTCCCTTCCCCTCCCCTCTCTCTACCCATCCCCCCCCCTCCCCCCCCCCCCCCCAAGTAAAATGTCAACAGATCTGGCGTGGTAACGTGCAGCAGGGAGAGAGAGCCCGGGGTGGTTGCGCGGCTCGGGGGGCGAGCCCGCTGCTCTGCTGGCCAGGGTTTGCCTTCTGCCCGTCTAGGTAATCGGAAGCGTTTATATCGTATTAGAAATGTTTTGGGTTTGTTTCTTTTTTTTTTTTTTTTAATAATAATAAAAATAGAGAGGGGGGTGGGGGAGAAGGGAGAAGAAAATGAAATCCTTCTCCTTCCTTCACAATTGCAATCGCTCAATGAAGTTCTTTGAAAGAAACTTGTCTTATGATTAGCTAAGCAAACACATCTGCTTTCCCAGTTTGGGCTTAGCTAATTATCAAAACAAAGGGGCCGTTTCTTCTTCTACCTTGCTGGAAAGAAGATGTTATTTCAGGAGTCCTGTCCCTCCTCCCCCCCTCATCCATACACACGCACAGAGCCCCTATCCCAGCCCTTCCCAGCGAAGCACCACGCTCGTTTTATTGGGATTACCGATGGGGAAATGAGCTTGCGCACTTCTCTTCCTAATGTTAAGCTTTATCATTACCTTCCTTGGAACAATATTTTTCCAACCAAATGTCCCTGCGGCAGGGCGGAGGGTGGAGGTGGGGTGGGAAGGGGAAGGGAGGAGGGAGAAGGTGGTTTTGAATTGCGGACCAACTTCGCAGCTATTTGAATCAAGCCTGCACTCGGTTGATTTTAGTTGACAGAGCGTGTGTTGAAGCTGAACTCTATAATTTGCACTTCTGTTCTTTTATTAGAGTCGGACAACGAACTAATGAGCTTTCCCCCAGCACAGTGTCACTTGTATTTATTTTCTTTTGGAAACTTTTAGATAGAAGAAGTGTTCTTGAAAAAGGGCAGAGGTGGGGGGAAGGTTTCGCGTGTTGGTTTTCTTTATTCTTTTTTCTTTCTTTAATTTTTTTTTTCCCCTGGAGGTGCGGGGATCAACTCTGTGTTTGCGTGGATGTGTGTGTGTGTGTCCCTGTACCCCCGCGAAAGGCGACCCACGGGGTATTAGAGGAGGATAAGCTCCGAGCTAGATGTGAAATCCGGGCGATGCTGTCCTTGGAGTGACTCGGATGGTGGGAAGATAACGCAGAGCCGATCCTCGCAAGACGTCCGAAAAAAAATAAATATAAATTATAAATCACTGCTCCTAAGACGGAGGCTCCGCGGTGCGGAGCGTTGGGCGCCGAGCGGCGTTAAGGCGAATTTGATCAGGTCTCTGCAGGAGCGGGTTAACTTTATAAAAGCAAGAGGTGGCTTTAAGCCTATACCTGAGAGACAGTGGAAGAAGGGATTTTTAAAGAAAAATAGAAAGGTTAAAAAAAAAAAAAAAAAAAGAGGGAGAAAAAGCCCAAAGGAAGGATTTCCACACACAAAAAGCAGGGCGAAATGTTTGGCACTACGTGCCCACCAACGCATGAAACTGCATACGTTGCTCCGAGCCTGCTCTAGCCCTGTGAGTCGAGCGATATTCTGAATTTTGATTCCAGTGTGTTTTCTTTGAACTGGGCCTTTCGGTTTATTAAGGCAGGAAGAGGAACTCAACAATCCTCTTTGAAACACGCTTGGTTTAACTATTTTACACAAGTTTGCCCAGGTCCCTGGAGATTCTCCAGTTGAAGAAGATTGAAATTAGAGTTAAAAGCTGGCGGGGGGGGGGAGGGAGGTAAGGGGGTGGAGGGCGAGTGTGAAAGAGGGTGATGAATCTATTGTAAATGCTCTCCTGTATTCTGATGTGTTGGTGAACGGAACAGAAATATGCGTCGCCTTGTTTGATCCATACGGGCGCATCTGCATGTATGCGGGTGGATGGCCTATACTCTCTACATGTATACATGCACACACATATATAGGCCACGATTAATATTCTGAGAAATGCAGGAGAAAAAGCTGGTATTTAGGGGCCGTACGGAAAGGCTAACACTGACTGTTTCCGAGCAGCTTTACTCCCAAACTTTGCCTTTTCTTTTGTTTTCTTTTCTTTATTCTTTTTTTTTTTTCTCTCTTCGCCTTCTTGCAAATTGCTGTTAACGTGTGTCTTTATGTTCTGTCTATAACTAGGACGTAATCAGGCGCCCCACGTCTCTCTCTAAAAGCATTTAATAAATGTCTATTAAAGCGCTACAAATGTAAGATAAATTTAGTGGCGCTGCTGTCTCCCTGTATCCAAACGGTAATGATGGATTTATCAACAGGGATTCGCCTTCAGCGCAGTGAGAGAGATTTACTCAACAAATAAGTCGGAAAAGCACCCACCCAAATACAATCATTTATACGGAAACTGATTTCTTTACAGCACCACAGATTCGAGGGAACATAGCGCTTATTGCTTTTTTTTTTCCTTTTTCTCCCCCCCCCTCCCCTTTTATTTCCCCCCCTTTTTAACATAATCAGTGAAGCTGGGAGCGTGTGTCTGTCTCTGTTTTGGGAGTGTTTGCTTGCCTATTGCTAGTGGAAGCTCCCAGACTCGATCAAACCCCGATCAATGCCTAATTTCTCAGCATCCCCCTCTCCCCCCCCGCCCCCCCTCTCACTTATTTCTTTTCCTTCAGCCCCAAAATGTCGACGATCCGTGCATTCGGTATCAAAAGTCGTCGAGGTTCGGAGTCCAAGATGGATGATAAAAGTGGGGGGAAATTGTCCCCGAATTATCTGTGTGTCGTTTCCTAAACGCTTGCGAGCGGCTCTGAGGAGCCACCCCGCCCCGGGGAGATGCTGCCTACCTCTGCTGAAATTTCTCTCTCCTTTTTCTTAGCCCTTGCTTTGAACCCTACCCATTAGCCTGTATGCGAATAAAAGGAATGATCTCAGAAAGAGCCACCATTCATTGTTGAATTCAAGCACTGTAAAAAAAAAAAAAAATTACTGAAATGCAGCCACATAGCGCCCTTAAGATTATTTCCCTTTCCTAGAAAGTAGCTCCTAACCTCAGATTTCTCCCTCACCCCACCCCCACCCCCCCGCGTCCTTCCCTGGTCTTATTTCCCCCCCTTGACCACATCTTTCGCCGATTCGCCTTGGAAAAGAAAAAAAAAAAAAAAAAAAAAGCATGTGCTGATTTGATGGACTCCTTTAAACAACGGGCATGCGAGAGCTGTATTCATTCTGAAACATTAACCCTATTTTCTAAATTTCCTTCCTTTCAAATAGCTGCTCATATTTTACCACCCTGGATCCCCGATTTAAGCATCCGCAGTTCTAGGAGCTTGCTAGATACATCTATATTTTAATTTAATTTAATTTAATTTCGGTATTGTACTTAAAATAACAATAAATAAACCCGAGAACTTGTATTTTCCTTTGCAGAGAGTTTTTTTATTCTTCTCGAGAAATTTCATTGAGATGTCTCTGTACTTTGTTTGTCAGTTATCTTTGTTCCTTTTAAATAAAGGGCTTTTAAATGGACTTATTGCTCCCAGCGTGGGTTCTTCTCTCTAAATGTTAGAAAATTGTGCCATCTACCCGCTATTCTAAGTACTGTCACACTCAGAGACCTCCAAGGACCTTCCAGCCCCAACTTCAATACAACTGTGTCAAAGGGTGCCTAGTAGCGAGAGGAGAAAGGTTTGCGTGGATTTTACAGATTTCCAGCCTGAATCGCTCTCTGAAGCGCCAAAATGATCTGCAAAGATGCAGTTGGCTTCCTTTGATGGCCGCCTCCCCGGCCCCAGCTCCAACCCAAGCCTTTGCAGGAACTAATGAAGCCTCCCTGCCTCAGCTACATTGCACTTTCTCTCCAGTGCATAGTTTTCTTGCTAATTTTAGACACGAAAAGTGTGGGTGTACAGGGAAGGGGGGGGGAGGGGGGAGAGGCAGTGATTCTTCTGTCAGGGTTGGGTTTTTTTTTTTTTTTTTAAGAGAAATAGTCAGATATTTATAGCCAAGGCCTCTAATGATGAAAATATATTGTTGGTTAATTGAAAAAAAAAAAAAAAGTTCGCTTTTTTGAGGATGGTTCTGGCTGATTAGCTAGGGATGCTTCTGGCTGGGATTCCAAGTGAGGGATGAGGAAAACAGAAATGTATATAAACTTTACAGGCCTTTTTATCTCCACACAAATACTTTGCACAGGAACCCAGTTCTACCCCCTGAGCCGGACTGGAACATTATTGTTCTGGTTTAAAATTAGATTTTGCAATCTTTCTTGCTCGCGGGTAAGTAGAAACAGTTGGGAGGGTGTCTTAATTTTATATTTTTGTTCTTTGTCCCCTAAAAAATAAAATCAGAAGTGCCTTCTAAATCAGTTAAAACGGGTTGTTTCCAAGTTTATGGTGTAGTTACACGTCTTCGAAATTATTTTTGCACCCCTCAGGAGTATTAGGAGAGAATTGCGAGTGTCGGCTGAGTATTTATGGGTGGGGGAAAAAACAGTGATACGCTTTATGACTTTTATGACTTGTTTCACACTGTTCGAGAAATGGAGTTTTAAGCAACATACAATTAAAACTATATTGCTCTTTGGATAAATTCCAAGAAACTCCAGAATCAATTAGTTTAGATCCTTGGATACTTGTTGCTAAAAAAAAAAAAATAATAAAATAAATAAAATATCAAAGCGTAAAAACGGCCGGCCAAGGACAGCTCTGCTCCAGATGTAATTTTTTAAGTCCCTGCCATATAGACCAGACAGGCTGCACAGACTCGCTTCTCCGATTTCTCATTTTGCATGTATTCCTGTCGGAATATCCAGGCATCACAGAATCATTTTTCTCTCCTTTTTTCCGTGCGTTTTCCCATTCTTTCCCTTTCGGGCAGCTTCGCGATTTTTTTTATTATTTTTTTTTTTTTCCGTTTGATTCTTCCCAGAGCCTTTTTAACCATTCCGGTGATTATTTCTATTTGTCAGATACTAGGGTTAAAACTTTATCCTTCGCTACCCACGAACTACCGCCCCGCAGGCGAAGCCAAATTCAGCCACTCTTAATTCCCAGGTTTAAAGATAATCCTAATTTTGAAAGCGGCTTCACCAGCCGCCCCCTTCCCTTGATCACAAACCGTTTAGTCATCTTAAGTGCGATGTTCCCTCCTTCCCCATTTTTTTTTTTCCTTTGCCCCAGAGCCTTTTCCACACCACATTTCTCGGTTCGCCGTGGGAGTGGGGCTGCCCCCACTCACTGGGGCCGCAGCGGCCGTGGCTCAGGTCGGTTCAGCTCCGGGTATCCCAAATCATCCCACCGCCCTCTATTTCTTCCTTTGGACATCATTGTCCGTCCCTATTCTTTGCAAGGTTTATTTTTCTGGGCAAGAAAGTCGTCCCCGCTTGTAGATGTAATGGATTCCAGTCCACTCGCGGGTTTTCCTTCCTACATAATCTAATCTCAGCCGAGAAGTTTCTGCCTTAGCTCCTGCAACATTACTAATTAACGACCCCTGGAAATTAACTGCACCGTGACCTAAAATTTCATCCTCTCGGCTGACGGTTACACTTAACCTTCAAAAGAAACTTAAAAAATAAAAAAGGCGGGGGTCACAAAATTAATAACAATGATAGTAATAATAGAACTCTGGGAGAAGGATACGCGAAATATCTTGCGGGAAAAGCCTGAAAAGAGACTTTTGACATCCAGGCTAGTTTTACATCGACTCTGAATGAAGCTCAACGGAGGAGGGAGAGGAAGGGCTGCCATCCAGCAAAGTTTGCTGGACTTTATTCAGGATAAAACCCGATCTTTCCCTCGCTGAAGCCAAGGGCGAGCTTGTACAATAGGAGGCAGGTCAGAGCACATCACACTGCCCGTATTGTCTCTCGAAACATGGGGAGAACCCTGCTACCTTCTTTAGCTGCCTTTTTAGAAAATTATTTTTATGATGATCCACGCCTGATAGACACCCTCCCCTACCCCCTCGTATTTTGTACTTCCTATTCCCTTTATAGGAGGATGATTCATTTTACACTGTCACTATTTCCAATTTTGTGGGTTTACTGATGTCTTACTTAGGAAGGAAAAAAAAAAAAAAAGTACACTATTCCTACCCCAAAGGTCTCATTAGCCTCCGCTGGCTGCTTTTAAGACAGCAGCTCGCACTCTTTCCTCCAGCTGAATTTGTCCAACCCCTTCATCTTCTCATGTTTTATTTCGAGGTTTCACTGGGAAAAAAAAAAAAAAACACAACCACCAAACCATTAAATCCCAGAAAGGTCAGCTTCTCCCCACTCTAACGTCCCCGCAGTTCGCTGGCAGCCCCGAGGTGCCGTCCCTCCTCCTCCTCCCGTGCGGAGCGAGGCCGCGGGAAGCCGGCAGCCCCCGGGAAGCGGCGGGGCTTCTCCCCCCGGCACCCCGCGCATCCTCTGCCGGCCCGGCGCCCCCCGGCCCCGCACCCCGCCACCCCGCCAGCGCTGGAAACACCTTCCGCTCTTTATCTCCCAGCACGCTCTGGCGAGAGGATTATTGTTATTATTATTGTTATTGTTATTATTATTATTAAAGGCGATATTCAAATGGGTCCCTGTTTGTCTTCGCCACCAGCGTGTTCCAGAGCGATTATCTCATATCTTTCCTAGAGAAGTAAGCTATCCCTCAGCCCTGGGTCAGGCATTGATCTCTCTGCAATGTAACAAACGGCCGGGTTAATTTTCCCTCATTACCATCTCCATAGCTCAGGCTCCACACACAGGACGGAGCCCTCCAGCCCCGGCTGCCGCTGTGTGCGGCTGCCGGCCGGGCACACGGACACGCAGGGACACGACACGCAGGGACACGGGGCACGGCAGCACCCCAAAGCCTCGCACCCCGCTTCAAGCACCCCCAGCACCATGGGGCGACTTCGCTGCCTTCCTCTCCCCCCGTGTCACCTTGCCTGACCCCCCCTCTTTGTACAGATTTGGGGTTTTCTTTGGGGTTGTATTATTTTTTAAACGTTGTTCTGCTCGCTATAAATTAGAAGGATTTTTTTTTTTGCTCACCCCGTTTACTTCTTAATCTTTTTTTTTTTCTTTTTTTTTTTTTCCTTGAGTCTTTTCATTCACTGGTTGCAAAAGAAAAGGGGGTTGGTCAACACCAAAATGGCAAAGTTCAGCTTGGAAAAAAAAAAAAAAAACCAAAAAAAAAAACCCCTCCAGCTACCTACAAAGGGGCTCAGGGCTTTGTAATGGCAGAAAGAAACAAAAATGAAAAGAAAATTGCAGTTGAGGCTAAAGTGTGAGAGTGTGTTTGTGTGTATGTATATCTGTGTGTATTTTTAAAGGTTTCTTTGAACTGCCTTTGTGCTGACTAGGCAAAGCTCCTTGCCAATGCTAGTCACGGTTTAAGGAACTTTGAGTTAACCTCTTATATCGAATGAATCTTTTCATTTGGAAACCAATAAATCTCAATCTCTAGCCACCTTTTGTAGAACAGGCTGGGGCTTACCAAGGCAAGGCTGAAGCTTATAATAAAGAAGAGATAAAGTTTGCCAAAGTTTGGGTTGGTTTTTTTTTTTTTTCCCCCTTTCCCTTCTTCCTCTTCTTCTCTTGTAAATAAAAGTTTTGGAGATGGCAGCATTTGGAAGCAATCCGGAGAAGGACTTGGATCTATGCATTGTTTCACAGTAAGCCTATTTACTTAAATAGAGTCTTCAGGGATTCAAACACGAAAATGATTTATAGTTTTCCAACAAGACATTATTTTGGTCAGTTGTTGAGGGTGGGGTTGTGGAAAAGGAGGGGGGTCCATACAGTCTAATAATCAATGTGTGTCTATGGAAAGTGAAAAGGGAGGGGTGGGGAGGGGAGGGTTCTGCAGATAAGTAGGGTTAACACTATAAACATTACAGACAATTGAGTTTTCCCATCTGAGCGGGAGTTGGGGAGAAAAGGGGTCTTCACATTTATCAGGCGTTGGAGAGAGCGTGTGCGGGTGAATGAGAGAGAGGGGGGTGAAAACATTTCTCAAATCAGTTTGGAGTCACTCCTTTGCTTTCTGACTTGCACTTTTGCATATTGGGTATCATTTCTTTGAAGTACTTTGAAATCCAACGTTGCGTCTCATCTGTGGACGGGAGATGTGACCACAAGAATCAATGTTTTCATTTATTTTTCAGTACTTATTTCCTGTCTAGTCTCCCTCGCTCGCTCGCCCTCTCGCTGATTATGCCATATTTATACGTGTGTATACATTATATACATATTATATATATAATGCCCCCGTAGACATCTTTTAAAAAATCATTTGCAATTTCTCTTTCACGGAGGCGCAGTTCACTTCTCAACCCCTCTCTTTATCCTGTTTTATTTCAAGACGCTGTCTCCTTTCTGTCTCCAAATTGTTCCCATCCAAGAGTTATTAATTACTCTTACAAGGCGGGAGATTCTTAACTAATAACAAAGTTGTAAATTACCACCTTCCCTCAAATATTTCTCATTTGTCAACCCTGATTGATTTGATTAATATTCCACCGGCTGAGATCATTTCAAGTTGCACTATATAATCAGCAGCACCAGGCTGCTCAGCAGAGCTTCTGCTTGCGGAGATTTCTCTCCAGCCCTTAAGCTGAAGTGTATTTTGCATTTGCTCCAGAGGAGGTAAACGCCGACCTATCGCTTAAAGGAGACTTTAAGGCGCAGGGGCTGAATATGGTGTCGGGAAATAAAATGAACCAAGCGTGTCTGTTTGTTTAAAAAAAAAAAAAAAAAAAAAAAGGTGAAAAAATCAGGAGAAAAAAAAAATCAAAGGAAAAAAAAGAAACGAATGATAACCCCCCATGTAAGCCTGGGAGAAAACACGGGTTTCAGCCCTGCGTGAGAGGCTGGTTCAGCCCTCGCCTGAACTCTCCCACAGTCCCTCCTTGCCTTGCACCCAGGCTGTCACATCGCCTGGCATAAACACCCAGCACCTCGATTTATGCTTTGCTTGTGGCCTCAGACACACAGAAATAATAATAATAGCGCGTAAATTAACCCACACCCCACCCCTCCTTGAAATGATAGACAATAAACTTGGCTTCAGCCCCCCTCGCTCCACCGCGAGTGGGACTGGGTTTCTGGTTCAAAACCATCATATTGGCTTAATTATGGGACTGTAAATAACGGCCCGGCGATCATCTTTCTCTGCTTTTAAGGAGAAAAAAAAAAAGAGTCATCTGGGTGAGCTTTCTGCCCAGTGTCAGAGCCGAACCTACGCGCATCGCTGCGCATACGCGTAGCCCACACCTACCGACCCGTAGATACGATATAACGTGGAAATCACTCATATATAAAAGTGACCCCTGCCCGTCTGAGCTCGGGCATCAGATCCCGGCTGCTGTCCTTGCAAATCAGCGATAGCCGCTCCCTCCGCCACCACTTGAGTTTTAATCTTAATTATATTAAGTGAAGTAGCGGGCTTGCCGTGGAATTGAACATGATGCATGACGGCTGCCTGTTAAACGATCGATTGTGAATATCGCCTTTCTCCCCTCTATCGATATTCACAATACGCCTTATCTGCGGCCGGGGAGGCAGCGCCGGGGTTGTTTTGGTTTTTTTTTTTTCTTTTTTTCTTTTTTTTTTTTTGTGGAAATGTAAAAATGAGAGACTAGAGTGAAATAACATTCCGCCCAGTCACCTGCAATTCAATATGCACACAAGAGACGCCGATGTATATGAGACGATTTTAATTATGATTAGAAGACACACTCTGAGCAAGAGAATAGATTTGGAGGGAGGGGGGGGGGGGGGAGAAAGGGGGGGGCCGGAGGAGCATTAATGAAATCTTTCCCCGCGATACTAAGAGAAACAAGTGGTTGATACAACGGAGGTGATTTGTCACCCAACTCCAAAGGGGGGTGGGCGATCGGATCTGAGCATCAGTCCTTTCTCGCCGCCACCACCACTGCCCCCCCCCCGATCTCTTTGAAGCAAATGATATGCTATGATGCCTGCCTAACAGGCAGAGCCTCAGACCACGCCTTTGCCGGGTTCTTCCACCACCGGAGCGGCTCCCCCCACCCCCGCCGCCCCCCTCCCCGCCGCCCCCTGGCTTATGGGCTCGGAGCGGCGGCGAGCCCGGCCGCCGACGTGCGGCATCAGCTCGGAGCAGAGCCGTGCTTAGGCCTTAAGTAGATTGTATTTGTGCACATGAAACCTTTTGTCTCGGCCCGCGGATCGCCTCCCTTTTCAAACACAGCCGGGAAACAGTTCAGGGTCACTGGCAATTTCCAGCCCCGGTGGCAGGAGGAGGCGGGGGGTGGGGAGGGGCACAGGCAGAGGTGACCCTGGCCAGTCGCCTCCCGGACAGTTGTCACCTTTGGAGCCGGTGGAGGTGCGGGGCGGGCCGCGGACTGGACGGGACACCCCCCGCCCCCCTCAGCCGCCTCCCTGCACTACCGGGTCCTCAGGGCAGCTCCCCCCGCCGGGCCGGGCCGGTCGGACCCCCGCCCGCGGCACCCGCCCGCCCCGCGCCGGTGCTCTGCAATAGCCGGCTGTTTTTCTCAGGATGTGACTTCCAAGTGGCATAATCTGTAGGAGTGTGAATCTGTTCTCGTTATGTTTGTCCCCTTCGGTATTTCTACAGGCTTTTTTTTTTTTTTTTCCTTTCTTTCTTTTTTTTTTTCCCCCCTCTCTTTTTTTTCGGTATAAATTAACTCCGACTGAAACCACCAGATTGTTCCGAGGAGACTACCTCCCTAATGACTTCATCTCCAAAAGTTGACTGACACTCTAGCGAACTGCCAACACCTGTTTCCCAGCACCCAGACTCCAGAACCCACCAGACCTCGTAAATTTAGCTTCTCCCTTCTCTTCCCCCCCCCCCCGCTCCTTTAATAGATGACGTGAATATCTAAAGGGAAGGGGGAGGGGGAGATGGAACTAGGTCACATTTGAAACTTTTTATTTTTCATCTCTTCTGAGCGAAATCTGGAGATAAAAGGGTCGGACACCTCCTGCCGCCGCCGCCCCCCCATCCCTGAGGGGTGCCCGGGACTGGTGGCAGCCGCGGTGACGGGCTCCAGGGCTGGGGCCTGCCCGCGGGTCCTGCTTAGGCGGGATTTAGGTGCAAAGCTCAGCCCTGGCCGGCAGGTCGCCGGTGCTGTGACCGCCACCCGAGCGCTTTCCTCCCCCGGTGTCTCGCCCCTGCCTTTCCCCGAGGATGCTCCAGGGCTCTTTGGTTCCACCTGAGCTCCGCAGCGCCTGTGCCCGCACACACCCGCCTCTGCCCCGCAGGTCCCTCCCCAGCCCCCGCCGGGCCCGATCCGGCCTCGCACGGGGGGTGTCAGGCCGGGCCGAGGGGACAAGGATGGGACGGGGACAGGAGCCACCCCGGGGAACGGGGCAGAGCCGGACGGGCTGCCCCGAGAGGGGAGGATGAGGATGGGCGGCGGGCATCGCACCCGGAGCCTGCGGGAAGGAGTACCCGGCTGCAGCCCGTGGGTGCCGGGGCAGAGGAGGTGGCAATGCCCGGTCCCTCCGCCCGGTTCCCCCCGGGCCGCCTGGGCACCGCCCGGCCCCCCGCGGCCCCCGTCGCTCCCCGCACTGTTGTCAGAGGTTCGCGATCAGGAGGGAAAAAAAAAAAAGACAAAAAGAAACAAAAAAGAAAGAAAAATGTCTTGTCAAAGGGGGAAATCTTTTCCAGCTGCAGCCGCAGCCAGCCTTGCCGGAGCCAGCCTTGCCGGAGAGGCCGCGGAGAAAACGGACCGTGCCGGCGGGGAGCCGGCCGGGAACGGGCACCCAGAGCCCGGCAGCTCCGCAGCCCCCGCTCCGCTCCGGGGCGGCCACCCCCGGGGCCGGGGCTGGACCCGACCCCCTTCTCTCCTTGTTCACCCTGCAGGAGGGCTCTGCACCCCCACATCGGTCACATCCCTCCTCCCAAACCTCCCACCCTGCCCGGGGGAGCCTTTGCGACCGGGCCTAGAGTCCAGCGCAGCAGGAGGGCGAGGAAAGCCCCACAGTGCCCTTTGGCATCTCTGCAGGCTGCTCCTTAATCGCGGCAACATCTCTCCTTCCCACCTCCCTTCTCATCGCTCCAGGGGAGCTGCACACCCAGAGAGGAGCCAGCCCGCTGCACGGGCACAGGATTTGCGTCTCCTGGGGAGAGACTTTTTTTTTTTGGGGGGGGGAAGCTGGGACACGGCAACTTTGCAGCGGTCTCCATCCCAAGTGGAAACTCCCTGGCCCTAGGGGATCCCGCCCCGCCACACACATAGAAAGTTGGAAGTTGTCTCCTCTCGAAAAGAGCCTCCTGAAATTAATAGGCTGCAAGCATAATTAATAGGTGGAATATGCAAAACGTTTGCGGTGTTTAAAAGGCTCATGGCAGATCCGCGTGTCTGTGCGAGATACTGAGATGTTGCAAGTGCTGGATATTAATGGGCAGGTTTTACGTAGCTTAAAAAAAAAAAAAAAAAAAAAAGAAACCAGGTTTTCTTTTTCTCACTTCTCGCTCTCCCTCTCTCTAATCCAGGAATCATTAGCAACCCCCTCTGGCTACATGTTTTGCATCAGTGAAACATTATGACATAGTTGTAATACAAACTCCGCTGACTTGCTCTGCATCTTGTGGTAGGAAGTGCAATAGCAATAAAAGCATTTTTTAAAAAAGACTCCGGGCATTAAGTTGTCTACCTGAAATACTCTTTTCTTAACAAAAAAAAAAAAAAAAAGGTAGGACAGGCAAGGCGGGATGAGGCGACTTCTCAGCCCGGGGGATCCGCTGTCCGCACCGGGCAGGGAGAATTTCTACATAATCTTTTCTTCCTCCTGGTTTTTTTTTTTTTTATTTTTGTCCTCTCTTTTTTTCCTAATTCTGAGTGTTTTTCATAATTTCTGGGTGTTGCTGCATCCCCTCGCACTGCCCCTTCGCACCCCCGGCTTTTAACAAACGCGGACCGGGGACATTATCTCCCCGTAATATTAATTGTCAAAAGCAGCCTTTGCTCAATTATCTCTCTTCCACCTGTCGCAGCTGCTGGGTTATATTGTTCCCGGTAGAAATTCTCGCCGGAATTAAAAAATAGAGCGATTTTTCTCTTCTTTTCTGCTTTCTTTGAAAGAATCCAATTGTGCTACCGCCGGCCGGGGGCCCGGCCGCTCCGCACCTCTCTATTTTCTCCATTACTCATTAACTAATATTCGCTACTTTCTGGTAAAGTCAAATGGCTCTTAATAGGTCTTTATATTCTCGGAATAACATGTGGATGCTCTTAATCAATACTTAATAGCACGTTTCATGCTAAACAACCGCCATGTGTGCTGGTGGGCAGGAATTCTCTGCAAACAGGAGGGCGAAGAGGAGCCGGGAGATATTTGCCCTCCGTGGCCACCCAAAGCCAGCGCCGAGAGATGGGGACTTTCCTTCCCCCCGCCCTTGCCTGTGCCACCGCTCCCTCCTCAGCAAGGCCGAAAGGGACCCCCCCAAAACCCACGTCCCCGCGCACCACCCGCCTGCGAACCGGCCCGCGCAGAGATCCGCGGGGCGCTTTGAAATAGGCATGTGACACTGGCCCTATTGTGAGCCTGGAGGGGGGTCTTTCTTCCCTTTTTCTCCCTTTTTTTTTTTTTTTTAATAATTTCCCAAAAGAGTCCTCCGAGTGCTGAAACTATTGCGAGAATTTACGTTTTCATCTTCTTCTTTCCATTTGCTTATTCAACTGCTTATTATTCCCTTAAACCATGCGGGAATTTTGGACTGTATCAGCTAAGGCTGATGTATTTTTTTCACCATTTACATTTGTTTTATTTTTTTTTTCTGGGGAAAACAAAGAGATTTTAAAATGTGAAAGGATCCCGAGAAATGCCGTAGTTATACGTGCTCCATGTAGTTAAAGAAATGACTCTGTCTCGTAAGTGCCATTTTGATCAGTCAAAACAAAGTAGTTAAATATGCCTCTTTTTTTCCTTTTTTTTTTCTTTGGTGCAGGAATTACGGCAGGCGTTGCTTGTGCGCTCGTGTCAGAGCCGGTGGAAAGTGATCCTTCGGTTTTGCTCATTTTAACTGAAATTACAAGTCTGTTGTAGTTGTTTGCGTTACAGGACACTTCTGAGTTCAACCTCCCTGAAAGGTTCGGCACCACCGTCAAAAAAAAAAAAAAAAAAGAAATAAATAATGATTAAAAAAGGTCTTACAGGGAGGGCGAGAAAAACTATCTGTTATTTTTTACAGCTTCCCCAGAACCTTGCGGCTTGTGTTACCCCGTGAAACTGTGCCCTCCGCTTTGCCCCCCCGCCCCGCGCAGCCCCGCCGCGGAGGGCCCGCGGGTGCGCGGGCGCGGGGCCGGTGCGCGGCTCCCCGCGCCCTGCAGTTGCGCCTCTGCGCAGCGAGGTGGCGATAGGGAGCTCGGCGGCCGCGGCCCGGCGCGGCGGGGAGGGCTGCGCCGCGCCCCGCGGGTGCGCAGCGAGGACCGACCCCCGCCAAAAATCATCCTCATCACCACCATCATCAAAAAAATACATATTTTTACAAAAAAACAAGGCCCGGCCGGCGACAGCAATCCGCGCTCGCACCCCACCCGTTAACCTGGGAGCACCCACCTTCCGAGAGACACTCCGCGGTCTCTGCCCACCCCAATTTAGCCCTGGCCCCCCGCAGGGCCCCGGGGGGGCGGGAGGTAGCTCCCTCCCGGGGGGAAGCCGGGCACCCCTGCTCCGTTTTTACGGGGGGGGCCACTATTATTTTAGCAGGCAAGCGAGCACGCCCACGGCATTAAGGGAAAGAAAACGCAGGGGGGACAACCTGTGTAGTTTGTTTAAAATAATTCCTCCTCTCCCACAGGTTTGCCCCCTGAAAGCGACCTGCAGCCGTCGCACTTGGGTGGCGGGTTTATTAATAAACGCCTGTTCTTGGCAACAGTTTTATAAAGCGAAATACACTACGGCAACCTGAGCGCGCAGGCAGCAAAACTCCTACAAAGGTGAATTCCCAGCATGGCAAGTAAACGCAAAGTAGCCAGTTTGAACGTGGTCAGGGAAGTTCCTGAACGCTTTTGACGACTACTGTCATTTCGGATTGCATTTCTGGGGTTTAGATTGTTTTGTTTACTGCTTTAACGTCTCTAAAAGAGAAAAAAAAAATAAAAAAGATCTTTTATGGGTCTATCCTTTCCCTACAATACCTGCGACCTTCTCCGAAATAATCGGTTGTGCATTCGAAAAAAATAATGCCTTAATGGTGTATGAAAAATACTCAGTGGGATAAATGGATCCGAGATACCTTTTTATTTTTTTTTTATTTTTTTTTCCTTCATATTTTAAACAGCTTTGATCAGAGCGCAGGGAAGAAATGGAGAGAAGGGGATTATTTACTGCTACCCCAGTGCTAACTTCCACCTTTCTGGGCGTGGGCAGTACATGTATGTTCATACATGATGCTTCGTCAGGGCGTGTGTGGCATCTCTGTCCTGGTCTTCCTCTGTCCCCTGCCACTTTCTCACCTTTTCCGTAACTTTTGGAGCCCGGTGTGTTGATTTTCTTCTTATTATTGTTTTTAATCTCCGCGTTAGGCACACAGGTTCCCCACGCAGGTCAGGTCATTAGGAATGTTAACGTCGAGACAAAGAATTATAAACACGATCTCCAAGTCTCTCTCAATTCATTTCTTCAACCGTTTTATTCGGTTTAAGTGATGAAAAGTGACAGTTCTGAAATAGACAGCTTTTAAAAGTAATGAAGTCAGATGACGCTTTAACCTGTCGATTGCTATAAATCAACTTTGAAAAAGATGAATGAACAATATTATTTGCTGGCTTAACTAGGAGTTAATACACTGTCGCATTAGGAGCTGCGGGGAGCTGAGCCGGCGTTGGGTGCTGCAGCCCTTCCCGAGCCTCTCCCCGCCGCGAAAAATAACAACCTTAAAGCAGCAAATATTCCACCTCGTACGGAAACCAGTGTCATTTTCACCGCTTTTATTATGGACCCTCGAAGGTAAAAAAGGGGTATTTAAACGATCCCAAACATCCAGCTGGGAAAGGGAGGCATCTGCTATTTTCTTTTTTTTTTTTTTTTTTTTTCCCATTTTTAGAGGCCTTCTGAACACAAGTCTCGCCGCGTTACTGGTTTTTAAGGCCAAACTGATCCGAGTACTAAACCCCCCGCCTCCGCCAGGCAATGCACGCAGGAACGTTTTCAAAAGAAATATGGGCCGTTTCCTCTTTTACCTGATTAATTTATTACCTGAATGCTAGTAGGCACAGTGGGGGAAAAAAAAAAAAAAAAAAAAAAAGGAAAGAAAAGAAAAAAAATCAGGAGGAATAACACAGGAGGGAAAAGGTCGATTCTTTTCGGGGGAAAAAAAAAGACAATTTTCGCTGGCGAAGCCTCTCCTTGCTCGGCGAGGGCAGGACATCGCCGGTCCCTCCCGTCCCTTCCCGGGCTCGCCTGCAACCTGCAAAATATTGCAAAGGAAGTAATTAACGCTCCTTTCTAATGAATTATTATGACTGAATTAATGACTGTGATTACATGTGCGGAGGGCTCCCCTTGAGCCCTTCCCCGAGCCCGGCTCGGCTCCGCCGGCGGCAGCGGGCTCCGGCCCGGCTCCGGCGCCGGGACCCGGGACGGGGCGGCCCCGCTGCGCCCGGGCTCGGGGCTGCGGAGGGTTTGTCTTTGCTCTGGGGCAAAAAAAAAAAAAAACAAAACAAACTTCTCGGATTTTTCTAAACTTTTTACTTTTTTTTTTGAGGTTGTAAAATGGTTTTTAAATGAGTTATAATTAGAAAAACAAACGACGGGAATTCCGTCTGTAATATAGGGCCGGGATAGATTTTTTTATTGCTTTTTTCTCCCCCATTTTTTCTTTCCTGGAGATAGCGTAAATCAAAGCGCTTGTCTTCGTTTCCCAGCACTAACTTTCCTTGATTTTTCTAGTGCTGCGGTTTTTTTGTTTGGTGGTTTGTTTTTTTTTTTTTATTCCCTCCAAGGTGGGGAGGGCGGAGGTGCGCGGCCGAGCCCTGCGCTCCGCGGGGGTGTGCGTGGGGCGGTCACGGCCCCGCCGCCGGACCAGCCACGGCCAAGGCAGTCCGCGGGCTGGGGAGGGGGGAAAAAGATGTTACCCGGGCTTCTTCTAGAAAGTGGTATCGATTTTAGGCAAGTCTCGGCGCCCACACGCCCCCCCTCCACTCCCCCCCCCCCCCCCCGAGAAATGCAAGAGCAGAGAACTTGAGAGAGAAGTTTCTCTGCTACTTTAAAGGTGACCTTTGGGAAAGTTTCCGCATTTTCTCTTTTACCGCTCAAGGACTTTATTTGAAGTTTCTTGGCTGACTACACTCTCTCCAAAGCTGAACCTGTCTCTTACATTGCTCTTCTCAAGTCTCTTTATCCTTGAAAAAGATTGAGACGCAAATACATTTTTCTTCCCTTTTTTTTTAAAAAAAAAAAGAAAACAAACCCAACAGTTGATCCCTCTGCAAGAAGCTCTTTCTGGAAAAAAATAACCACCTCTCTCTTTAGAGAAGAGCTTGGGAAAAAGGTAAAATACTTCCATACCTGTTGCAAGTATCTGAGTGCAGATTGCCCCACTAATTCCCCGTGTCGTCCCCCCCCACCCCCCTCCGGGTTTAAAACATCAGCTGGTGGCTGCGGACTAAGGCTGGGTCCGACGGCTTTGCCAGAGAAACCCAGCGATTTCCAGCGGGGTGTGCGTGGGTGCCGACCCCCGGGTCGTGCGCGGCCACCCCCCAGCACTGCGCGGGGGGGGCCCTGCCTGTCCCGGCAGCACGGCCCGGCCTTACCCCTGCCCCGCCGCTCGGCTGAGGGCCGGGGTGGCGGTGGGGGAAGTTCTTCCCTCCCCCGCCACCCCCCGCGTATTTTTCCAGGCGCTCCGGGGAGATTTCCCCGAGGTTTATTTGCGCGGAAGATGAGGAGGCAGAGACAGGCGAAGATTTATTTTTACGGTAGGAGTTTCTGTGGGGGCGACCTCGGCCCAGCTTCCCTTGTACCCCTCATTCCTTCTTCCCCCCTCCGCCCCCTTCCTCCACGGGCCACCAACCCAGAGATGCCCTCGCCATGGGCTGGGGCCCAGCGAGTCCCCTGCCCCGGCCAGCCCCGGGGTGCCCGGCAGCGGGGAAAAAGGCCACGGAAAGAAACTTTCCCCTCTATGATTGTGTTACCTTTGGCTGAACGTGTAATGAAAATCCTCGGAAAATGTTACACAACACGAGGATACCCTTTTGGAGCAAAGTTTCCAGAAAAGCCTGGCCGCTTCCCTGGGGGCGAGGGGCGATGCTGGGGGCGACGTTATCTCCCGGGAAGCACAAGCGCATCCTCCGCGGTCCCGCCGCGGCTTCCCCCCTTCCCGGGCCGGCCGCCGCCGAAACCTGAGCCCGAAAATAATATAACCCGTCTGCGGCCGCAGACATATCTCTCGCCCTTACAGTGTTACAAAAAGCATTTAAATTAATCAGGGCGCTCCCCACGGCTGCTAATTAGGTAAGGAAGGAAAGGGAGGGCTGGCCGGAGCCGGCGGCCAGCGCGGCCGCGGGTTTTGCGCTGCCTGTGTCGCGCCGGGAGGAGCCCACGGGTTGTGCCCCCCCGCCCCTTCCCCGGGGGTAAGGGCTGGGGAGGGGCCGGGGATCGGTTCTTTGCCCCCGGCGGGCGCTGCCGTTACGTTGCCGGTGCCGGCGGGCGCTGCTTGCGGGAGCAGAGGGATGTGGGGAGACGCGGCGGGGCGGGGGGGGCTTCGGAGGAGTGGGGGGGCCACACAGGACACGCCGCTGCCACCGAGCTGTCCCAGGGAACATGGGGACATTGCAGTCGGGGGGCTGGATACCCCCTAAATCCAACTTCACCAAGAGCTGGAGGGTGGGTTTATTTTATTTTATTTCATTTTATTTTTATTTTAATTGCCCACATCTCGCGATAAAGCAAACCTTGGCGAGAGCTGGCTCTCCCCTCACTCCCCACCTCCCCCTCCCTCCCGCAAGCAAAGTTGTGATGAAAAAAGCAGAATAAATAAATCTCCCCCACCCCATCACCACCCGGTACCGTGGAGGCATCTTGCCCGGAGCGGGGCGGGGGGAGAGGGGCCAGGTGGGGGGCTCGTCCCTAACGCTGCAGTGACAATCTCCTAGCCGGGTGGCATCTCCGGGCTGCGGAGTGGGGAGGGGGGGAGGATGCTGGAGAGAGGCGAGCAGCCCCCGGGAGACCCTTTCTCCCTAAATCCCGAACTGGATATTGCAATGTTTGCAATTCCCTCCCCCCCTCTTCCCCATCTCTCCCAGAAACCAGCTCTCCTGTTCCCAGGGCACCACGCCCCTCGCAAATCCAGCCCAGGGATGCACCTTATTTCTTGCTACTACTTCTAATTATTATTATTATTATTATTATTATTACGCCGCGGCTCCGCTGCTGCCAAGCGGCACAGGCGAAGGCCTGTGGGGTTTTGGGGTGGTGTGTTTTGGTTTTTTTTTTTTTTTTGGCAATGGCCAAAGGAGGGGCTTTAGGGGGATGAGGTGAAGCGTGGAGCCGGTGCGGGTGGCTCCGCGCAGCCCTTCTCCGCCCGCAGCTGCCGCCCGCTCCCCCGCACCGCAGCGCCGGTGGCTTCGCGCTGCGCCGGGTGGGTGGGAAGCAGTGAAGGGGGGTGGAGGGGGGGGGGGGGGAAAGGGAGGGAGGGAGGGCTTGGAAAACCGTCCAATTTTCCTGTGAAAGAAAAGAAAATAATCAGGGGGGAGAGGGACTGTGGTGAATTGGTGTGAAGGAAGTGGGATTATTGCCTTAATTTTGGACAATGATAAGCGAATGAGGTAAAAACAAAACTCGCTTCATTATATACAACAAAATGTAATTTATACCCAGGGATGCCTGTCCACTGAGATTTACATCATTTGCTGATAGCGATCACACTTATTACTTTTCTTCAAAGACTTTTTTTCCCCCTTTAAAAAAAAAAAAAAAAAAGAAGAGGGCATTTGTGCTAAATTGCCCAATGCTAGTGTGATAACTGTCAAAAGTTTGACATCAAAGGGAACTAATATTATTCAGTTACCAGAGGAGCTGTCTGTCCAAATAAGAATATCTTAATTACTGAATCACAACGGTAGAAAAGGGAACAGATCTGAAAAGGAGAGGGGCTGGCGGGGGGGGTGGGGGGTGGCGGGGGGGGATCTTTCAGTCTGTTCCTTTTTGATGAACCATCTATATTAGGCCACTGTGCGATTCTTAATCATGTTTAGTGGTTTATACCCTTTCTCTCTCCCCACCGGTCCTCTGAACTTTATAACTATATGTAAACACGTTGTCAGTTTGAAAATAATCTTCTCTGGGTTCTTGTTAGAAGAAATTTCAATCTTCTTCAGTTCTAGATTAGGCAGTCTAGTTTTCTCTATCAGTGAATGGACTGGGGTTTCTTGGACAATAATGTGCCAATTGTTGATGGTTTGTGACCCATAAAATGTGAGGGTGACTATTCTGGCTTTGGTATGTAATTATGCAAAACACTTTCTATAAAGGCTTGCCATCTGATCTAATGACAGTCCCTGCGGTCTATTTCAAAAAGGGAGGGTCTCTATATACAGCTCCTGAGAGAAAGAAAAGTAACATTTTGTTTTAATACAAGTTTTATGGGAAAAAATGGATAAATACAGAAACATCTGAACACATAGGCAGGCGTTTTCGGGGCAAATTAAACTAATGACGAGTTATTTTAATAAGTTAATCATAGCAACACCACGGATCTATAGCATAGGGGTAGGGACAAACGATGTGAAGTCCCTATTTAAAAAAAAATTAAATAAATATTATCTTCAATTCCTAAGCACCTTGGCGGAGATGGGAGGTCGCCGCGGAGGAGGGGGGACGCCGGGGGTCCCGCAGCAGCCTCCCACCTCTGCGGGCTTTCCCCATCCCACCGGAATCATTGATTTTCCCCCCTTTTTTAAGCTGCAGAGCAAGCCGGGGTCCTACCTTAGCAAGCCTGTGCAAATGAGCTGGATGCTTGGGATGACACCTGCCATGCTATTAAGTGGACGGCTATTTCACCTGAGAAATTAACGCCAACAAAACAAAAATGAAAGACCCAGGGTTGGCGTAACCAGCTCCATCTTTCTCCAAAGAGAATCTGGGGCAGGAGAAGGTTTCTTTTAAACAGGTGAACAGGAGGGCGGGAAAGAGACATATAAGTTCCCTTAAAGAAAAGGGGGAAAGTTAGAAATGTTTGGGATTTTTAAAAAATTATTTGTATTTTCCCCCTTTCCTCCTCTTCTGCTTTCTCGAAAGGAGGGATGCTAAAGGGCTTCGGCTGCTTCGGTTGCTACCAAATGACATTGCTGCTACGTCACGGGACAAAACATAAACACTGCTGCCAATTTAAATTGATGTATAAAGATTAATGGGAGATGAAGCATACTAACAACCTGGATTATGATGGCAGGAATAGTTATTATTTCTCCAGAGCACATACATGTATACAGAGAGCCATAGGGAGCACACACGCGCTCATCGCTAGAATTTTATCTCTCCACATAGGCATGATGTGTGTCCACCGTGACATGTTTAATTCCCCCGTGGACTAAACTAATACGATTAAAAAAAAAAAAAAAAAAAAAAAAAAGAAAGAAGGCAAGAAAGGCTGATTAAAAGGGAGAATCAACAAAATATCAACATGCCACAGAGAGGAAGGAGGAATAGATAATTAGAAGCAAAAGAGGAGCAGGTAATTATGATCTGAAATTAAATATGATGTTTAAGACGTCTCCTTTGTACTGCAGTGAAGATTTCAGATTCATACACATAATAAACACTCAGGTTGTCATCTGGAGGTGCAAATCTGAAAGATATTCCAACAAATGAAGTGCTGGCAGAGAGAGGTATAAAGAGATCTCCGCCTGTCAGGGGTCAGACAGCCTGAGATTGCTTCTAGAGATCTTTTGAAAATTTCACACGATTGAAGGCTTAGGGGCTTTGCTGCGTTCGCATTTCAAACTCAGATCAGCGGGATCACAATCAAAAATAGAGGTCTGGAAAATTTTGATGCAAAGATGGCCACAGGCTTCAGTGATTTTTTCCCTTTTTTTTTTTTTTTTCCCCCTTCTTCTCCCAGACAGACACTCTGACATGACTATGATCCCTGGGATGACAGAGTTGTCAGAAAAGAAAGAGAAAATAGCATCTTGTCTTGTAACTTCCTATCAGTCAAAAGGAATTTAGGATCCTCTTTCCAATAAAAGAGAGGCAGAGGGAGCAAGAGGGGGAGTGGGGGAAGACGAGGCTTTCTTACCAAGCAAAGAGAAGTGAAGAGAGTTCTGTGTTTTATAATTAATATTCCACACCTAAACGTTTCTGATCTCTTCCCTTTGCAGTCCTCCCACCCCATCACCTTCTTTTCCTCTACAATTTCAATTTTAGATCAATTCCTGTCCTCCGGAACAGTGTGCATAAGTGATATAATACTGCCTACATGTATATTCATGTCTAATACCGTATCATTCATCATATATGCTTACATGAACTATATCGCATTTTTTTCCCCTCGAACTTAATTGTAAAGAAATTATTTCTGCTGCAAATAGCTCATCCCATTATTGTTTTATTTAAAGCAATAAATCGCTCTAAGAAATTTTGTTTAAAGTCTAAAAAAGAAGTCGGAATAACGCAAGGAAATAGAAAATTAAAAAGTGTCCTCCGAAGGGCCAAGAAACAGCAAAGGACGGACTAAACCAACGGGAATTGTGTTAAAACATATATTCAGTATATTCTATTTATAACTCTTTCGGAAAGGTCAGGTGCAATAGGAAGTGTTTTATCGTCTCAGCTATTTCAAATTAATTGCTATTGATTTGTTGACCAGGAGGAAGAGTAGTTAACTCAGCTCAGGTCTAATTATTGTGCTTTCTAAAAGAAACGATGCGGGTAACTTTCCGAAATGAAGGAGCTGGGTTTGGAAATAGGAACTTGCCGGGATGCTCTTTCCTAATTAGCTCCGAGGAGAGCGTTTGGGGACCTCGGATCAAGGGAAAGTTTCCCCCTCTGCATTTTATTCCTAGGTGTTCTGCAAGCCGAATCTTAAGAAATAGTAAAAACTCACCCCCCTCTCACATCCTGGATGGACTTTTGTTTGTTTGATTTATTTATTATTATATTTTTTAGCTAACTTCTCTGGCGCCGGGTGCGCTTTCTCAGGTAAGGAGAGGACAGGGAAGCAGCGAAAATGGGCTTTTGCAAATTGTCCTCATATATATATTTTTCTTTACGATAGAAAAAAAATATTAACAACAAAGATGATTTTTTTTTTCCTCTTGGAAGGGATGAAAAAGGATTCGGACTCCGCTGAGTAACCGCAGTTTCACAATTTCTCTCGAAATAAAAAACAACCGCCCTGCCACGCTAGGAAGCAGAAAATAACCTCTGCAAAATGCCTAAAATGCGGAGATTTGCATTGCTAAAGTTATGATAAGAAAGCCTGTATTTAAAACGGCCAAAGTTTTCCGTTCCCCCCACCGCCCCCCCGAATCTGACAGTGGTAACTCTGGCAAATGACATCTCAATAATGAACAAAACATTCTTTTTTTTTTTTTTTTTTCTCCCCTTGCCATCTGAAGCAATCAGTTAATTAACAAATACCCCCCCCCCCTATTTTGCGCGGACCCCACCTTTGCTAAATGAAGGATGAGAATTTTAAGAAGAAAAACTATCGACGAGATTGAGGGTGTGAAGGAAAAAACTTTTGTGAGATGCGTTTGCCGTGTATTTTCCGCTGCTGGGAATATTTCTGGGCTCTGTCACAAAAAATTGAACCTACGCGGTAGTGGAAGCAATTTCCTGAAGATAATAAACAAGACTAAAGAATTTAAAATGAAGTAATTCGAACATGCAGTGATGGGTTGGTTTAAAGCATGATCAGAAACATCTTTTGGGGGGAGAGTTGTGGTTTTTTTCCCCCTCCAGAAAAGATAAACCAGAATTGGGAGGATTCGGGCTTTTGTGCTTGTATCTGGGCAGTGATGTGTTTGCAACCAGGTTTTCGGATGCAACTTCAGAAATAGGGAAATAAAGATAGAAAATCTGAGAAACAGAGTTAGAAAGACGCAAGATTAAAGGCATTCGACGGGCAGTGGGGAGAAACAGAACTAAGTCAATTTATAAAAACTATTTTCCTGCTTGGGGGGAAAAAAACCCACAAGTATTTTTGCACGTGCACAACATAAATTGCAGCTTCTGCCGAATTTCCCGCTTTGAGCTGAACAAACTGCATTCGGGGGGAGGAAAAAAAAAGTAGAAAAATTGATGCAAGTCCTAACTCTGCCTTTGCCGTCGAGCTGCCCTGGAAACCAGCACGTTTGTGCTCGTATCGCGTTGATAATTTTTAATCTCTGAAAAGGTGCCGTCCCGCTGCGGGGAGTTCGTACCTGGGCAGAGGGAGGGGAAGGAGGGGAGGAGAAGCAGCAAACGAACTCGGAAGAAAGGAATCGTTGCCATTCTGGGCAAGGACGCGGGACAGGGCTTTAACTCTCAAACTTTTACTTGGGAAGAGTAACAGAAAAAAAAAAAAATTGAAATATTAAAAAGCTGTCTTGCAAAGAGGGCGGTGGGCGCTGGGTTGCAGCGGTGATCCCCCCTCCTGCGGGCTTTCGCTGGGGCGCAGGGAGAGGAGGTAGGGAATTTGTATTCCTTTCACCCTAGAGATGGACAAGATTGTCCTGACAACTGCAAAACGTGGGGGCTCGGACCTTTGTTCTAGGGCTGGCGACTGCAATTTGGAGGTGGCGACTTATACTTTCTTCCTTTTTAAAGAGAAGCGGGATGGTCCGTGGCTGGAGATTTTTTGCTCAATAAAGTTTTCGCAGATCGAGGGTGGGTTTGGCTTTTTTATTTTGCTTTGGGGTTTGTTGGTGTTTTTTTTTTTGTTTTGTTTTGAAGTGTGGCCAACAGCGCACTAACAAACGTGGAAATTAATGGAAAGGCTTCTGGTGGCTCCAGTCCGCTTGGCGAGAGCGTCCCCAACCCGGGGCAGGAGCAGGCGAAAGGGCCCGATCCTGTCTCCCTTTCACAGGGAAATCCACCCTGGTCTCTATATTATTTGTTGTTTTTTTTTTTTCTTGTGGGGGGGGAGTGGGAGGCTCTACGTTATCTTGAATTCCCCAAATCGGGATGCCTCATCACGTCTTCCTCCCAGCATCCAATTTCCCCCCTCTCGCAGGACGAGCTGAGTGGCAGCAGCGGCACCGAGTCCCAGCCGGCTGGATGTGACTCCCCGGGCCTGATCCTGTCCCCCTTCCCGCAGGGCACTCCCTCGGGACCTCCCCCCCCCCGCCCCGCTCCCGATGCGGGTGTCCCCTCCCGGCGGGCTCAGCCGGTTGCGGGCAGGGGCACCGCGCTCCCCCGGCTGCCCCTCGGCGAGGTGGAAACAACACCAGCTACGTGTGTCGAGTGGAAACACCTCCTGCGGTGCATAACGCCTGTTCAGATACCTCCAAGTAAATGAAATCCCCCTTAAATCTTCTCAATTGCAACGGGAGACGGCGGTTAGTATTACCTTAATTGAAAGGAGAGCTGCGCTTGACTTGTGGGGAGTTTCACTCGGGTTTTTCACACGGGCTTCTCCCGCACCCCCTCCGCGCATCTCGCAGCCCTGACCTGAAACACCCTTTTCCTTCGTGCTCACGGTTAATACCGGGCTGAAAGGGGGTGCTCAGCCGAAGTCTATACGTCTGGCCTGTAATGTATATATCGCTTCGTCCACATTTGCCGTGGAAGCGTGGTTTGCTGGAAGTGTATGTACGCGAGTCTCAGCACAGACACACGGCGTGTACACCCCCGGCCGCGGGTCTACGCGCTGCCCGGCACACACCCACGGGGGGTGTCCACCCCCGAGCGGGCACCTGGACGCGAGTGTGTTCTCTGGGGTGTTTGCTCGGTGTCTCCGCTTGGTTTTGGGGGACCAGGGACCGGGGTGGGGGTGGGGGGGAGACGGGGACTGGCCGAGAGGGACAGCCTGAATTGTTCCCAGGCACCAAACGCTGCTGTGGAGATTTCACATGATCTTCCTAATTCCACGTTTTATATTTTATGATTTCTTGCCAGCATCTCAGTGTGTTTCTGTTTAGATATACTAAGCTCCTTGAAATTAATTAACCTGTGGTCAGCAACAAAAAAAGTAATACTGGTTAAGCTATATTCCTTTACAACGTTTGGTCACAGTTAGTTACAGAATTTTCCAGCTGTGAAGATGATGTACACTATTTACTGTAATTGAATTGCTGTTATAACACCTTTCAGGAGGAAAAGTGATACATGACAAAAGTTGAGCTGACGCAGAGGCCCCCTATTTCCACCCCACCGCTTATCTGGAATAAAAACTTCACTGCAGAGAGCCCCCCAACTCGTGTCTGCCCCGGGGGGGGCGGGTGAGGACCCAGCCCCCGCGCAGCGCAGCGGAAAACCCCTCCGCACCCGCGCTCCGCGGCTCCGCCGCAAACCCGCATCGGCCCCGCCGCGCCCCCGCGCAAACTCCGCGCATCCCGCCGGGAATTCCAGGCTGCAACGGGCAGCGGGCTCAGCCCCAGCGCCCCGGCGCTGCTCGGTCGCGTCGCAGCATCAGCCAAAAACTCTGCGGCGCGGAAGGGGCGAGGGTGTTCATTTGTAGCTTAAAGCCCTGAAAACAACCGTTCTCATGTTTGGGGAGGCAATTGGATTTATTTCCTTCCAACTCGTAATAGATTCTCTAGAGCATCAGAGAGATTATTTTATAAAGTAAATTCAAAGCAGGCTGTTCATTAGATCCCATTATTACTAAAAGGGGACGATCAGTTGGAAGAATTCTATCTAATTTGGAGGAAAAAAACCACACATTTTAAATAATTTCTGTAACTTTTGCTACCTTTGGCGTTTTTGGCAAGAGAACAAATAAAAACCCGGAGGAGTTAGAAGTGTTTTTTCCCTCTCTCTCTTTTTTTTTTTTTTTTTTTCCCTTCTCAGTGCCACATAACAGCCTTTCCTCCTTCAACTTCAAAGAGGACTGAAAGGACAAACATTCTGATACAGCTAATAATACACGGAGAGAAAGAATTTGCATTCCTTAGCAAATATAAGTGCTCATTAATAGAATCATGTATTTGGCTAAGAACATCTTGCCAGTACCGCTGGGAGATAGGAAGTGTTCGTGTAGGGGGGGGTTGAGGAAGAGTTTTGATTGACGTTGTAGGAGCCACATCTTCCCCCTTTCCCCCAGTCATATATATTAGGTCAACGATTACTATTTTAAAAAAAAAAAAAAAAAAAAGTGAAGTAATAATCATAAAGGAACAGATGGGGACAGAGTGCCCTGCGACTTCTGAAAGGCACAGCAAGGACTCGCTGCCTATAAATTCATCAAGATAATGCTAATTGCACTCTTAGGCCGCGTCGTAGCTCCCAGCCGGCCGCCCTGCCAGGGGGGTCCCGCATCCGCGCCCGCATCCGCACCGCTCCGCGCCCGCCGCCCTCCCACCCCCGTTCACCCTGCGGGGCTCCCGCTTACAGCCCCGTTTCCCTCCGCCTCGGAGCCCGCGGGGTTTACGCGGAAAGCGCTGGCCCTCAGGCCGGGGGTCCGGCTGCGCGGGGCGGCGCGGAGGGGCGCGGAGGGCAGCGGGGGCAGCCGTGCTTCCTCCCCGCGCACTCCGGCGGGGTTTTAGCGCCGGGCTCGGGGGGTTCTCGCCTCTGGGCTCCTGCGGGCCCTTCGCTGCCCTGTGCTGTACGTTGCATTAATCTGATTTACACCCCAAGCTCCTAGATGTGCCCGGGGCAGCTCCGACACACAGCCCCGCCGTATGGACGCGTTATCAGGGGACCAATTTTTTGGCCATTGATACAGGGCGCGGGACACGGTCACAGCATCCCTCGGGGACCATCTCTAGGAGCTCTCTCTTTCCAACTAGTACTTTCTTAGGCTTTAAGCTGAGGTGTTTCTTCCTAATAGGTGTGGTGGGAAATGGTAAACAAAATAAAAGTCGCTTTCTGATTAAAACTTTCTTCATTTGACCGAGCTGAAGACAATTCCAGTGATTATCCAAAGCTGATTTTGCCCTCCTGAGAACTCTAATTTTGTTCTCATCCTACCGTAAATCTGGACATATTCTTCCTCGTAAAGAAATCTTCTCCAAGAGGAAATAAATCAGCTTGATGTGGACCCCAGGAAAGTTTACTGACACCCAGGTGGGCAAATCTTTCCTGTTTTCAGCACAAAAAAAAAAAAATTAAAAAAAATTAAAGAGGGACTTTGCCTTTTAAGGTGATTATCTGGGAATCTCTCCTGCTCTCCCGACTTATGCCTACCATTACTGACTCACGTCTTGCTACAAAGAAAGAATATAAAAATATCTGAGTAGGTGTGTGTCTGCGAGGCGACTCACAGAGAGGAGACGCTGGAGCAGAATTGCGGCTAGACGTAGGGACTATAATTTGATCTCCTGGGTTTCTGGCATCTAGTTTTAAAAGTGTCATAATTAACAACGTTTTAAAAGTGAACAATATATTTTGAACTGTTAATTTGAAGGACCTGGGGAGTTTATTATTACCTTAGTCTTTAACATCAGGTTTGGATATCTTTTCTAGAAGCTAACCCTTAATTCAGCCGCAAGGTTCAGAGCTTGGTGTAAACACCGAGGAAGGATACAGCCCTCCGCTGAGAGTTTCACTACATCAAACTTTGTCGCTAAAAATTCCTTTCTGGCTTTCGCTCTTTCAGGCTCATTTAAAGAAGTTATCTTTGCCTGGGAGTTTCTTTAGTTTTCGTTAGATTTGGAAGCAGCTTTTTAAACATATAGGTGAGCGCATTTGTGTTACTCAAACACAGCTGAACGTAATTTGCCTGTGACTTTAGTGGGACCATATTTCATCAGAGTTGCACACGAGCACGGGAGGAACGGTGCTAGGAAAGCATCACATGTGGTTCTCCGGGATGGTTTGTGTATGGCAAGAGCAGAAACATGCTTCGGCTTCAAAGAGGTCCTGTATTTTATTAGCATAATCGGTAGAAATTGTCAGTCAGGGGCTTGCTGTTGGTTTAGGCCCAGCGGTCTTTGGTCTAATAACCTTCTGACTCAGTTTGGGATTAAAAAGTCAAAAGTTTTTGGTTCATTCAGCAAGCGGGACCCTCCGTCTGAGCACGCTGACGTCTGCGTTGACTCTTTGTTCTGTCCCAGTGGTCCCCAGCCCACGCTGGCCCCGGGATAATAATATCAAGCAAGGAATGCACTGTCTTTTTTTTTTTTTTCACCCCTCTCCCCATCCTTTTTAACTCCTATGGCTGTGAGCAGCGTCGGAAGGTCCATAAGGTTAACAAATTGGGAATTTCAAACCCCTTTGTTTCAGCCTCCCTTGAAACACGCCTGTCGGCTTTGCTCTGGGGCCGTGAACCCGGGAATCCTTCCCGACCGACGGCCCCCAAGGCCCCCCGAGCTCGCAGGGCCCGGAGCTGTGGGGCAGCCTCAGCGGGGGACTGCCCCAGGGTGAGGAGCACAGCTCTTCGGGGATGAAACAAAATGTTTCAGATGCGATGAATTGGACATCTGTTTCATCAGAGAAAAAAAAAAAAGAAAAGAAAAAAATTCATCAGCTCTAATGAGAGATGCGAAGATATTTTGGTATGTTGATAGGCTGCCTCCTGCTCCTCACAGCTGGAACAAACACACTACCTAATCTATTGGCCCCTAGGAACGATTTTTTTTCCCCGGGCAATACCTTTTCTTCACATCAGAGCACTGGAGTATCAGTAGCACACAGTCGATGCTTTTCAGTGCACTCTTTAGCGGTTTTGGGTCATTGCCAGCCTTCAATTTACCTGCAAGTTCCCTTATCTCTAGGCTGCGGATCCATTCTATGCTGGATTTCTGAAATACAGCGATGCCCTCCTGTGCAAGCTATTGTTTTTTAGTTCATCAGCTCTCCCAATGCTAAAAGTCCGGTTTGTTTCTCTATTAACATGGTCAAGGGATCTACTTTTGCCCTGAGCTTGTCCTGTAGGATTCACCTGCTCCGAATGCTTCCCTCCCCTTTCAGTGTGCTGGACCAGGCATGCGGGACTTGTTCTTTCTCATGTTGGGAACACCTCAGTATCACCCATCACCTGCGGCAGCCTGTTGCTCGGTGCTGGGTGGCACTCCCACGTGCAGGTTCCTTTATCAAGAGATGTTACCCCTTGCTTCATAGGATTTTTTATTAGCAGCTTTGTGTGGACTTTGAATGGTTTTATGGTGTGTTCCTGGACCTGGCCACATTTTCCCCTTTGGTTATAGGTTGGTTTTGTGCACAGATTATGTTCTCGCAAACTGAGCTCTTCAATTCTTTATGCAAACTTATTTTTCCTGTAAATACAATATTACTTCTGGAGTCTTCTCCAGGAAGGACTTCCCCTCCTGCTCCTATTTACTGCGTTCCCAGGTACTATGTTTTTTCTGAGTGCAGCTCTCTCTTGCTTTTATTTGTACTTTCCTCCTTGCAAGAGGTGTCAGAAGGCTGAGCTCTACCCAACCCGTTTTACATATTGTGGGCTGAACGATGCCATGAAAGACATTTCTGCTTCTAACACAAAGTATGTGCTTTTCATTTGAAAAGCAGTGAACAGAGATGGTGCAAATATAGCCGGGACTTCAGCCAGGCACTTGCAGACCCACATTATGGTATTGCCTGCGAGAGGACCGTTGCCTCTGGGTAGACGACTGGCTTTTCCTGGACGGTCCCTGCAAGCTCCTTGCAGCTGCCCCAGCAGTGGCCTGTTTCCAAAGTGCTGTCGCCCACGTTTATTCAATACTCGTTGTAGTACGGTCTCTTCTGGAAGCAGGATCCAGTCTGAAGCTACTGATAACAGCTTGTTGTGCCGTTGACACGGTCGCGGATCCTGTGAGTCCCTGTATTTCTTTTTTTAGAAGTAGTATTCCAGGTCTCTCTCTCTCTCTTTTTTTTTTTTTTTAAGCCTTCCTTTCATTAAATTGTGCTGATGCCACAGAAAATTGTCAGCTGTCCATCCTTTCCCTAGACAGGGAATATATCTATATGTATATATATGTATATATGTATATATGTATGTATAATCACAGCAAGGGGAGGGAAGGGTCAGGTGTTGCTATGGAAAGAGACCATTAATCTCTGACAGAACTGATATTTCGGGAGGTGAGAGCCTTCTCCTGCACAAAGTAAGCCTTTGAAAGGAAACTCATGGAGAGTCCAGCCTTTCTCCAGGGGACGCCTGCCCCGAGTCTGGTAATTTGGTAATTTCCTCCTCTTATTGGTTGCCTCAACTGATGGCTCTTCAAGCAGATTTTCCCTGACCTAAATGTAACCCAGTCTCAACTAGTCTGGATTAAATTAGAAAGATTTGTATGAGGTGTTGGCTTGAATGCTTTACAAAGACCATGGTCCCAAAGATTATCAGAGGTTTCTCAAAAATCCCGTGATGGTTTATGCCACCCAAGCCTCTACTTAAATGTATAAAACATCTTTCATTTTTAATAGATGTATCCAAAATGAAAGAAGGGGAAGTTGGAGGCAAGAAGAGGGACTATCCCCTTTCCCATCTATTCTGTTAAAGTGACGTCCCTCGCAGATCCCAGCTGCGTATCACTCTGATCCACCATGGTCATGGGTTTCATCAGGGACTACCACGTCAACCAGCCTGTGGCAAATGAAACCAGCTCTGCTCTTATTCATTAACTCCAACACTGACCAGGAGGAGGGAGCGGAGGGGAATCCTCTGGTGCCTTTGCAGAACTGGTTTCTCTTTGCTCCGTGCGTGGCCGTCCAGATGCACACAAGCGTCTTTAGCTTCCCGAGGCTCCCAGTGAGGATGGGATTGAAGCAACCTCTCCCGTCCCACCCACTGGTCTTTATCTGGGTGCCCCACAAAACACGGGAGTCACGTTATTAACTGTGCCCTCCTGATTGCTTTTAAAACTAATGGGATGAAAAGTAGATTTGCCAGCTGATTTTTTCATCTACAAAACTTAGGTTGTGCTCTAGGTGTTTTAACATTATTAGAATGATCTGTGTGTATTTTTTAGCAGCCTGTTTGACAGCTTCATCCTGGTCTGTCTCAGCGATGGAACTAGAAGTAGAGAGTTAAATTAATTTCTTCCCACAAGGCAGGATTTTTCAAGCCATTTCACTTTTCCAGCCCCTGCCATTTTTCTCGCTGACCGCAGACCTGCCAGTTGGTGTTACCTCTCCCGGTCACTCAGAGGTTGCCTCACGGACCACAAGGTCGCTCCTGGCCAAAGGCTGAAAACTGCTGCTTGAAGGAATGCGAACGAGCAGAACAAGCCCCTCTGAGGGTCACTGACCTGGCACAATACTCACACACACCAAGTAACGCGCCACAAGCAACATTTGATTTTGCTCTGCCTGCCAGTCGCAATTTCAACTTTTCAAAAAATTTTTCCTTTGCCACAGGAAACATCGGAGGACTGTGGATCGGGGACCACCGGCCTATATAGAATGAGAAGAGTTGGCTTGGATATTAAAGAATTATCTCCCTTTTCTCTAGCATTTTTAGATTTTCTTCAGAAATAATTTGATTGATTCTGATATTTTTGTGTTGCTCTGGACCCTTAAATTCTGGTAAGAAATCATTGCGTCTGGCTCTTTTAAATCTTTGCAACCTGAATGCGGCTCCTCGCGTGTCTGTGTGTATCCACACAGAGACATGTGTTGATATTCAGAGAAAGAGAAAAAGGGGTTTATGTGTCTCTCTGGAAATCACACGTGGGAAAAGGGGGTGGCTCTTTCCTCTACAGCATTTAGAAATATTCCATGACCCTTCTCCACATTTTGCAGTGCAGGTTTTGCTGCAGAACCAGCACTCGGAGAAGGGTGGTGGCTTTTCTGTGCTGCGTTAGGATGATTTCTCCTTCCCCAGCAAAATCAGCGATGTCTTCAGCCAAGAATGGTGAATGCAGAGAGGCAAATGACAGAATACCTGCAAATATTTGAAGGGTTTTTGCTGATCAGGGTTCAGAGCTCCAGTTAGTCATTGTTTCACAGAGCAGAAGAAATACAGCCTTGGTCTGCTTAAGTGATAGACACAGGGTAACAATCATAGGGGCTCCGGTGAACTTCCCGATATTAAGACAGCTGAAGTGCTGTTCAGGTGTAATCCAATCAACAAGACACTACTCGAGGCAAGCTGGGTGGCAAGGCAAACTGAGCCGATGATCAGCCGGTGCACGGTAACGTCAACGTACAATGATGAGAGTAAAAAATAAAAAAATAAAAAAGAACCGGCCTATTTGAAACGTCGGGATAAGGGTCAAGATGTTGCCTGACGTGATTGTCAGTGGTCACTGGTGACAAGAAGGACACTGGTGAGAAGGGGAGGGAGATGATAAGCGAGAGCTCGTGGTTGTGCCTGGAGCAGACAAAAGAAGAGTCAGGAAGAAACACTTATATTTTCCAGAGCAAAGAGATTAATTAGCGAGAAGGGCTGGTTTTGCAGCGCAGAGCAGGTTTTCTTCACAAATGGGCCTGAATAGTACCATTATAGAGGTGGTGTATTTCTTCTCTTGGGAATCCATGGTTTGTTTACTAGTGAGGGAAGAGAGATGCAATCTCCTTAGTCCTACCAGTAAATTTATCCTCAATAAAAGGAAATCTTAGTAAATAGAAAAGGGGGTTTTTTTGTTTGCATGGGTGGTTTGGTTTTTGTTTTTTTTTTTTTGCATGATAACATGTACCTTGTTAAATGGTGTCCATCCGCATCCTGCAAGTGCTCCTCAAAGCCAAAACTGTTTACAGGATAAATTTCAAACGGTGAAGGAAAGGGTGCTTCACCGTCACCTTACACAGTTGTTACACACTTTGCATCCAGTGGCCATTTTAAATTACATGACAACTTTTGAGAGAGATTGGCTGCTGCATCTGACCTATTTGTTATGATCTTGACCATTTTTTTAAAGTTCCCATCTCAGGAGGATTTCTTAAATGATAGGAAAGAGGGGTTATTGGCCACTCTTACGCTGAAGGAGTTCCATGAAGGCAGGATCAGGAGAATCGAGGAAAAAAGGCAGCTGTAGAAGATGTGGATAAGCAGATGATCCAAGGTGGCATCGTTGGTGAAAAAGAAACTGAGATATAGTAAGAAAGAATGATTTTTAAAAAAACAAACAAACAAAGCATATGGGCATCTAGGAAGTGAGGTTAAGAAGTATGACCTTGCTGTAGGATGGAAAAAAGGGGAGTAAAAGATGTCTGGAAGATAGGCACAGGATGCTGAGAAAAGTGATTTGTCACTTGGTTTTTGGACTGGGTGACAGATGGGAGGCTGCGGTGAGGAAGGAGACGCAGAGAGGAGGAGATGGGGGCACACAGCAGACCAGTCTGGACCTCAGAAGGGCGGTGGAGGGAAGGTGACAGGCGGTGCAGGTCGGGGGGAGCCAGGGATGGCTGCCAGCCCGTGTGGTGATGGGGTGGCACTGTCAGTGATGATATTGTCAGGGATGGCAGACGACGGGAGTAGGATAGGGGGGATACGGGAGAAGAAAGCGCTGTCAGCCCCCACCACTGACATGAGAGGGGTGAGTTCAGATTTGATCTCTCAGTGCAGTTCCTAAAAATCTGGGGCCATCTGGACACAGTCCTGTCCCTCACACAAGCTGTCGGTGGCACCGAGGGATTGCTCTGGCAGCCAGGACTTGCTGGCGCATCCCAGAGCCTCCGTGCTCATGGCCAGGAGGGCAGATGGCACCGGATCCACTACAGTGGCTTTGCACCACCTGGTGCCCCTTCTTTGGGGGAGTCCTGCAGAGCCAGGTGAGCCTGGCTTCAGGCACTGTGGTGTCACTCAGCCGGGTAGTGTAGAGCCACCCTGCCACATCGTAATGAGTAGACACCTAAACACCTTCGAGGATATGAGCCGTGGTGCAAACGTTCAGGATGACCACGTTCAGTTTTGGCTGGTTGTGTTATGTCAGGCATCACCAAAGCAACAGCCTGAGGTGGGTGACAAAGCAGGAGATAAGAACTCAGCTGACAGTGCCTGCGAAGGAATTGATACTTGCAGTGATCGGTTTCTTTAACCCCGTCTCCTCAGCAATTCCTTTGCTCAGCAGAAATTAAAATTTGGACTGGTGTTTCAAGTTGCTCCTGCAGTGGGTTTGAAGAGAAGTCTCTGAAAATGTTGGTCATTCCTGCTCATGCACAACTATACGTGAGGGATGATTTTATTCAAGAAATCTTTTATTGGCCCTCAACCATCCCAACAACAACAGTAGTTTATTGTAGCGTAACTGATAATGGGGATCTGAAAAGTAAATGCTTTGAGGTAAGATAGTGGTGGTTTGTGTTGATTACTGATCTTAGAGCTGTGGAAAATAATGCCGATGATTGCAGCTCTTCTAGAAAAGCAAATACAAAAAAATCAAGGTTCCAATAAGGACATTATAAAACTGTGTATTAGAGGAGATGACATGGGAAGCAAATGGTAACTATGAATTGGTTAAAGGGTCAGTTCACCCCGGCTGAGGAGCGCTGCCCATTTCTCCTCTCACCTCGGGCACTGCCTCCTCGCAGATGCTGTTCCTGAGAGAGGGAAGAGGTTGTAGTCAGTTTGTCCAACCCACAGCCCTAACAAACTCTCCTGGTAGAGGGGACCTTGAGATGTTTTAGCTTGAATCGCGTATAGGCATGTATTCCTTCCACTGGGAAATATGAATGTCTAAAAATAAATTACATCAGTTTCAGTTAAACTTTAAGACTTCTCAAATCTAGGTATGACTTCCTGATCGAAACCTTTGAGGCGGAGATCCTTATATAAGAATAACAAACTGATCTGCAGTGATTCATAGAGTGAAATAGAAAGAGAAATAGAAGGTTTGAACACAAGTTTTCTCTGCATCTTGAATGGGTTCCCTAAGCATTAATTTATTAGTCTTTTAGTAAAGGGGGGACAGGAGGAGAAAAAAGAGAAGAAAGAAGGTTCTGGATTGATAAATTTACAACTGTTTTCATTGTATTTTTTCACATAACGTGAAAATACATGTAATGAATTCATATGCAAACAAATAATAAAATACCTACAAACACACAAACAACTGTGTACCCATATTGGACTAGCAGAAAGCAGAGACCAGTCTCAAAAATTCACCTTAAACTACGGTAGACCACACAGCTATGTCACTTTACCCCAGAAGAGCATCTCACCCGGCATCCACTGTACGATTATACCCTCTGCTTTGGGTCTGCACTAATGTGACAACTTAGGAAGTACGCTTAAATGAATGTTCTGAAGTGTATGGCACAAGTACCTGTAATGGACCATCCCAAACTCCTCTTTTAGATTGGAAGAAAAGATGAAAACCACTGATATGGTAGCCTTGACACAGGTACTTGAAAGAACACTGTAAGTGTGGTGAATGTGGTTCAGGGAAGGGACGTATTAGCCACAAATATTAGTAAAGCATCTACCAGTTTAAAAATGTATAAACTGTAGAAGAAAGGGAGCCATGGCAAAACCTGTTAGCAATAAAATTGGAAAGAGAAACATTGCTTACCCAGCTGGTTAAATCATGATGGAGAGTAAAATCAAGCGAAAAATAAACACCAGATTTAGAAGCACACTCAACAGATCTGGCAGCTTGCAAGAGCTGGTGCCACTAAGGAAGAGACGTCTATAACCACATCGAAACTGTCCAATTCTGTCCAGTCCTACACAGATCTGTATGCTGCAGAGGCTCTCAGCCACCTCCACTCACGCAACGAGCAAGCAGTGGCCCAGCTCTACACTTGCTCACCCCGCTGACAGAGAGGACTGGATTTAGACTCTCAGAACAGATTCATGTTTATAGAATCATGGAATCATAGAATGGTTATTGTTGGAAGGGACCTTAAAGATGATCTAATTCCAACCCCCCTGCCCTGGGCAGGGACACCTCCCACCAGCCCAGGCTGCTCCAAGCCCCGTCCAACCTGGCCTTGAACCCCTCCAGGGATGGGGCAGCCACAACTTCTCTGGGCAACCTGGGCCAGGGGCTCACCGCCCTCACAGCCAAGAATTTCTTCCTAATATCTAACCTAAATCTCTCCTCTTTCAGTTACCCCTCATCCTATCGCAACACTCCCTGATACCTTGGACGTTATATTCCCTCTAAGGATACAGAGACAGCTTTACAATCATTAACAGAATAAATTTCAGGAGTATGAAATTAATACCTGTTGGGTGACTTCAGTGCTCCACATCCATTGACTTCAAAACAGGAGAAGTTTGTAAAACTTTTTTTGGTTGTTTTGTCTGATTTGCACCTACAAACACAGCTTCTGGGTGTCCGAGCTCTCATGAAAAAATCAAAGGAAGCCTGCATGCAATGCAAAAGTACAGTTGTCACTTTAGTTTACTCATGCTTGTCCCAGAAAATGCAAAGAGGCTTTTCTCACTTTGGTTTTTTTCATGCACTCGTGCAGCTTGGGTGTGTTTGGAGTTAAACTTGCTATTGTCATGCTGGAAACCCAAACCGGGAACGCAAATCCCCTGATGGCTTAGTACCAGATTTCTGAGTCTCACTGCAGAGACATCTTGAAAAATTTGCCCCCATTTTGTAGTGATAACATGACAGATTCCTCTTGTCCTGAAATTCTGGTGAGCCGCGTGCCTGGAGGTTTGGCCAGTTTGCTAGGATTAAAGTCTGGGTTTTAAAGACTCTAGCTTACTTCCCCCCCAAAAAAAACCAGGCATCAAAATAGAGAGATCTGCTTTGAGAGAAAAACAAATCCACAAAGCTGCAAAATTATGGAGTTATCCCATCCGACTGGTGTTTGAAAGCTCCCAACTAAGTTTGTGCTGCCCTTGTTAAATTCCTCTGCTAGAACCTGGGCCTTTTTTTTTTCCTCTTCTTCCATTGCTTTGAGCAGACAGGATTTCTAGAGAAGCTCACTTGCACCCTGTTTACTTCAGAAGTTAAACTCGGGTTTCTGTCTCTTACTCATCCTGAGCACGTACCTCATACGACTTCTCATCTTGGGCTCCCGTTAAAGGACCCAGAGTGTTGGGTGTGATGGCTCTCCTTCCCCATCCTGAGCTTGTGTTGTTCTGCCACACAAAAGGGCATCCTTGTGCCAGGATCAGGTCCACCAGCTCCTTCGCTTGTTCAAAGATATCCTTTTATGACAGAAATTTTTTCTCAAGCCCTTGCCAATTAAATTCAGTTTAATAACTCTGACCATTTAAGTGACACATTTAGTCTTGGAAGAGCTAATAAAAACACTAATTACTGTTCAGAGTGCTCCCAAGAGGCAAATTATCATTATCACATCCTCATTCTGTTGATAGGGAAACTGAGGCAACGTGATTTGTGGACAACAGGCCGGAGTCCTTGCCAAGCCAGCCAGGTGAGTTCAGTGCTGTGTGGTTTCCCACGTGGGGCAAAATCTACCTCAGTTGGATATAAATGGAGGAATACCTTGGTTTTTCTTCCAGAGTTCAACAAGAGAAACAGCCGAGAGCGCAGAGCTGTCAAGTCTTTGAGTCTCTGCTTCCTCCTGATGTTTTGATTAAACTTCCCGCTGTTGCCTCAACGCCCTTGGCAAAAGCGGAGGTTGCTCTCAAAGGCAGCAAGGTCTTTTGGGTACAAAAACGATGCAGGAGTCTCCCAGCGACTTCCAGGGGCTTTTTGAGTTGGGGCTGAGCGAGTTCATCCAAGGACGTCTGCCGAGATGTCCTGTCCTTGCAATCATGGCCATGCTGCCACGCCAGACCTGTGCGACTGTCACCAGCACCTGGGGCATGAGTAGGAAGATACGAAGGTGAATGGAGGGAGCCAGACCATGAAAAAGGTGTCTGTGCATCTTCCAGTTCTCTGCTGGGCATCAAACTTAAAATGCCAGCGACTCTTTCCTCCCTTTTCTCAAGGGGAAAGCTATATTTGAAGTAGGGCAACGTGCCTTTATTTGAGAAATTTCATGCCTTCGAAGCACCTCCAAAGCACAATTAGCAAGTAGGAAAAAAAGCCCAGAAGTCAAAGCAGGAGACCTATGTATGTAGTTCCAACATCAAAGGAATATTACCTGCGCTTTCATCTCCCTTTCCTCTTGTGAGTCAAAGGTGCAACATATTACTGCATATTTTAAGCATTGTCTATTTTGAAAGCTGAAATGTCAGTGTAATTCCCCCAATGGTAATTTCTGTTGTGCCGTTCCAGGCTGATACTTCAACAGAACACCTCCCAGTTTTCACACGGTTATCTCCACCTCCGCCTTTGATAGGTTTGTGTCCAATTGCTTCAAGTGTTCACTCTGGATTTGAGCTGGTTTGTATTCCTTGACAATTTGCTTTGAACACTGTCAAACGAGGTATGGTACTGCCTTTTATGGGGCATTTTTGATGTCCTACTTTACCCTAGTTCCCCCATCTCTTCTCTTTCAAGTACAAGATCGTCTGGTTGCATCTAGACTCACTTGCTGTTCAGAGCAATCTATAACCACCTGGAAAAGGACATATCTGTTTCCCCCTCCCCCCTATTTCCATGTTTCTTTCTTTAGAATGAACTTTGCATTTGAGGATTATTGACAAATCTGCTTGAAAAAGATGCGTGAAGAAAAACCTTTATGGTCCATCTTGTGGTAAAAAGCGGGTATTTCTTTGCTCATTTGAATGTCGGTGGATTATTTATGCTGGTGCAATGTTTTGAAGAGATAAAATACTCCCCACTGTGCTACATGCAAATCTCTGCAATGTAAACATAAATAGTTGTTGCACATGCATAATCAAAGACATTTTTTATAATTATTGTTGGATAGTTCAGTCCTCTAATAGCATCATCTGGTGTAAATCAGTGTAGCTCTACTGAAGCCTGCAAAGCCCCTACCGATTTGTACCAGATGGGACTCAAACTCTTCACTCTAAGTTTAGTCCTTCTGAAAAAAAAAAAATAATAAAAATGCAAAAGCCTGATAGTCCTTGAAAATGAAGTTCTTTGTTAATTCATGGAAAGCTAGTAGAGCAAGAGTGGCAGGGACTTTTCTTGATCCATATGTATGCCTCAGCCCTTATCTGGGGAGAACATTTCTGCGACGAGGGGAAGCACGGATTTCTGTGCCAAGTTAGTTCTTGGCCCCTCTGCTCAGACTATCGCAAAGATTTGCCAGATAATGTCATTTATAACGTGAACTCCTTTCTGCCGAGATTTGGACTACGACCACCAGCTCTTTAGCATAGGCCAGCAGACCGCTGCCAGATGCTAACAATTTTCAGTCGTTCACAACCTGTGCTGCATTTTTAGATACCTAAAGGTGAAAGGCCTGAAATGCGGTTTTCTGTCCCCAGAGCGATCTTGTTTCACTGTCATTCAGCATTATCTTTTCTCCAACACTGTGCACAGCGCAGAGAACTTTCTAAAGCTGCTTTGACACTCGATTCTGCTTCAGCTGAAGACAACAAGCTCAATCTCATCCTTTCGGCGTTCTGGAGACAAACTTTGCTCTGAGTTAATACAAAATACAGTATTCAGTAGCATTTATTTTCACAAATTAATTTAGACCGCACCATCCAAATAGCTGCTAGTGGAGACTGCCCATGAAGATTTTAATGCTGTAAATATACATTTATTTCCAAATCTTCAGTGCTATTAACTGGCACACACAGTGTTTTGTCCAACAGACTTGAAGCTAACTTTGCATAAAAAGAGGTGGGCAGTTAGGGGATTGTTCCCCCTCTTTTGCTTGCTGATAGCAAAAATATCCACTAAATACTGAATTATTGCTTATTAGAAGACAATAGAATGTTCAACTAAACTTCAGGGAGGAGCAATATTTTACAGAAGGGAAGAGTACGCATACACACACACGCAATAAATGTACCCAGCTTTCAAATGAAAAGTTTACATTACTATGATCAGCTCTTTCAGGGATGCCTGTGAGATATTTTTCCCTTTTCCTGCATTTTCGACGAGATCCTCCGAAAGAGTTGTTATTCTTCTATCAGCTTGACGTGGACACAAACTTTTTTCGCAAGAAGCCTGAGCTACTGTTAGCAGCTACTGAAGAGCTCTAAGTCCGATGTGGGTTTAATGTTGTGATGAGTGCCATGGCAGAACAGTCTAACAATATAAGTCTGTTGGACATGTCGTCTGGGCTGTCACGTTCAATTTGCACATGACCTTCTGGCCAAAAAATGGGAAAGAAGTGGTAGAATGTGGGACTGAAAGCTTATATTATTGCTTTGACAGCTTCACTCATCTAGAAGTAATGCAAAATGCAATTTATATTTATACTCTCTGACCTTCTGTACAGAGAGGGAAACTATCTAATGATGGGCCACGGTAGCAGAGAAAGAAACAGATCTCAATACAGCTGGAATTTGTCTACATTTTTTGCTTTTCAACCGTTCAATTACAGTCAAAAGATAAATGAAACATGAAGAGCGCCTTGGTTAGGTAGTGACACAATTATTTTATAGTGAGTAGGTTCTGGCTTTGAGCCTTGGCAAAGGTTGCCATGCACGCCTTGTTTCACTAGATACAGATAATCTGCCTGCTCCCACCGGACAAATCCCCTCTGCTTGGAGGTGTGTCATTGTGCCCATCACAGGGGGAGAAGAAAGACACCAGCAACTCGGTACCACTCTTCCCCTGCATTTGAATATTCTTGAGAGAGGCCGACGCTCTAATCCTATTAACTACGATAAATCAAGCCAGGCCTAATTGTAGAGGGGACTTTATTCATTTTTGTGGAAAACAGGCAGAGAGGAAGAAGGCATTGCGTTCTTCTCGTCCGAGGAGCGGCACCTGGGTTTGTATTTTCTCAGGGAAAAGAAATAAACAAATCAGCCTTTGATTCTGTCAGAACTACTGAAGTAAATGCTAGGTAAAAACACCTGAAGATCCTTAACAACAGGTCTCAGAGCAGATAACACGCTGGTGTAGCTCAGCATCCTTCAGAGGGCTTCACCGCAGCCACGACTGTTTACAACAGCACGATTTGGCTCAAAAATTCAGCCTCCAGCTGCATCTGCTTCTCCCTTTTCATTCAAAAGAGACACGGCATTTGAAAGAAAAGTTATTTGCAGGAATGAGCATTAAGAGAAGACAACAGACACAGAAAACGGAAAGTTTTACACATCTCAGTGTATTTTCGACAATTATATCAGTTTGAATTCATCTCTTCATCTCATTGATCCGTTCTGCCTTAAACAGGAGGTGATCCAAAGACCGTTGACCTCAATAGTGAGACTTTCGTAAAGTCTCATGGTTGTAAGCTGTGAAAAAAAAAATAGAGTTTCGGTGTTCACATAAACCAGAAAGTCGCTTGTTTTCTTTTCTGCCTTAATTGTTTTATTCTAGACTGCCACACTTCAATTGGCGTTTTTTTGCTTTTGTAGATTGAATTATTAAAAATGATGGTATTGGACAAAAATTTCAACTGATATCCAACTTTCTTTATGGAATTCCTTTTTTAAAAGATACGTGATGACAATAAACAATGAAACTGATGGTCACTATACAGTTAATATGTCAGAAAAGACTAAAAATGCAGAAATAAAGGCTATGGGAAGGTCATGTTTCATAAATAAACGCAGTAAGATGAGACAACTAAGACAAAATAGTGCAATGATGAGAGGCTGAGTGAAGATTAATATGCAATTTATCTTTCTCTTGGTTTGTTTCCCAGTGAGAAAGAATACTTTGTCCAAACTATTAGTTATCCTACAGGTTAAAAACTTCTTACCTCTGCACCGTTTGGAACAGAATATAATTATGTTTATTAAATTCTAAGGAAACTTGGAATCTGGTTGATTTATGTAGCTTCTTCCTCCAGTCCCTGCAGGCCGGTGCAAACGCGCGGCTTTCCGGCGTGTAATGTTTCAGTGCATTGGGTTTAAGCGATGGGCCACACATGAGGACTGAGCTCTCTGGGGTGACTCCTCGGAGGCGAGGGGCAGGTCTGAGTGCGACCGCGGCTGCGTGAGGGGCACTTTGCGGCGTGAACCTCGCAGTTGGTGCACATGGTTAAATCAATACCCACCTCCTCCCCCAGGGCTCCTCCAGCCAAGGAGCACCGCAGCCCAACCGGGGCGAGATCTAACCGGGAGGTCTGCTTCCTTTTCTTTCTTCTTTTTTTTTTTTTTTTTTTACCAAGTGGGGAGCTAAAATAGAAAGAAAAAGTCAAAACATCAACAAACCCCCCCCAACAACATACCTGTCTAGGTCCAAAAACTTGTCTATGTCTGACTCCTGCTGGTAACACCACAGGCTTTGCCCTTAGTGGCAGGAGGAAAGGGATGAGGCCTTTGATTTGGGTAGGAGGGAGAGGAACACCCCCGGGTAATTGCAAGGCTGCTTTTGCAACCTCTTGACCAGCAGCTGGTACAGTAAGCGGTGCCTCCTCTCACACGCTTGGCAGATCTTTTCCAGCTGAGTCACTAAAGCTGGAAAAAAATGGAGCCGTTGAGCTGGCATTTTGGAGGACTGATTTGGGGGGGGGAGGAGAAAAATCCCCCTCCTTTGTCTGTACTTTTTCTTTTTTTCCACCAAGCTGCTGTAGTGAAGCAGTTAATAGTGATTTTTTTTTTTTCCTCCCTCGTTTTTAATCCACAACCCTGCCCTGTACCTGCCCTTATAATCCCCTAGCATGTGCTGGTGACATCACATGGCCATCAGCTCCCAGCTCCATCCCTGTGACTGTCATTAACTGTTGCAAGCAAATGAAAAATGACTGGGAGACTCGGTGGCTCCCACCAGTGACCTTGGGTATTATTAGAATGACCTCGCTTTGGCTTGACCATAAAAAAAAAAAAAAAAAAAAAAGAAAAACCTTTCTTGATATCATCACGGCGGCTGGGGCTGAACTGAGGCTGTTTGCGGCGAGGAGCGGGGAAAGGAGTGGAGGAAACCATTAAAGAAAGCAAAGTAAATGGTATGCAAAGATGCAGTGGCCATAAATACTTGATCAGAGGCGCAGCCCCCACCACCAGCCCCACAGCCTGACCCCTTGCCAGGACACGCCAGGCAGCACCAGGGTTACAGTGCACCTTGCCGGGTGTATTTTTAACCCACTTTCTGTTTGTTATTTGTTTGCTTGGTCTTTAAAAAAGTATAAAAATCACACTTAACCACTTAAGGGTTCGTTGGCCTCCCCAGCTTATATTCTGGTGTACTTTTCCAGTCCTACACACCCCTCTGCAAACAGACGAGGCAACAAACTGGGCAGGATGCACACTTTCTTGTGTAGTATAACACACAGAAAACCTGTTTTTATCTATGTATGTACATACCCCTACTCTATGTGCAAACACATGTGCACAGATACACATGCAAGCTTACAAATGTGCATATGTATATAAGCATGCATACATATATAGCACATATTTATAGATGTTTATATTTATGGTTGTGCATTATTCTCAATGCATATGAATGTGGACATAAAAAGAGCACATATTGATCACACCTGTCTGATGTTGCCTTCTACATAATATATAATAGTATATAGAACATATAGCGGCCATGTTTCTTCCAGTGTACTCTAATGATATCAGTAATAGTAATTAAGAGTAAGAATAAGAATTATAAAGAATGAGAATAATTAGCATAGCTGGGCTGGTCCATGACGTGAGGATGCTCTGCTGTTGAATGCCCTCCCTGGCAGGGACCTGCGGGCTCTGCTGGGGCAGGGGCTGCCTGAGGAGCCCCAGTCCTGGTCCCAGTGTGGTGCTGGGGGACCACGACAGGCTGCAATGCGCTACCCGGGGGGGCTGGAGGGGGCGACCTAGCTCGGACACCTGGGTCCGGCTGCCCTCTGGGTGCCTCGCTGTGAGATGGTTAAAGACCTGGAGGCAGACAAAAGCCATCCTCCCGCCCCTGTCCTGCCTCGCTCCTCTGCTGTCAGCTGGAAATGGATCTGATGCCCTCTGGACTTTAACTCCCGACGAAAAGGGCGTTTTATTACAGGTTATGACAAGTTGCAGAGAGACATGGAGAACTCCGTAAGAAGAAACAGCAAGTGGAATCAAGGGCGGGAGGGGGTGGGGGAGAAACGCTCCAGATGTTTGTAAGACAGAGCGAAGATGACTCCAAACGATAGGTGTGAGCAGAAACCCTGATGCAACCGGCGGCCGCCGGCGCCGCGCATCCTCCGCAGCTGCGGGGGCTGCGCGGAGCAGCCGGGCGGCTCCCGCCCCGGCAGAGCCCCAGCACGTCCCGGTACCTACGCCATCTCCTCCTGGGAAAACAAGGACCAGAAAGCATCAGACTTCCCTTTTTTTTTTTCTGCCATTAAATCGGGGCTGTCTGGATGTCTAGAGAGCTTCTCTCCTCGCTTTGCGCCGCGCAGGGCGGGCTGCGTGTGGCTGAGGCAGGAGGAACCAGCTGCAGTCGGGTTGCCCACCCAAGTTCTCCGTCTCTTTCCTATTTGGGGCTGGGGGGGCATCTGCTGCCCGTCTGCAGAGATGTGCTACCACCCAGCCCCTGCCAGGGGAGAGGGTCTCCGGGGGCTGCGCTCGCACCCCGGCTCCCATCGCTTGATCCTTGGACCTGTCACGTCGTTAGAAGGATGCCAGGGACTTTATGGAGTCTGTCAAGCACTCAGTACTTCTGTCTTTAGTGGCATCCTCATAGACAAACTTCGCAGGTGTTAAAAAAAAAAATATGCCGGAAAATAATAATAATAATAATAATAAAAAACCCAACAAGCTTAACAGCTGCTCAGGGACACTTTAAACCATCTGATTTTGCAGGATAGGGCTACCATCCTAATTCTCCCTGGCAGCTTTTCAAGTGCGTTTCATTGCTGATTGCCAATGGAGGACGGCTCAGTCTCTCCCTTCAAGCCCCGTTCGGCGCCTGCCGGGTGTCTCTGGGAGCGGTTTGGCACCGGGAAAATAAACTCACATCTCGGGAGCCGGGGGGGTGGGAGGGAGGGTGTTGGGGGGTGTGGGGAAGAAAGAGTGCTCGTGTCTCGAAAAATAAAAAAAAGTTTCGAAGTGTCAGAGTGTAAATTTAAGAGTTTCAGTCGGGATAAGTTTATGCCTTATGGGAGGTGAGCACCCCCTCGTCCTCCCCCCCCAGGGCCGGGAGAAACGTGACAATCGCAAAGACAGTATGAGGACACGCGTGTACTTTGTGAGCCCAAGGGTGACCTCTGTGCCAGCCTGCCACCCCTGCGCAAGCCAGGAGCCACACAGTATTTCATCGGAAGAGCCGAAGGCAGACGCGCTCGGCACAAATCACAGCGCGCAGCACCTCTGCATCCCTTTGCCCCCCCCAGAAGATGCTCCCTCCAGCCCTTTCCAGCCTGCCGGCCAGGTGACTGTCAGCGTCTGACGCTTGTTATTTCTCTTTGGCTCATGGGTCTTATTCCGGGTTTGTATTTATTTTTGAAGTGTTGAACCCCCAGTAACGTGAGAGGTTTCCTCCGAAGGAAAAACAAACCCCAACGAAATCCCAGAGCAATCTGCACCGCGAACTGGAGCCGCCTGTTTCTGGAGACGATGCTTGCAGAAAGGGTGAAAGTCACGAGCCTCTAACCAAAAATGTAACAAACCCTGGCCACTATCACGAGGGCAAACGTCCCATGGGCCTCAGGGTTTGCTCTTATCCTTACTTACACTGATAAGTCCTTTTGCTAAATCCCCCAAAGTTGCTTGCTCTTCCGTTTCATGTATAAAGTTACCTAAATCTGACAGATAAAGGCATATGCCTTTACTGTTTCTGGGTAAGACTTAGAGACACACAGAAGAGACTACACTGCAAAAGATCAGTTAAAATGTGTTGCTGCCTCAATGAAAGGCTGTTGAAAAAAAGTGTTTTACTTTAAACCATAGCATGAGGAAAATCATAATATAGGAAGAGGAGAAAAGAGGCAGCTCCCCGAAGAATAAAGACATTCTCTGCTCTGCTGTCACTCGTGTTTTCACCTGTATCCGTGCTTGCGAGAGCAGGTGGCATGGCACAGGGAGCCGCTTCTCTTCTCCTTTTCTTATATTTTATTTCAAAATGCAGCCAGCGCGTTCACAGGTACATGACATTATTCCTCACTCACGCTAGAAGATAGGTTTGGGGAAACATGGTGGAAATATGAATTAAGGATGGGGTAAGAAAGTGGAAAATTAGAAAATCCTGGAAGTTTTTCTAAAGCGATCTGAAAAGACAAATTAGCAGGGACTGATGGGATTATAATGTATCGATTTTGTACTCTTTTCAGGGACCTGTATCATGCAAGAAAGGATGACAAATTTCGGAAGAGTCAACCGTTTGCCTCTTCCACTTAAGCGACAAGTTGTTACCTACACTTGCAGTCGCTGGGATCTTGTCGCACTGCTGCTTTGAAGGAACACAGCCCAGCCCCAAGCTTCCTCACCTTATCAATAAACCCCAGCTTCCCCTTTGGTTATCCAAAACTATCTGAATTTGAGTTAGAGAGACCCGAAACTTTTACAAACATGAACAGAGGAATATCCCATGCGAAAGACTATTACAATTCAGGGAGACATATCGCACTGTATTGGCTAAAAAAAAAAATAAACAGAGCATGGGATCTCGCTCAGATTTATTTGTAAATTGACTTTTTTTTTTTTTTTTCTTTTTTATGGTAGTAAAAGAAGTGAAGGGACGAATGGGGAAGAGGAAAGCCGGGCAGGAGTGCATCTGATGGAAAACAAGCGTTTCTTTGCAAAGTCGCTGGGAGGTGGGCGAGCAGATGGCAACCCGGGGGCCAGGCAGCAGGATTTGCCCCTCTCGGAGAGGAAGAGAGGGCATCGCCCTTCCCTGGGTCCCCCCAGCCCTCGGATAATAAACTCAAGTGTCTGCCTGTCTCAGCCCTGCCCATCTTCTTTAGCCAACTTGACAAAGTGGAAGAAATATGACATGTGAATTATTAAAGAGGAGGCAGTTGACTCCTAACCTCTGTTGCTTTTTCTCAGAACCCATTACCTGAGAATTTATCTTGCAGGAATTACAGTGTCTGAAAGCTTCGGGAGGAGCAGCGAGGAGGGAGGGGGGCGTTTGAATAAGAGTTTTGAAGAAATACCGCTGAAAAGCACCAGGTTTCACCTTAGCATTTGCACCACTCAAGAGATGGATAACGTGTTAGAGAAAACAAGCCATTCCTCCTCAGAAGTGGATCAGTTCGCCACAGGGAGCCGGGGAATAAAATCCGGACTGAATTTAAAACGGCTATCACCACTTAAATACCTTTAAAAGTAGGAAGGGGGAAATGGAGAGCTTTTCCGTGGTTAAAGTTTGTCCTTTAGCCCCGTCCTCAAAGTTAATGAGGGCACTTTCTGGGCACTTGATAAATAATCTTCCAATCCGCCCCGGGTGAAGCAGGGCTGTCAGCCCTCCACCCCCAGAGACGGGATTTACCTCCCTGCCAGGGATGCAGAGCCCGAAGTCCTGGGAGGCGGGGAGCGGGGGGGAAGGCACAAACTCTCGGTACAGGCTTCAAATTTTAGGGGACCCGCAGTAATCTTGCCCACAGAAGTTTCCCAGTGCCGGTGTCCCTGCCGGGCAACTCTCAGGCCGAGCAGTGCGGCGACTGATTTTTTTCCAGAAACTCCTAGCAGAGGAGCATGCTGAATGGCGTGGACTTTTTTTATTATTTTATTTTTTTTTTAATTTAGAAAGGGGAAAAACCCACTCTGGGAGAGAGAGGGAGAGAGGGGTGATTTTTCCGGTCCTTTGGGCATAGATTTGTATCTACCGCTGCCAAGCTGAATGTAATAATTGAATCTCTCCCAAATCTTGGTGATAGAGCAGTCAGAAATGACTCCATCTGACAGCAGAGCCATGAGGCAAGTGATGGATACTATTGTCCAAGCCTGACCCTCCATTAACACCACCTATCAGCATCTGTATTCTGTCACCAATTCCCATGCCGGAGCCAAGAGGGGTGACTCTAATATTCTGAGCACATTGAAGGCTTCCATGCTGAGTTCAACCCTGCATCAACTAAATGGGTGGAGAGGATGACCTAAACCTTGCTCTCTCTATCTCCACTCGCCTTATTACCCCTCTCCAATCCCATTGTTTTGCAGGTGCCTGCAATTTGCTCCTTATCTCCTCACTGTTTATGAGGGCTCCTTTTTATTAATACAAAAGGAGAAATGTTATTAATATTAATTAACAAAATAAAAAATGAAGCAGTTTTGGGAATCCACCAAATGAATAATCTCATCCCCTAATTGGAGATGAAGTGTGGGGGGTGTGTGTTGGGGGGGAAGGAGGTGTAAGAGAAACAGATGACCTACTGGGTGACAGGCACAGGTTGGAAGGGTGACATTTTATTGTAAGCCTCCCTATGAAAGGAAGAAAAGGAAAGGACCAGTCAATTTAATGCAGGGACCAAGAGTGCAAGAGTGTTGCTAAGAGACAGAGATGCTGCTAAAGTTCCGTGAGAAGCTGTACCCTGACCTTATGCAAATGGAGGCTTCCAACTCTTTGTGGAAAGGCTGCAAATTCCACCCACTGTGTCACCAATACCTGGCATCGAGCCTTTTATTCAAATGTTCTCTAAAAACACACACGCAGAGGATGTGACAAAGCATGACACATTTAGGGCTGGAAGGGGGGGATGCGGAGCGGGGGGAGAGCGGGGAGGGGGGAAGGACGGATCTCATGGTGGAAATGTCACCCGTCCGTACCTCCTGGAGCCTGTCATCTCTCCAAGCTGAGAGACAAACCTAAGGATTCCTAATTTACCTTAATCCAGACCTATTAAGAGTCACAAATAGTGTCTATTCCTTGTGCGTGGGGGGAAGGAAGCTTTGGGAAAACAGAGGAGCCACCACGATCTGCTCGCTAACAGATATATCTATACCCACATCTGCAGCACCTAGAGCTGGTCAGGGACTTCTTTCTGTCTTTTCCCCGTGGTCAAAATACGGCAGGGAAAAATCAGCCCTAGGCACAGCTTAGCCAGGGCCCAGACCTATAGGAAACCGTTAAATCTGGCAGAGCAGGGAGGTGAAACACTCCCAGCGAAGTTCAAACACAACCTTCACCAAAGATTCAAGGTAAAGAGAGTGACTCTACAGCGGCTTTCACTTACTGCAATCAGCAGAAAGTAAATACCGATGTAGATCAATACAGCCCAGCTCCTGACGGAAAACAAAGTTGGTTTTTTTTAAAAAAAAAAAAAAAAAAAAGGAATCTGAGTTGCAGACCGGCATCGGTGCAATTAAAGTTATCTCGGGGGAAAAAAAAAATGCTATGAAAATCCCAGGCTACGCCAACTTTTCTTCCTAACATTTTAGACACCTGCGGATGTTAAATGCGGGGGGGTGGGGGGAGAGAGCAGACAATCCTTCGAGCCAACTCTGCTTCTTCCAAACTCCCTCGTTTCTCTCCCTTGCACCTTGCTCACACGCGAGTGACAAATTTATATTTTTCCCAAGAACGTGCAGATTGGCGATGCATCGAAAGGAAGGGCTGCTTGTGCTTGGTTTTTTTTTTTTAAAAGTGCAGAATAATCCTGGGTAGCCCCTCTCCAAAATGAAAGCACAATAAAGTGCTCCAAGAGAGAGGGTCGTCCTGCAGGGCTAAGTTTGCACGGGTTAAATTCGATACCGCTCTGTTTTCCACGCGATCTGGAAATTATCGGTTTACTTTCATTTCAAGTTGATCCTCGGGGCACTTTTGGAACTCTGGCGGCCAATTTTCCTTTCACAGGAGATAGGATTTCTCTGCCCGCCCCGAGCAGCCACTGGGAAGTGACTCCGCTGAGGTCCGCGAAGTAAGTTGGTGCCCGATTACTCATCTTTTAGGCGCACAGGGTTCACTTGTGCTTCAAACCCGCTCGAAAAAGTCGAGCTGGGGTGGGTGAAGCGGTCAAAAAAACCTAAAACCCCTCCGTCCCCATCGGATCCGCCTGCCCCCCCCCTCGCCGGCCTCACCCCTTTGCGGGGGAAAAGGCGCTTTGGGCATTGCGGGATGCCCCAGACCAGATGGAAAACGTGACCCTTCAAAAGCAAACGACTCAGCTGCGTGGACGGAGGTGGCACTGGGAGGGACACGCTGCTTCTTGCGGTGCCACCCGGGCTCCGGAGCTGCTCCCAGCGCGGCCCCGCTCCGCCCCCGCGGTCTGCCGCGCAACCTCCGCGCACCCCCGCGCTGCCGGGGCTGCGGGTCCCCCTGGTCCAGGTGGACACAGTAAATGAATTTACCCCCGCAAATTGCCCAGTAGATACATATTTTTTAATAGTAAGACTTTTCATAATGTGCACAATACTATTAATATTTCATATTAGCAGCGTGTGTATGGTGAACTTTGTAATGGGAAATTCAATCGCCGCTGTAAATATTAATGGAATATGAAATGAAGCCACAGCTTCCATGTAGCACTGACAGTAAAACGGAGTGAACATGTGGTGGCCCTGGGGCAAGATAGGCCTTTCCTCTTGTCTCTCTCGCTTTATTACATTAGCCCGAGCCTCTCCTTACAGTTCTGGGCTCAGAAGCTGAAGTTCACAGGTCAGCCATGACAAATGTCCCTACGTCTAGCCAAACAAGACCCCCTGGCCTTGCCATTACATCTGCCCAACAAGCCCCTGGAGAGTGCTTAAGGGTGTCTGTTGCAGGTAAAGAGCTCTTTAGCGCAACTTTCCAAACAGATCAGAGGAGCGGAGGCGCCCGCAGCTCCTTCAGGGCTGGCTGCGGGGACCCTGCCGCCTCCCCCCTCGCCCCCGGGGCTGGGGTACCGGGCCGAGGTCCCCCTCCCGGGCTCCGCGCCCAAGCGTGGGTTGCCCTTGTCCCGGGGCGTGCTTCCCAGCCGTTTTCCTCCCGCCCCGAGGTGGCCCGACGGCACCCGCGGGGCTCCGGGCATCCCAGCGGCGCCCACCCGCGACGCCGGGCGGGCCGGACCCCCCGTCCCGCGGAGCCGCGGGGGGCGCGGAGGTTCCGCAGCTGGAAAGGCTGCGCTGGCAGCCGCGCTACGGGAAGGACTGGGAGGGCGTCAAACGCCTTTTTGACTCATCATCAGCCACGGATTTCAACACTTGGGATGACACCAGCCCGGGACTGTCACCCTCCCGGGGTTTTTTGGCATTTTTTTTCCCCCTCTTTCTCACATTTCCAGGATTTCTCTTGTATAAACATCACTTCCAACCGCTTCCTTTTTACAGTGGGCATTAATCTTCATTTGTTAGGGGAAGCCTTGGCAGAATTTCCTCCCGCCTTTCCCCCTTAGAGGCTTTGGCTGCCCAGTGATTTATGCCTTATCTGCCCGAGGCTCGGTGCTAGCTTTTCCCGTGCCTTGAGGAGCTTCAGGTCGGCGGGAGAGGGGCTCGGTGACCGGAGGAAGGTGTTGAACCCCCAACTGCTGCCGACATCGCTGCAAACGTGCTGGGAGCTTTGCAGCCCGCAGGGGAAATCCGGGCAGGATCGGGGCCTGCCATGGGGTAAAAGTGCCACAAGGCACCGTGATGGCAATTAAAAAAAAAGGCGCATTTAAGTGAGTGGGAAGCGGGAAGGGAACGAACGGGTGAGAATCCCAAAGCGTACTTGGGCGACAGCCTTTTTTATCTCAATAAGCAAAACTTCATCCGCTCTCTTTTACCTGAGGCGGGGAAAACTCATTGCGCCCCAATAGCCCCACTCCTTCCTACCTGCCGGGGTGTGTGTGTGTGGGGGGCAAAATCCGACCAAAAAACCCGCGATCAGTCACCACCACCAACTTTTTGTTTCAACAAATACCCAGGAGAACTGATTTCTTTTAGGAAATTCTAATGTTTTATAATTTCTCAGACAAACGCTATTAAAAAAAAAAAAGCATCCGTGTCTGTCCTGCTTCTTCAGCCGCTCAAACTGTCCAGCAGCTCCGGTAAATGCAGAACTGGGAGGGAAGAGTTGCCGGTCTCTTCCTCCTTGGAGGTGCTCGTCCCTAATTGCATGCCAAGAAGAAACAGTTCTCGGGAGCCTTTCAGCCACCCGGGTTGTGAAATCATGAATGAAAGGGAAATAAACCCTAATGCGCAGCCTGGAATCGACGCCGGCCACTTTTACATTGACTTGTTCTTTTAACAGCTTCTGTATTTTTCCAGCATCGTGGCTCACGTACTTTGTACAGTGTTTGTGGCTTCATTAAAAGCTTTCTATTATATCCCCCAGGAAAATGCAACTGTCACCTCTCCTTGCCTTTTAAGAAGAGTTGCACTTTCAAAGAATATTTTTCTCCCCTTTTACTAAAAGAAACAGCACTGGAATCAGGTTTTGTAAGTGTTAAATAACTTTCCCAGCGTGTATTAAAGGAAGATTGTATTTTATCAACAGCTGATTGATGCGGCCATGTGATCCTCTCGGTTTGTCTATAGTATCATATTTATTTAACCTGCTGGGGGACTGTGTTCAGGGGCCGCTTGCTCCCGCTGGCAAGAGCACACACATTACACACTACCCCAGGTATTCTGATTGATTGTTCCCACCCCACAGCCTTTGGATCATAATTTAACACAGCAGGTCCTACAGCACAGACGAGGTTTTCGGGAAATACAGTGAGGGGTTTCTATGAGCTAGTACCGCACAGCTACTAGGCTTTTCTGAACTAAAAATTTGATATACGGAGAGAGGTGGAGGAGTGCTTACACAATCGTGATGCGAACGCTCGCACAAACAAATGCCTTTAGCCTCTTAATTTAATCCAAGCCCTTTATTTTTAACAAGTTCTTCCTGCAAATGAGCAATTTCGGGGACTTTCAAAGCACCTGAGTACAGCACCATCAGCCACGTCAAACGCTTAATAGCGGCGGTCGGTCAATTACATTCAAACATATTTAAAATGCGGAGAGAGTCAGACGTCAGTTTTCTCACTTTCCCCAGATGAAACAGTTCAGAAAGTCTTTTGGCTGCCAGCTGCTGTTTGCCCCCAGAGAGGAGTTTAAAACAAAACACTCGCCCCCACCCCCCCCAAAAAAAAAAAAAGAAAACAAAAAAGGCAAAAAACCCCCCAACCTCAAAACCCCAGCCAACAACATTCCCGCCCTGCAAATTGTTTAACAATCTCGGTGATGAATTAATTTGCGCGAGGAGGTCTGGTTCCCGGCGGCTGCTCCCCGCGGCGGGGCTGCCGCTCTCTCCCCGACCAGCCCGGGAGCGGCGGGACCGGAGAGGGGTGTCCCCGGGACGGGTGTCCCCGGGCGGCTCCGGCTCCGGGCTGCCGCCCTGTGCAGCTGCGGCGCATCTGGGTGCGTTTAATTAAGGTACTAATTTATTTTTCCTTTTTTTCGTGTTTCCCTTGCGTGCAGTCACGCTCTGCTACGGGAAATAAACTTTCCCAACTGTTTTTTTTAAAAAAAAAAAAATTTTTTTCTGTGCCTGCGAGTGATTTCCCGCCCCACCCCCCCCCCCCCCCCTTTCTTTCCCCTCTGCCCTGTCTGTGCGGCTCGGGGAGGTGTGGAGCTCACTCATGTGCCCTCTGAAAGCTGCCCCCCTCGCGTCTCGCAGGAGCCCCAAGCCCAGCCTGACCCCCACCCTGGATGCGGGGCCGAGCCCGCGCCGGGGCGGGGAGGCTCGCCCGGCCCCGGGCAGGTAGCCCGGGCGCAGCCTGGCACCCGGCGGTGTTTACCCGTGACTCAGGGCCAGGCGAGGGATGCAAAGGCTTAGCAAGGTGAGGGAGATGGCAAAGGAGGTGCCAGGTAATAGATCGGCTCCAGTCCCGTGGGGCAAAGGCGTATTGACAGATCACGTTAATCAGTAATTCTTTTTTTTTTCTTTTTTTTTTTTTTTTTTCTGGTGGGTGCTGGTGACAAACAGCTCCAGCCGCCGGGCTCGTAACCCCTTCGTGGCCGGGAGCAACCCTCCCTGCCCACCCTCCCGGCACCTGTGTGAGCTCGCCCCGCTCACCCCTTGGGAAGTCGCCGGCGGGCGATGCCCGGCGTGGGGAGCCCCCTCTCCCCGAGGGAGGCCGGCTTGATTCCCTGGGTATTTCCCAGGGCATTTCTCCTTTCCAGTTTATTTTTACTCGGGGGAAATCCTGTCAATTAGGGCCACCTATTCTGGGACCTCTTCAGCTGGCCAGGAAAGGTGATTTTATGGTCTCTTTGGAGGAGGGGACGGTGAGTGCTTTTACTCTACCGCAGGGACTTCCCACATTACCTGTTCTGTTGACAAAGTAAAGTAAATCCCACTTAAAAACATGATTCCTAGGCTCTGTGAGAATGAGGCATATATGTTTTTAGGGCTTGCTAGTGCCAGGTCGTATTGACTGATTCCTGAATAGTTGCCATTGTGCCATGCTTGCAAAAGAAACCCGAGCAAACATCGCCCGAGAAAGGCTTGTGGTTTTCCTACACATGCCGGCTGCAGCCTCCCACCCCACCCTGCCGCTCGCAGCCAGCCTCTCTCTCCCCTTCCTTATCTCTTCCCTTTAAATTTGTTTGGGGGGGGGGGGGAAGAAAAGATAATATCTAGGAAGGTGGTGGGGAGGGAGAACGGATCACAGAGGCAAGGTGTGTGGGGGGGTTAATACACCTCTCGGGCAACCACGGGGCGAGCGTCCCCTCGCAAAAGGGGACAAGAGAGGGATGGAGCGCGATCGGGTTTTCCCGTCGCTTTTGTTCGGTGAGGGGTTGTCTCTACCTGCCCAGGAATGGGATAAGGCACCCCCTCGCTGGTGGGCTGCGGGGCTGGATGTGGATTTTACCCTTGGCAAGGTGCCGGGCAGGTTCCCTCCCGCCGCCCCTGCGCTGCGGGAGCGCCGGAGCCGCGCCGGGCCGGACCCGGACCCGGACCCGCCAAGCGCCCGGTCGTTCCCCCTCCCAGCCCCTCCCCGAGGAGCTTTGGGAGGGAAACAACAACGTTTGTTCATTCCGAGCCTCGGCAAACAGCTAAACTAGTTTACACAGTTGGTTTTGACGAAGGAATAAATTGTTTTCTTTAAGTACACCGTCCTAAGCAAGCACACACTTTAACTAGTTTTCCTATGAGACAGCTTTTTACTAGATTGCTTTTTCATTGCGTGGCTATCGAAATGAGATAATGACCAAAGAGGTGGAACCTAATCAGCCTTTTAGTTGAGTTTAAAGAGTCTAGAGGTAGTTTAAAGGTAGCTTTGGTCATGTTTGCTGGCCAGCTGCGATGTTTGCTCTACCACGTTATGATGGGGAGAGTAATGTGTTTGATAGATAAGGGAAAGAGGCTAGCCAAAAAGCAAGGTCAGGTGTGATAAGGCTTGACACTTTTACTCATTTTTCACGCACATAAAAGGAAACTTTAAAATATGAAAAAAGAAAAAAAGGAGGAAAGGCTCGACTTGCTAACATCTATCATAAAATCTGTGCATTCACAAACCTTACTTCTTATTTAATTAGCCCAAAACCTTATCATAGTTTGGAACGTGTCATGCCATTAAAAAAAAATATGAATTCTTCTATTTTGTTAGCAACCAGCTACATTCTCAAAAAACTGCACTGTTCATGGGATAATCACACAGTTTCCTTTTTCATGTTTTATTTTCACTTTTTTAATAGTGAATAAAATAAGTTATAAGCTGAAGATAAGGGTCTGTGAGTGTAATCAATAGTGAAGGGAGTGCAGAAGGTTTTAATAGAGGAGAGAAATCCTGGAGAAAAAGAAAAAGGATTGTCACTCTGGAGTTAAAAATCTGTGCAAAACAAAACCACCAGGTACTGATGAAGAAATATAAAGTGAAATGTAACCAAACAATCAATGGCAAAACTCTCATTAACTTAAATAAGACCTGCCGTGACTCGAATGGTATTTTAGAAATACTGGTGTCCAGGAGCACAGATACATATTATTGATCCTAGATTCTATAAAAATGAATTGATTTTTGCTATGTACACAAGAATTCTAAACCAGAACTTATTACGTTTTTCTTTCAGGAAACATTTCTGCCATCTTCAGTTGAAATCTAAGCTATACATTGAAGATCAATCTCTTGTCAACACACACCTTCCACAAGCAAATGATTTCGGTCCCCATTCAACAAAGTAATAGTAAGGTAATATTTGCAGAGCCATCTAAAACCAATTTTCAAAGGCAACTTAGGATAAGTGTACAAAGGCACTTACACACCTATGTCCAAAATGTGGCTTCTCAAAATGCCTGTGCAGCTGCCGGTCAAAATAAAAGCAGAGTTTGTAGGCACTGCAGCTTTCCTCCTTGAAGCCTGGCAAGCGCCTACAATTTGCCTCTGGGCAGGTCTAGGGTTGTCTGTCCCTTGGCAGCGCTGAACAGCTTGGTGCTTTCTGCTTTTTCTCTGAGCCCTTCACAAATGAGGCCTCTGTGCTTGCCCAAGGGGTCTCATCGAGAAGGAGTTCTCAGGGCTTTAAAAGAGAAAACAAACCAGGTAAAGAAAGAGGACTGACCTGCTGTCTTTTCCCTCCTGGGAGGTCTGCTTCCCCTGCCCTTCCACCAGCCCTCAACGGATTAGACTAGCCCCAGAGGGTTGGTGATCTACGCTCAAGGTCCTCCTCCAACTGAGAGGACATAAGCCCCTGCCCCAATTCTGTTGAGAGATGAAGGAGAGAAATGGGCCGCCTTGTCATCAATTCCTCATGAAATGGTTCCATTTTGCAGAAAAACTGGGCTGGAGAACGTGCAAGTATGAGCATGGCTCTGTATTTCAGTGGTTGGAGCACGCAATGGGGAAGCAGAGGAGGAAATGCAGCTCTTGGGTGAACCTGGTAAGTCTCGATCCCCTGTGTGTCAGGCATCTAAAGCATCGCTGCTGCAAATCCCAGCCCTGAAACTCCCCAATTCCTAATGTTGTTCCAGCTCTTAAGCGAAGGAGACAGGATGTTGAATGCCCCCTTGGTTCCCACTGCACGTTGGGCACCAGGGTAGATCCCTGATCTTGGAGGAGCCTGCTCTTGGCATAGCTTTTCTGCAGAGCTCAGTGCTGGGTTTAGAGGTCCCTGGGCAAACAAGAACTCATGTCCCATGGCTGGTAGTGTCATGCTAGCACAGCCCTGTGCCAGCAAACAGCTCCTAATCAGGTGGGGCTCAAATATCTGCACTGTTCCCAGAGCCAAGTGCATTTGATGTGCGCTCACACACACAAGCACAGGACACGCTTGAACGCACATATAAGGCTTATGAGATTTAGGTGCCTAAACACTTACAATACTTTGGAAAGTAAGTCTTACGCACCCGAGTCACTCAGGCATTTTTTTATAACACTACACTTAAGCACCTGCTTAACTGAAGCCACACGAGGGATCTCATAGACTTCACTGTGGTATATTATGTCTAAAATAAGATGTGAGATTAAGGGCTTTGCCGAACAGGGATGAGATCACTCACCCACTTAGAGATCACGCGACGTCTTAACACGCTGCTGAATCATGGCCAAGGCAACAAACATACAAAAAGCACACATGGGATGAAGAAGGTGAAAAGAGGTTTCTCAAGCTTAGCTATAGAAAATAATGCAGCCCAGTATCCTCAAAAAAGGACAAAACCCCATCGCTTCACTTCCAGCAAGGACCAATATAAGAGTGAGTAGAGCATTCCCATGGCACCATTGTAGGGGACAGATTTCCATCTCCAGTGGAAGGATTTCTGCTCCTGAGTCCCACAGGCAAATGACTGGTGGGTACAAGCTTTCCTTAGGGTAATGGGCAGGCAGCTGTGGCCCCAGCTGGATTACATTTTCCATAAAAAAAAAAAAAGGAAACCTAGGTCTTCAGTAATGATTTTCTTCCTATAGGGGCCACCTTGTACACTTTTTTTGGTTTCATTTCAATAATCTATATCAGTGTTGTTTTTTAGCTGATTTTAATGTCAACTAGGGATTAATGTGCATTAATTAAATTGACTGTATTTTCTTTAATGAGCACAAAAGGATTTTATGTTAATACTGATGATCCTAATAAGGATTCTCTCTACTTATCTGTATTTTCTCAACATCCTGAAATATTTTATTAGGAAACAAATTAATTTAGTTACTATCACAGGGTAAAACCAAAAACTGTCAGGTGACTGCTAACTGGGTCTGGCATTAGCAAGCTATATCATGATTAAGCCGTAAGAACTGCCCTTAGTTGCAGGCTTGTTCATTGCAATGCATTATTTTAAACTTAATCTGTGCCTTTTTATTTCTTGTTTGGCACCAACTGACTCTTTTCTGGATTTAAAGCCATTATTAAATGAGTACCTGAGTAGCCTTAAAAAAGATGCTGGAAGTGAAATCTAGGTTCGGGTCTATACCCCCTTCCTTGGAGCGAGCTGCTAACAAGTAGGAAGCAGAAAGGATTAGCCGGGACCAGATGCTACGGAGTAATTACAAACAGGTAGACAGGTACTAATGTATGCCTCCCTTTCAGCTGTTCAGGTTGATAATGCAAATTCGTTTCTAACTTGTTAAAAACCTATAATATAATAACAATAATTCACAACAAATGAAAGAAATACATTTATTTGCATGCATGAATATATCTGTGTCAATATATTTTTATACATTCACAGCTGTTCCGAGCTTGAAAGACACTTGACTTGCTGAGCAAGCATTTAATAAAAAGCCCATGGAAATGTTAATTAATGGTATTTGGTACTAAATGCTCACTTTGATGCTAAAATGTTACGCTGCACAGATTTAAAATTCATTCGGCATTTCTTTGCCCTTGTTACCATCTGCAAATTTCCACCCCACACCCCATTCTCACATCAGGTTGCTGAAATAATTTGATGGTATTATAGCATATGCCAGCAATGAACGCTGGGGATGGATTCTGATCCCACTACACCTGTTTAGCACCGTGGCTTTCGATTGCGTGATTTCTGTCTGTGGTTTGCCTCATTCATCGTGGTTGGGATGACTATCCCAACTCAAACCGCCCTTGGTTCTGCACAAGCACGTAGGAAGAGACACCGTGCCTCAAAGAACTCCCAAGAACTTCAGCAGCTGTCAGCTCTTAAATAAATAAGAGCAATTCCAGTGAATTCAGAAAAAAAAATTATTCTGCTGAACAAAGTTACTCAGGCATAAAATAGTCTGTGAGATCCAGCAGCGAGTAGAGATGTAAGAAACCTGACAGCTGCTCTAAGATACACTGGGAGAATGGGGATGTGAGGGCTTTCGGGGGCTCTTTGCCCACCCTGAGCAAGGGAAGGACCTCTGTGAACGGTCTGTGAATCCTACTGAAGGGAAGTCTGCTTTTCTAAGCCCTCTGATACTGGGAAATTCAGACGTGAAAGCGGTAAACACAGTTTTTAGGGCTGATAATAAAGCAAACTGCACAATCTTTGAAAAGATACATGATTTAAAGAAAAAATTACTTACATCTCAAAGACTTTAATTATAAACCGTGCTTATAAAAATGTTACTGACATGATTACAGAACTACTTATGTTTTCATTTACACTTGTCCTAAATAAAAACAATTTTCCATGTAAATGAAATCACAGTAATAATTTAAACATAATTAAAAATCATTCCTTTGGCTACAGTATTGCAAAAAGGAATTCTTTCCTCCAAGAGACCAGAAAATTATAGTTTTTTAGATTAAAATTCCCACTGCAACAAAATAAAAATTGTAGTTGTCTCATCTATAAGGAGAAAAAAAACCCTATAAGAAATCCAACTATTTTATGAACTTGCAATAGATATATGGGGGTGTATATATAGATGTTCAGGCATTTTTTTTCATACTGTTTCTTTATGTTTAGTTCAAGTTTTGAATTGAATGTTTATATGGGGTTTTAATAACATTTCTGTTTACCTTGTGTCTTTCTTGACAAATTGACCTTTTTCAACAGTAACTATAAGTTACATAATCATATTACAGCATTAATTAATTAAAGATATTAGTAGATGACCTATAATTAATATAAAATAATTGCATAAATTATTGTTAGTTCAGACAATCTGGAGCTGAAAATCTATTTGTAACATCTCATGCCAATGTTCCTTAGTGTGATTACGGTGTATGTTACAGTAAAATATCCCACTATCATTTTAACTGTGTGTGCAGGAGAATTAAGTTTTATGCCAGATATCCCCAGCGCATCCAGGCACTGACTTCTACAAAATGGACCGGGGACCTAATTGTGAGCAGCACATTTTGCATAGGCCCCCAAAGAGCTCCAAACCATACAAATATAATCGACATCCTCCACCCCGTGGCAGATCCCCGCTAAATCCAGCTGAAGAACGGGGCCGTGGCTCATCTCTCGACGCCTTTGCGACGACTGCGTTCACAAGAGGTAAGCGAGGCTGTGGGATCGCTACGTGCGCTCAGATGAAAAGAGCGTATAGAACAAATGCAGCCATCTTGCGCCTTTGAATTAAAGCCATGTGAAATACGACATCAGACAAAAGTGATTGCCCGTGTGCTGTTACGAAAAATCATTTTTTGGAAAATGAAAATTTCATTGCCCGTTAGGATACTTTAAAAATCCTGAACATGCTGAAATTTATTAAACAGTATTATTTTCCTCCTTTAATCTGAAGTAATTTTGAAATTAATCCCTAGTAAAACCAACGAATGGAAAAGAATGTTAAAAAAAAATTTCCCCAAAATAAATCCAGCAGTTTCAGTTTGCACCACTGGTGGACATTTTGAAAGGGAATAATTAATAAACACCTATTCAATCTACTATTTATGACATTACAATTTGACAAATAAAAGCAAGCATTTTACTTTCTAGATGAAAAAGCACCACCCTTAGCTCTTATTTCATGGTAAGTGTGGTATAGCACTTTCCACGTACCATATAGATGTGCTATTTTTATAGTAAAAATGTCTTCCAGGGAAATATTTCTGGAGCAGGTGCTCCAGTCCTGTGGTGAGAATCAGGGGGACGGGGGCCCATACATTTATACATACGAGGACATCTATAGTAGTGGGTGAAACGGTGAGGCTGTGCGGCAGTTATTGCGGCACCGTTCAAAGGTTAGGATGCCTCCTGAAGTTCACACCGACTATTTCCCACAGCCGAGGGAAGACAATACGTTTTTAGAACATTCCTCCACTCCAAAGCAATTTTTTTTTCCGTTGCTGTCGTCCATGCAGGGTGTTACTTTTGAAAACTATGTGATTTGTGCTGGCATCTGATTGCTGTCCTCTAAGTCTGCTCTCTTCTGTTTTACCTGCCAGCTTCTGCCACATCCATCTCAGTCCTTTTGGAGCGTCTGGAATGCAGTAGAACTAAATGTCCAACCTTGCCTTAGGAAATTCAACTGTAACTTGACAAATTGGCCAAAAAATTGTCCAAGGTGTTAATTCTGACTTAAAAAAAGTATTTTGTGAGATAGTTACATATCCTAGCCTATCTAACAACCGGACGTGGAAGGTGAGAACGCACCAGATCTAGCCTTGAGGGACTCAGTTGAGGTCTCTAGTCTGGACACTTTCTATATGTGACAACTAGACCATAAACGGATCAAAGTCCATCTTCCTTGAATTGTTCTTCTAATGGCTTTCTGTATTTCCCTTCACTCTGTATTCTTCCCCATTTAATAAAATCCATAACACACCGAATTGGGATCTTGGCTTGCTCTGTCCCCAGTGACTGACTCTGAATTCTCACTCCTAGGAACAAGGTGAAACTTTCCTAACAAAAAGAGAAAAGCCGTCTTCCGTCTCCAAACTGTGGTCCCTTTCCTTCCTTAATGAATTGGGAGATGCATCGCCGCACAGTTCAAAGGTAAAACTTTCCATATTAGACTTTCACAAGAAGTAGACCCATTTGCAAATATTTAGCAGGGCTCTGCAGCCTTCCCCAGGGGCACCTTGGGCAGAAATGTCAGCCTGAGAACTGTAGGACTTTCAAGAGAGTAAAACCACAAAGCTCTGATCTGACTATAAATGTTACATTGCATTTCATTATTGGTTTGGCACACGTTATAACAGACGAATATAGATGGCTTCATCTTATGTCTGAATCTCTGTACACATATCTGTCATGAGTGATATTTTTAAGGTTGCCGCCTCGGTTAGATGAAGACAATAACATTTATTTGTGCAGGGATTGCACTAAATATTGGCATGTGCATAAATGGAGGCCATAGTCAGAAAACACAATCCATAAAGATTTAGGGGATGTCGTTCAAAGCGCACAAATCTATGCCTTGTTCACAAGCATATATAAATACCTGTGTAAGAAAATCGAGGCATCAGTGTCCAGTCTAGATCATGGCCTTATAAAAGCAGCTCCTGTGCATGAGTCCACTTTACAATTTCCTCTGCACTAACCACCTCCTTTCATTGCAAACTTAATGAGTGCTTTCAAGTGCATGACAAAAATGAGATGAGGGAGTTTGGGGAAACCTCCTTGTCAGGGAAAACCAACACCTTGAATTAAAGGCGTCAAATATTTGAGCCTCTGCAGCCAAAGCTATGTTTTCAGGATATAAAACTAATAACGCGCATTGAACTACTGAAATACTGTAAAATAAAGGAGAGAAGTCCAGTAAGCAGCCCCTAAAACCGCAATGAGATGCTTGCTTTTGATCTGCAGGAGTCTCTGCTTCTCAGTATTGTGTAGGAAGAACCACCCAGCTTAACCTGTGGGTGCTGCCTACAGCAATATTTTATCAAGCTGATAATTCTGACACCCCCCCACCCCCCGCTATTTCTTGGGACTCTTATCATTCACTTTTCCCTGTATTATTTTTGTGTGTGTTATTAAACTAAAGAACAATGGGATTTTTCCTCCTCTTGTTTTGTCCATAAATTGGTTTATGTTACAGTGGGTAGTTGCATTGCACACCCTTGTGTAAAACAAGCTGAACACTAAAGAATAACTGGCTACCTACCACTTGAAGATTAATCTTCTCTCTGTTTGAGTATCTGAGACTACAGGGCACTCACAGCTGGAAAAGAGCATTCCAGCTACAGGTTTGTGTTTTCAATAGCACATGAAAGCTGTTGTCAGTTTTTTGCTGCAGTATTTATTTATCATCATCATCACCAGAATAATTCATTGTAATTCTACTGTACGTTTCATCTGAAAGCCTCAGAGTGCTTTACAGGCATTAATTATCCCAACCAACTCACGCAACATGGAAATGATGCATAGGGATAATTTAAAAACTACTAAAGGGAGCTAACTGTGAGGTAGCTCTGCAGAGCTTGTAAATTAGTCGCACAGGCTACCTGAAGGAGTTAGTTGTAGCCTGGGTGAGCTGAAAGGTACACCACCCAACCGAAATGTGGCATTAGCAGATGGAGTATAATTATGATTTGGCCAAGTCATAGGATCAAATATTCACTATGGTGAGATCCACACTGAGACCTGTAAGAGTACTCCTTCAGTGCCACGTGTGCTGGCATCTTCGTGTTCTCAGTTCACTAAGGATGATATGCATTGACGCAGTCTACAGAAGATAAAGAATTTTTATCTAGGTGGGCCAAACTTGTGACTTTTGGCCCCAAAATTCAAGAAATTAAGGGAAGGGCTTTTTTCTCTTGCTCTCTCTTTTTTTTTTTTTTTTTTTTTTTTTTTAAAGAAAATGAAACCATTCCTTGTACATTGCATTTCCAAGGCTGTTAGCTCTCAGTCAGATCCCAAAGACATCTCCAACTGCATGGGCAATGCCACTGCCCTGCTGGAATATGGGTCACTTTAACTCAAATGAGAAATGCTAGTACTGAACTACGGTCTGGTGAAATGCGACAGGATCGCACATCGAGGCAGTAAGGCTGAATGCGTGTATAGATGTAAATATTTCTATTACACCAATACAGGAGCCAGAGGAAATGTTTCCTGCGTTTCTAGGCTCCTGGTGTTCTTCTCACCTCCAATTGGAAGGAACTTAAAACCAGTTTTTCTAATGCTTTATGGAAACTTTAATTAAGAGGCAGAGATCATCTTAGTCTTGAAGGGAACGCTGCTGTTTTAAAATTCTACTGAAGGTACAGTCTATGGAATATTCATGGCTTAAAAACACATTTGCCACAACAATGTTAATTTTCCTCCTTTTCCCAGGATTTATTAAAAGGCAATTGACCATCACTACTTCCCGTCAGCTGCTCACCTAAAAACGGTTGCTGTCTCAGACAGTCAGCTGTTGCCATGGGAAAGATTAAGTTGTCTTAATTGCACATGTTGCCAGTTACAAAAAAACAACAACAAAACCCACAACCAAAAGCTATGACCAGGGAATGTCTAGATGTGCTTGTAACAAAGGCTAGAACAAAAATACAAGCAGTGGAAGCTATTGCTCATCTTCAGATCAGCAAGTTCAGTTTCCAAAGGACAGTGCCGAAGGTGAGGTTTAGGGCCTCTCGTCTCGTCTCAGCTCCAGAAACTCACCCTTCCTTATTTCAGGGGAAAGACGTAGGCTTTCAGCAGCTGAGGATGTGGCACAGCATCTCACTCAGATGCCACGTGAGTGCCTCTGTCCCCTGGGCTTTGAAGAGATGTGGAGTGGTAACCTGTACACACATGTGGGTGTTCTAGCAAAAGGTTTGTCAACAGGATTCCAGGTCAATATATATCAAAAAATGAGACTGGCTAATTTACTTTCATTCACACACTTGGAGTTAAGCAGCAAAGAAGGGGTTAACCATAAAGTATTTCACCTTGAACCTTGCACTCTCTTTATCTAGCACACCATAATAAAAGATCAAGAGTTCCTGCTTATTATCTTATTTTTCCTCCTTGTTCCACTAGGCTAGGGCCCAGACTAGTTATGGATTAACACTGTGATCAATAGTAAGCTTGCTGTCTCACTCTCGGCAGGGGAAAATGAACTCAAAATGCAGTCAAACTCTTATTGATCAAGGATATAGGTCTCACTTTCATTACCTCTGTCTCCTGATAACCCACATATAATGTGATGAGTTGCTAATCTCTCTGATTTTCAATGGACCCTTCACCCCTCCTGTCTGCACAGTAGAGCTTTTACTTTTGCCTCTTCTGTGTAATGCTTGTAGCATCAACTATCACTCTATTACCATCAGACCTGGTCAATCAGGACTCATAAAAGGACTTTTAAATGGAATTGGGCCAACTGTGTTAAGATTATATTTGGGTATCCCCAAGCAAGGGAGCTACCCTTCAATAACAAACAGATTGGATACGTGGAGAAGACTGCTTTGTCTACAGCTCTGACAAATTTTGGGTAGTTTGGGCTACTCAAACCCCTCTCAGAAGATGTTTATGTGGATGCTTGCATTAAAAACATATGCTCTGCCATAATGCATTTATAGCCCTTAATTTCATTCTTCTGTCCATTGTGGACAAAGACGTATTTCATATCCATCTAGCTTGGCTGTAATTTTGGATACTCGCATAGAAATTCTTATTAGTTCTCCAGAATAAACTTTGTTGGGTGTACACTGAGAAGTGCATTTTGTATGCAAAGGTAACATTTCTTCATATCCCTTGGAACAAATAGCTCAGCACCAAGAGAAAGGCAGAGAAGTAGTTTGCTGACAGTGGTACTGATAGACAGAGAAATGTTGAGTATTTAGAGGTCATCTTCTGCAAATTTTTAGCAAACTCAGAAACCACCTTCAGTTTACAATTTTAAAATTGAGCTATTTCCTTCTGGAATACAATTATTTCCTTGACTGAAAAAAGGGTTTGTATTGATTTCTTAATGAAATTTTTAACCCCAAATTATAAAACTGTTTCCTTTTGATGAAATCTAAATTTTCTTTATTTATTTTCCATTGATATTAACAGTTGTAATGATAAAATTGAAACAAAATCAAATTCTAGTGACAAGCTTGAAAGAAGGAGTAAAAAAAAAAAAGTTACTAAAGAAATGAAATTTGAAGGGCTTTTTGTCTTATTTGGGGAAAAACAGATTTTGAAAGATTGGAATTCCCTGCAAGATGAGATTCCCACTGTCAGCTAACCCAGCTATCTTGAAAACAGATAATTTGCTGGTGAGCTAAATCACTGGATTAAAGTAATCGGAACTGTGTTAGAATGTGTTAATCAGTGTCCCCAAGCAGTGATTTTTCCACTTTGTTTCAAACAAATAGTCTATGTACTTCTATCAGGTAATTGAACCAGGTCCCCTCGCATACAGTGTCACAGGAATTCAAACGACAGTCCTTGTAGATCCAGTCCTTGTAGATCCTACAAAGTGAGTCATTATTAGCATAATTATTTGTGTGATCTTCAATCAAGGATGTCATCACATTTTCTTAAACATAATATAGATTAAAAATAAGATGTTATTGATTGGTTCTGAAAGAGAAAGGTCTCAAGTTTCATGTGTAGTGTTTGCCTTCAGTGGTAGTTTTCTTTATACGTGAGATAACACTCATAACCTTGTAGCCATTGCGAATGCTGAGCTTTCTTTTGAAGCTTACATCAATCATATAATTAAGACATCTTAGTACTACTTTCGCAATCTAGCCAGATTGCGATCTGTGCTCCCTAGGCCTGTTTCTGAAACTTCAATTCGTGTTCTTTCTTTTTTATATGTGTGCATGTGTCACGTAATTACCGCTCTTCTTTCTTTATGCTTCTTCCAGGTACTCTTTGCGGTTGGTCCAAATTTCTTTAGATTAGCCTTCCTGTTAGCTCTAAGTCTTTCCATTTTATTACAAAGAAAAATTAATTGGGTTCTAATAATGAGGTAGGCATGCAGGGCACTTACCAATGAAATACAATTGTTTGTGCATAATAGAATCTCTATGGTGGCATCTGCTTGAACAGCTAAATCAAAGACCAACCAAAATCACTGGTTAGAGATAATTATCTTTGCTGTAAAACACGCTCAGATCTATATGGTAAGATAAAAGCTCACCCATGGTATCACTAACCAATACCTTTTTTTTCTGGGGTGGGAATGGGCAATAATGTATTAGTTAAAAAAGCAAAAACATAGACGTCATCTCGGATCAAAATATTCACGTGCTCCAACATTAAGCACCTGATCTTTCATTTTATCATCTTAATAAAAAGGGGTCTGAGCTTCAAAGGGGTTGTTGACACTTTTTTGTTGTCTGTTTTTTGTTTCTTCTCAGGCTTCTCTCTGATACCCAACATTCTCTGCTAAATGTAACATACCATCAATTCGTGTGTTAGAGCTGAAGTTTCTTAAAAATTTCTCATTTAAAGGCATTGGACCTTCCCATATGATTTTCTTTACTACTTCAGTTCTGCACTGAATAGGAAAGAATAGAAAATTAAAAAGGTAGACGTGAGGAGGAAAAAAATAATCTATAACGGAAAATATTTTTATAGAAATGATGAAGGCCTCCATCATAAGGAAGAAAAGTGAGCTGAATTTTTGATGTATAAATCTGAGATACAGTCCTGCGTGTGTCAAATGGATATGTCAGAAAAAGTGACAGTGGTATTTTTTCACTTTATGACCCAATCTGATTCTTATCAAAGTCAGATCAGGCCCATAAAGATCATGGACATTGGCTACGCGATAGACCTAATAAGGCAGGTTTAGTCTTACAGTCTTAAATGCATTTTATCATTGAAGACCTAAAGCACAGTTAAAATTTTGCATTTAAAGCAATGAAGCCCAGGGTATAACTTGATAAGACATGCTAATGCTGGCAAGACCCTCAATATGCAGAAAATTATATCTCTAGCAGATACATTCACGACGCATAGGTTTGGTGGAATAGCTGTAGTGGTAAACCAAAACCATTTAACCTTTAAATACAGAGAAGGCTTGAGTCTGGTACCAAATTTATGCTACTTTTTCACTCAACTCTAGGCTCAAGTTTTACATTTAGTTATTATTCCCTCTTCCTCCAGAGAGACAAACAGGGACAGGCCATCACCATGTGAATTAATGAATTGCTGGCAATAATTACAACTATAGTTGACAGTCACACTGCAGTGCTCTACCTACTAGTCGTGACACTAGGAACAATACCTGAGAGGAAGAATTAAATTCTTCAGAAAGGAAAGAATGGGTTAAAAAGGCATATGGAAATTTACACTAGGGATAATTTAAAGCAACTGCTAAGATTAAAAAAAACACAGTATAATCACAAAATGTCCACCAATTAAGCCTCAAGGAAATATCCTTTTTTTTTTTTTTTTTTACTTTCGTGTTTTGAGATACAGAGTTCACCCTAGAGCGCTGAATTTCCATTCATGAGCATAGTACATACATAATTAATGCAATCTGCTGTCTGTTATGACTAGAGATGACAGAAATTTATGTGACAGCTACCAAATATGTATATATTTGGTTGTTGTGTATATGGCTGTTAATAGGTTTGACTGTATCTGGCATTGATAATATGCCACCAATGTGGTGAAGTTAAACCTGTCCCACGTCTTTCAGGCCTGGTGTGTGGTAGGGCTACCCAATTTGAATAGGTCCTTTATGTTCTTTTTCAAACCAAACGTTTTTATTTTTGTCAATAAACTGTGTCATTTATTATAGTTAAGAAAACTCATGTTGTTTGAGGTCTTTATCAGAGTTCCTACAAATCAGGTTAATTGGTGATCAACAGAGCTTTTCTGCCTTTAATGAGGCCTGGTAGCCCAAGGCAAGGCCCAGCTCTTGATAAGGGACTTTCCCTTTCCTTATTCAGGACTCTTTGATCACTTTTTTTTTTTACTGGGAGAACAACCGCCGGGAATGTCATTGTTTTTTAATTGCCTGATTACCAAATGTTGGAGATAAAAGATAGATGTTCTCAATTAATAACATTTACATAGATTAGCATCACTAACAAGCCTCATTAGTAGCTGCTGACTTTTGTTTAGACTGCGTCCCATGTCAGTTGTGCTCTGATAGTGCACTGGTAAGTACGTTCTCCATATTAAAATATATTTCTTTCTAATCTATTTCCATTAATCAAGCTATATATATGACATTTTAAAGCACGCACAAGCTTTCATTAAAGTTAACTCTTACTTCTCAGAGCATCCAGTGCAAAGTTGGGTGCATTTGGAGGCTTTGCGTCAAAAAAGCCTTGCCTTCAGGAACGTTTGTCACTCCTGAGGTATGTTTACGTATTTAGCATAATAAACAAGCCACTGCAGACAGTTGCTTAGAGTTCCTCTGCAACTTATGTTGCTGATTTAGTTATTGATTTTGAACCGCCAGACCATTTGTTTTTGCTGTGCCTCAGTCTACACACTTATGAACTGTATATAGCGACATGTTTTCCTTAAAAGTGCTTTAAATATGACGGCAGAAAATATACTGGTGGCACTCACAATATATTTAATAAATATCTGTATTGAGAAAATAAATCTCTTCTGCATGGTTCTGTTGGTGCAAGTGTTATCCTTGAAATCTGACCTTCTGCTGAGCCTGTTCCTCAGCAAAGTACCTCGTCTGAATGATTACATCATAGGGGATATCAAGGCCCTTCAGGTTTGCACTTGGAGAAAAGAGGAGTTAAGAGTTTTCTTGGACCTCACCCCGGGATTGACTTTTCCATTGGCCAATACGCTTGGAAATGGTGTTGGGGTAGCAGGAGAAACCCCCTTCTCCCCTTCAAGCAAAGCCTCATCAAATTGGCTGTACTTTAAACACACTTAATTTTTGGCAATAAAAATCCATCTGAGAACTTGTGCTTTTCTGCTTCAAGAACAAAACAAAACATGTACCAAGCAGAAGAAAGAAAACGTCACAAGAGCACTATTAAAAAAAAAAGAAAAGAGGCTTAATACGTATAGCTTGCCACAAGGGAAGGGAAAATGGTATTCTGACTGAACTGTCAAAGAAATCAAGCTAAAAGCTGAAAGATATATAGAATGCCAAATACTTCAGGAGATGGAGATGCACTTCTGCATGTCTTTGTATGTGTGTGTACAATTGGAGATACAAACATGTATGGACTTGTGCAGATTAAAAAATGCTTCTATCTATTATTTTGATCAATGGTCCTCTTTTTTATATTTTCAACACCTACTGCACCGATACACACAAACCCAATATTTTTTACTCCAGCTGCTTGAAAATCTCTAGTGTCATGGCCTTTGCTTCAATGTTGAAGCTGATTTCAGGGTTGCATAAAAAAAAGTAAGCTCTATAGTTCAGTCAAGCATCAACAGTAAAGTGCTAAAGCAGAAGCTTTCGTGCTATCAGTGGATGGATTAAATAAATAAATCAATCAATAGTGGATGTAAACTTTTTTTTAATCTCTCTTTTCAGTCAAAAAACTAAGGTATAGATTCTTCTACCCTTAGTCTTTAAGACAGGAATAACTTTGTTGACTTCCACTAGAATCTGTGATGTAAAACATTTCTCCCTTGTCAGAAAGGGATATCAGAATGTAAAATCAAACAGAACTCAGGAGAGATAATACATTTTTATTTGTCACATTTTTCAGCTTTTTGGTCACGTATGTTTCATTTTTATGTTTTTTAAAAAGGGAGAAAATAACCCTTGATCTTCATTTTATTGATGCACCCGTTTCATAGGGCAATACAAACCATGGAGCAGAAAACAAAGGCAAGAAAGGTACGGGAACTGGATATTCCATTTGTGGCTCTGCAGCATAAGATCACAGATCTGTGATTACAGGTATGTGCACGTATTTATGTTTTAATTAAGTATCTATTTTAGAGGAGAAAAAGTAGTACTAAAATTCTTAATGTGCACAGTACCAAGACTGCTAAGCACCATCACGCATGGTGTCAAAGCCCTACCATGACAGATGTGTTCAGAGAATGAAATCCATCTTTGTTTATAGGGCCAATGCAGAGCCTGTGAACCACTTAAACACCATCACGAGGGAGGGACACGGACCACAAACCCGCCGACTCGGGCCCTTGAACACTCTATGGATGGACATGACTTTGGACTCCGGCTGCGTTCAAGATGTTTTCCCAAGGGAAATGCTTCTGTGCCGTTATCTGTCTCCTCCACACTTGTGGGCCACCTACTCTACAAATACAAGCTGTCATCATTTATATTTTAGTTCTTCCCTGCTTTTCCTTTTTAAACTTCACCCTTTGTTTGTGACCAACACAAAAGAAAAATAGGTAGAGAGAAAGATGAGTCTAAATAAGCAAGCCGGGTCCTTTTCTATACTTACTTTCCGAGTCCAGGTAATTCCTCCAGCATTCTGGTCCTCCAAATTCTTTGATTCATGTTCAGCCAACCAGAATATTTTCTCTCTTGACAAGGTATAATTTCAGTGGAGCTGTGTTTTGTCTCTGTATGATGCACTTCATATTTTTCATGATTTTGCATCCCTCATACAACACTCTGTCAATTAAAATGATAGCTACTTATGTGGGACAATAAGTGACTATGAGGGAAGGGATTTGTGGAGGCAATTTACAACCTCTAATTCAGCTCCAGGGATGTGCTCCAGCACAGCTACCCTGCGACGGCTGTGCCAGGTAATTTGCTGGAACACTCCACTGAGGCATCAGCCTGTTGATTGCCTGATGTGTAAGAGGCCTCAGACTGGGTCATATTCAACAATTAGTTTTAGTAAAAAAAATTGGGAACGTTTCTTTCAACGTTTGTTTCAAAATATATTCCACGCTTCCATAATGCAAGGGTTAAAACATGCAGAAAGAGGGAAGCTTAAATAAAATACTAAAGAAATTAAATCACTGTTTCGGTTGAAACAAAACATTGCAGATTAACCTAAGATCATTTTGCTTGTTGCATTGCAATAAACCTTTACATCTGTACTTAAGTACTGACGCAAATACTATTTAGATCTTTGTGCTCAGCCGCGGAATAATAAACCCCAAACAACTATTTATCACCTAGATCTAATCTTGACCACAATTTCTTCTTAGCTAGTAGAATATTCTAAAAAGAAACAGATGGTTTTAACCATCTTTCCAGTACAAAAATATAAAACTGGTTTAATTAGCATGTAAGCAGTCATGGCCATGCACTACGTGTGCAGCTCCTCGCAGCGTATCTTCTCTCCTCCGACAGTGAAGCACTGCAGAAATTCTCCCCTTCCCATTACTCCTACAAACCCTTAGGTCAACTCCACTGACTTGGATGGAGTTGTGCCAACCTGTGGAAGTTGAGGTTCCGTGTTCGTGTCTTAATTCTTGTTTATTCTTTTTCCCCTGCCAAACGCATTAAGAAAATAGGGGAATATATAGGAAACTCCAAATGCTGTCGTAGCTTTCATTCACGATTTGTCCCTTTCAACAAATGCTAATACGCCAGAATTTTTTTTCCCCGAACTCTGTTCTCATTTACATATGCACTTTTAAATAAAACAGGAGATTTGCTAACGAAATGATGCAATTAGGAGAATATTCTTACGGAATCCACGCAAAGGAGATAAATTTATATAAAATAGCTTTCCCACTGCAATTTTTGTAATTGTATTTTTTTTCTCAGTATTTTATACCATTCTGATTCCTAGGGAAATCATGATTTTTGATAATAACAATAAAAAACCCCCCGTTCCTATTTAAACCGCATACTGTTTCAGGGCAGCTTAGTGGGTAATGCAGCCAGAGTTCACCTACAGGACCTCCGTTTGAACCAACTGCAGGTTATAACCTAATTGGCTTCTTTGCCTCAGCTCAGTGTCTCCAGGTCAGGCTATGGATCGCTGCCAAGGCATTAGGGAAACTTGCAGCGGAGTTGCGTGGCCCGAAGATAGACAACTTCAGGTACAAGCGCTGCCTGGCCTGACCCTGATCCTTCACTTGCACGAATATCCTCTGCTTTTTTAAAAGAAGAAAGAAATCCACACTCTCTCCAGATCAAAGCCGATATTTTTCTTTGTCTTGAACAGCATCCGGACAAGGGACAGGAATGAAAAGATGGGTTCGTTTGTTTGTTTGCTTTTAATTTGAATAAGGATCAGAACTCTGGGAAAAAGTCATAGAAGCTAAATGAAATCGGGGGAAAAATAATGTTTATGATGTAGTGGCTTTGAAGTAATTGGACCCACATGATCAAAGATTTATGATTTCTAGAAAAGAAATAAAAAAATTGGTCTAATAAGTGGGACAGATCCAGAACCATCCCATTATCACAGCTGGAGGAGATTATTCTTAGTATTCATTTGAAGCAAACAAACCAAAAAGAAGTTAATTCTTCAGCGTAAATTTCACTATGGTTGGACTAGATCCATGATGGAACCGGTTTCAGTGGCGCATAAAATCCCTACCTTAACACCAGAGTATTGAAATGAGGGGAGAGGAAAGAGGGACCTACGCTAGACAATGTTTTTTTGAAGAAAAGAGAATTTTTTAATGAAGTCCCCTGAAGAATCTCTCTTGCTTTATTCATTGTTTCTCCTAACTGACTAGATACCCGATGAGCTCTTTTCATGTTTCTTCATGGA